>NC_089752.1:41816361-41821361 GCF_040412425.1 Macrobrachium rosenbergii | reverse complement strand
ACAACCACACACACACACGCACACACACACACACACACACATATATATATATATATATATATATATATATATATATATATGTATATATATATATAAATATATATATATATATATATATATATATATATATATATATATATATATATATATATATATATATATATATATATATATATATATATCTATAAAGCACACACTTTTTCCTTCAGCAACGTCTACAGGCAAAATAAAAAAAATATGGAGCATACTTTTATATAGGAGTTTTTAAGATCGGGTTTGTAGGTCGTCCAACTTCAAATATACAATTATAGTTACTGGCTTTGTCGTATTGATCTTGGCTTTGTTCAACAGCATGGGGGTTAGGTCAATATACGGAGAAAATTTAGGTGAATTTGTGTTATTGGAAGGCGGACTTTTCCTCGAAAGGACAATGATGCCATGTTGCCTTGGGTAAATCATTTAAGGTAAAACACACACGCAAGTATACATACATATGTATCATACGCATAAACACATATATATACATATACATATATATATATATATACACGTGTGTGTTTTTTTGTGTATTTTATAACGTTTATATTACATTGCGTTATTGATTTCAGAACCCTTTTTTACCATCCGTAGTTGTCTAAGTCAAGTGACAGATTAGGGGTTGAATGTTGCAAGAATAGATATTTTTTTAATATGCAATGGTCTTTTAATATACAGTACTATTTTATTATTTACTGCATTGGTAGTGTGAAGTATGAAAACTTGAAGATAAACATGTTCATTTTGTTTTTAAAATATATATGTGAGTGATCAGATGTGGTTGATAATATAGCAACGTGAGTAAGTTGTGTATTAAATGCAAAATTCTGTATATTTTCTTCAACTCGTTACAATTTCGTTTTAGTCATGCCCGTAAATAAAGCGATGTCATACATACTTTCAAATATTTCGTGGAAATTCTGACAAAAAAGAGCCCATCACGTTGACTGGAACATTCGAAGAGGATTAACGATACATTTGTATTAGACCTGATTTGTTTCCTAGATTGCGCTTCTTGCTGTAGAACATAGAATAATTCTCTCTCTCTCTCTCTCTCTCTCTCTCTCTCTTCTCTCTCTCTCTCTCTCTCTCTCTCTCTCTCTCTCTCTCTCTCTCTCTCTCTTAGGAAAAATATTTGGGGCCTGCGAAGAAAAAGTTTTTTTCGTGAGAGAGATATTTGTTTTTTTATATAAAGTGTTCTAAATTTTATGACATGTTTTTATCAGCAGTGTTGTATTTTTTATCACATTCATTAAAAACGTTCTCTTCATCAAAATACTTGTTAGAAGGGTCCTAACTGACAGGACAGTGATGTTTGGTGGGTTGGAGAGGTACCTGTGTGTCGGCAGGCTTTTGATATACTGCTCCGTAAGTAATATTTAGATTTAGAAGAGAGAGAAAGAGAGAGAGAGAGAGAGAGAGAGAGAGAGAGAGAGAGAGAGAGAGAGAGAGAGAGAGAGCAAGCTGGTACGTTTGGAGATTGGGAAACACTGATGTTATTCTGAGAAGGAAGTGAGAGAGAAATGAATATGACCCAAGAGAGATTGCTGGACATATTGCGGTGAAAAGGAAATAGAGGTTGCCACACAGGTGGCTCAGGCCAAAGAAATGTTAAGAAAGATGGAAAAAGAACTGAAAATGATTTCGCAGAATGAATAAATTGTCAATATTGAAGAGGACTAAATATGTCACGAAGGAGTGAGGTGCATTGGAAGGAAAGAAAATCAAAATCTGGTTAGATGTAGGTGACTAGAAAAGTTTCTTTTACTGAGAAATTGTAGCGATTGTCGAGAGAGAAATGAAGTTCTGAGTAAAAAAGTTTGATAGCGAAGCTTCCCAGCATCTCCCGAAGGGTTTTCTTTTGAAGATATTGCTTTTGAAGTATTTTGAGTGGCCGCGTGTTTGAAGAGACTGGTTTTTTTTTTATTGCGACTTCTTTTTTTCCTGAGTATTTTATTTGTCACTCGTTAGGGCAAAAATTTTTTTAAGACTGTTTTTATTTCATCAGATTCATTTTGTTTCCTATGAAGATTTAGTATTTAAGAATGCGATTTTCATTTAGATTATTTTCTGTTTTAAAAATACCAATAAGTTCGGCGTTCTTTTTTTTTATCAATTGTCTGACCATCATTAAGATAACTGACTGCCGATTGTGAGTTTCTCTTAATACAAAGTGAATTGTATAACTTTCGTTTTCGAATGTGATTTGTATTTTTTGACAACCCTTTCCCCTCCAACGCCCATTTTATGCCTTGGTCGGTTTGATTTTGTAAGTAATGTTTTTAAATTTGTGATCTGTCCTTTCGTGAGTGGATTGTAGATTTGTTTCGAAATACAGGGTTATTCGTCTTATAACTAATCAGTATCAAGAGGTTACCAATAAAAATTTGATCTAGCTTTCTTCTAAATAGTGTTGCTTTTAATATTTTCTGAGTTGCGCTTACGTAGGCTATTTCTTCTTTGTAAAGATTTCAAAGATTTCCTACCATTTAAAAAAATTTCAAACTTGATTGCTATTTTGAATAGAAAGTGACACAGGTCTGAAAGAGGCTGTTCGGAAATTTTGAACTTATTTGCTGAAAAAATTCGTGGTCATTATTTTCGCAGTTACTGTTTATCGTGAAAAAAATTTAGTCATCTAAAACTGCCTGAATGGCTTACGATTTGTTCGTAGAATTATTTTTCCTAACACTACCACACAAGGACGGAAAATTCTGTTTTTAATCAGAATGACTGTAAATTTCTTGAAGACAAATCACTTTTGAATTCGGCCGAATCCCTCACTAAATATTTGAAATCGGAGTTGGGGGCTACATTTGTAGCAGCATACGTTCGGCCTGAATTTCAAGACTTTTGCTTCGAATGCAAAGATTAGCTTTCATTTTACACCTCTTTATCTTGCTACATGCAGCGTCATTTGACAGCAAGGTCAGGTCTGCCGAAGTGCAGTCTTTATAAGTCTGTTTTTAAATTCATCTACTGTATATACACATCAAATGTGATAATACGAGACAGACCGTTTAAATGTAAGTCACGGGTCAATTATTAGATACTATTCTCCGGTTTGGCCTTCAGCAGCTGACTTGCATCTTTAAATTATAGGCTAAAAATTGACTTCCATGAAATTTGTTATTCTAGATTTTTAGTTCAATCCATGGTACAGCTGTTACATTGGCTCGTTGACCACTGTTTTTAAAATTTTTCATTATTCTGATCATCCTGAACATTCAGATCTTCCAAAATTAAATGGTTCCTCAACAGTACTAGACAGGCAGTTGAATTTAAGTCTTGCTTTTCTCTTGTGAGATTCAGTACTCATTGTTTAAAAACAAAAAAGGTATGGTTCCACTTGTGACGGAATTGTTGATTGATCATTACAGTCGTGTAGCTGACTCTTTAGAACTTCAGAGGTTCAAACTTGAACAAAAGCGTTTTTATCTAGCAGGCTCACGAGTTTCGTTCCCAATGTTAGATTTTGACCTTACTTGATTTTCGTTCTTACTTCTCACATGTAGTTTGTTCTTTGATTCTCTGTTTTTTTTTTTAATGGGGTACTCTCCTTACTCGAGGGCTTATGGTATGCTGATTTTTCCAGAAAGGGATTGCTGCTTGGCTATAATAATAATAACTGTTGATTTTTATGATGGTAGAAATCATGGAATAATGGATATTATTTGTCTTTATGAAATTTGTGGCGGGTTAGACAAATGGAAAGGATTCATTAAGGAAAGGAACAACGATGACTAAGAAGATGAGTCTTGGGAGAAGGACGTGATCTCGAATTGCATTGGTGACAAAGAAACGCAAGCAGGATGGCGCTTTACTTTTGACATTTGATTGGTTTATCAGTTGCTTCTGGCTGTCTCTTCTGGTTGCTTGTATTCTCTTTATCTCTATCTTTGTCCCAGCCTATCTGTCAATCTTTCTGAGGAGATACTTCCCATTATAGAGAGGTGCAATATTTCTGCTGGTTTCTCTCTCTCTCTCTCTCTCTCTCTCTCTCTCTCTCTCTCTCTGTTTGTACTGTTTTTTACCGAAGAATCTAGTAACGCTTTATTTTCGTATCTATTTAATTTATCTATTTAGTTTATCCTGCCAAAAATAATATTAATGATAATAACACACACACGCATTATATTGATTTCAAGTGACCCAGTTTTATATGGCTCTCCTGGGATTACTTAGACTCACCACTTTAAAGTCATTTCTAGAACTCTCGCTTCCCAATGCTTTCCTTTTTTTTTTTTTTTTCCGCTTGCCTGTGGCCTCACCGAAGCGTTGGCCGTGGACATCAGAATTCACACTGCCCAATCCTCTCTTGTTTTGCGTCATAGGATTCTGCATTTGTCTCGTAACCTCAAGTGACTACATCGTTAGGGCGCTCGAATACCCTCGGACGCAAATCGGAAACTACTAAAGTTTGAAATGACTTTGATTCGATCAAACAGATTTCATTTTCGCTTGCAAATGTTTTTGCTGAGAGAATAAGTTCCTTTCTGCTTGGAACTTAAAAACAGAAAAATAATGTGGTCTTATGTCAAGAAGTTAATGATTTTTATCATTAACTTTTGACATATGACATAATACAGGGAAAAGTTTTATCAGCGTGTGATGAATCTCTGTAATTCCAGTAACTCTCTCTCTCTCTCTCTCTCTCTCTCTCTCTCTCTCTCTCTCTCTCTCTCTCCTACCGTCTAAGTGGGAGGACTATGCTCTTTCCGTCTACCTGTCCGCATGTCTGTCTGCCCGTCAATGTGTCAACCACACTTGCTTTGTCATTGAAACTCTTCCTAAGGGTAGAAAGGATTGCAGTCAGTCTGGTGTCGGCGCAAAGTTAAACTAGTGCATAGGTGCGCATGTAGGAGACTGCCCTCCTGTGTGTCTGTCAGTGCTGCCGACTATTACTTTACATTCACAATAAAACGCAGGAAGGGAATTTAGTCAAACTTTGTACAGAGGTACAT
>NC_089752.1:41786361-41811361 GCF_040412425.1 Macrobrachium rosenbergii | reverse complement strand
AGCCCATCACGTTGATTGAAACATTCGAAGAGGATTAAAGGTACATTTGTATTAGACCTGATTTGTTTCCTAGATTGCGCTTCTTGCTGTAGAACATAGAATAATTCTCTCTCTCTCTCTCTCTCTCTCTCTCTCTCTCTCTCTCTCTCTCTCTCTTAGGAAAAATATTTGGGGCCTGCGAAGAAAAAAGTTTTTTTTCCGTGGGAGAGATATTTGTTTTTTTATATAAAGTGTTCTTAATTTTGTGACATCTTACCCATTTAATGACGAAAAATAAATAAATATGATAAAGGTAAATAAGTATATATTTACTCTGTTCTCTTTAGAGTCGAAAGTTACCCAGAATGCCTTTTAATCGAATGTTTCCATCTGCGAAAGCCTTTCATGAATGGAAACGTGACTACCTTCCTATGATGATTCATGAAACCTTGAGACCAAGTTTAAAAACATTTTTTTTTTTTTTCATGAAAATTGCTTTCAATCATTCTACCATCTTGGTATAATACCTCAACCTGAAGTCAGACTCATACTTGCCTTAATCAAAGGTCTTTTTAGTTTTCTGTAAAAGAAAACTCTTGAGATGGCCATTTGTCTGTCCGTCCACATTTTTTCTGTCCGCCCTCATGTTTTAAAAACTAATGAGGCTAGAGGGCTGCAAATTTGTAAATTGATCATCCACCCTTCAATAATCAAACATACCAAATTGCAGCCCTCAAGCTTTGGTATTTTTTATTTTATTTCAAGGATAAAGTTAGCCATGGATCGTGCGCCGCCGACGAATCTTCACTTGACCGCATCTCGGGAGCAACTGAGCGGTCGTGAGAGTTTCATACTGCAGCACATCGAGAGTTTCATACAGCATTATACGCTGAACAGAAAACTCGGTTGGGCCGAAGAAACTTCTGCCCATTTTTTTTGTCTTGTATAATAATTTAAGGTCACAGATATTTTCTGGAATATGCCATACATCGGTGTACTACCTTAACTGGTTAGTTTCTTACTCGAGATAATTGTTTACATAGATACTAAATTCAAGTTTTCACGTTAAGTTTAGAATGGGCATCGTGCAGTGACTGATGCCTTGCTTCTAACTGGAGGAAAGAGAAAGGATAAGTGGAATTTTATTGTACTAGGAATAAGAGAGATGCGAGCGGATCAATAATTTGAGGTATTGCTTTTCTATATTTTTAGCGCATTCTTCTTCGTTCATAAATATTTTGATATATATTAATGGTTTTGTATTCTCAATTCCTCGATTTCTCATAGCTTTTTTCCTGTGAAGTTCCCCTGTTCCTTTAAAAACTTTTTATTGAAGGTCAGTGTTAATTTTATTTATTAACAGTATACAAAAATTAACCAGTCTTCATCGTATGCATATTGGTATTCTTGTATTAATTTTAAGTAAATATATTGATAAACACTTAAACTGATTTTAAATAATTTAGCAAAGTTTATTTTGCTGCAGTTCATTGAATAACGTAATGAAATGGTATAAAAAAAATGCAGCATATTTATTGTACGGAAAATTAAAACGTTCATATGTGGTACCGATAAAAACAAAATAACCGTCTGCGCAAAGTCACCAGGCCCTGGGTTGTTTCCTGGAGAAGAAATTTGAGTGTTGATTTTTCTCTTCTTGTAGGCAAGGGCGTCGCTCAGCAAATACTACTTTGTTTGTGTTCTAAATTTTCCTTTTTTTTTTTTTTGTGTTGGTTCCCAGCATTCATTCTCTATCAAGTTTCTGTGTATGTGTCCTTTTGTTCTAGGACTACTACACTGTCCTCGATTGCCGCGATGTGTTTGTCTTGTGCCCGTGAAGGAAGTCTTCCTACGTCTTTTTCCTGAATGACGATATTTGTTTGCTCTTTCCGCAGGAAAAGGGCTTCTTTGTTTTTGGAAGTCCGTTCTTTTCATGTTGTTTCTACGCTTTCTTGTTCAATTTGTGTGTTTTCTTTGTTTTGTGGATTGTGTTTGTTTCACACTTTTCTTATATTCTGTGTTTGTTGAACAGAGCTTGTTTTCTGTCTTGCTATTATTTAAAGGTAAGTTTTTGAAGTTGTGGAGGAGGATTTTTTTTCCATTTTTTTAGCTTATGCCCTCTACTTATCCAGTTCTTCTAAACAATCTACTTTATTCCGATCATTGTTCGGCAAATGTATCAGTGGATATTGAATCATATTAAATACTTTCGAGACATGCAAAAAATGCCTTATTAAAAAGGTTATTGAAATCTTTATATTCCATTAAGGAAGAGGAATGAGGAAGGTGATAAAACGGGGTTATGTATGAAATAAATTAATTTCATTTATTACAGGTGTTACTATATAAAAATTAGAGACGATAATATTAAAAATTCCGGTATCTTTCCTCTCCCAGATGCAGAGCTCTTATTTATGAAATGTTGCATTTGTTTTCGAAACTATACGATCAACCCTTCACAAAAGCTAACCAATAAATGAGAAGGTAAAATTTACAGCATACTGTCTGGAAGCTCTAAAGTTCAAGGTCATTAAGCATGGTACATCGTGAAAGATACTTCCTGGCCTCATTTCTAAGGGTTTGGCAATTGCTTCGATTTTTTCTGTGTACCGGAGATTCTGAACCAGTGTAGTTATTTTATTGGTAGGTAAACTAGATTTTGCAAGTTCTTCGCAGATTTCATTGAAATTGTCATATCATAACAAGATTGGAAAATGGAAGATTCATTTTCGATTATAAACCCTGCGTTTTTCTACGTCATTAATGAATTCATTCTATTTAAGTGTATCTCACTATCTCGTAGCAGTATGGTCGTTTCTCTGTTTTCATAGATTCTGTTGTGGTACCCTGGTGATATATTATCGCATATATATTTATAAGAAGACACATGTGATAGATATGATTGAAGATCCCCGAATTTGGAAATTTTTAGTCTGTTTTCACTCTGAGACAGACGCATTGTCAAGTGATATACTTATTCCTGCTGGGATATTAGAGATTTGTTTAAGAGATATTGCTTAGTTTGCATATTATGTTGGGTTAGAATGATTACACAGGATGTAGGTGGCATACAGTATGTATGTCTCTGTGATTCTAAGTTTTGCTCGTCATTTCATCCGAGAAAAGCAGTAAACACTTACTTTAAAAATACATGAGAGAAAATAACGTATTGTTTTGTCAAAAACAAACGGTACTAAGTTATCCATTCCTTTTAGTTTTCTGTAAAAGAAAACTATATATTGTGCCGGCTTTGTCTGTCCGTCCACCCTTAGATCTTAAAACTACTGAGGCTAGAGGGCTGCAAATTGGTATGTTAATCATCCACCCTCCAATCATCAAACATACCAAATTGCAGCCCTCTAGCCTCAGTGGTTTTTATTTTATTTAAGGTTAAATTTAGCCATAATCGTGCATCTAGCAAAGATATAGGACAGGCCACCACCGGGCCGTGGTTAAAGATTCATGGGCTTCGGCTCATACACCACTGTACCGAAACCACCGAAAGATAGATGTATTTTCAGTGGCCTTGATTATAAGCTGCACAGAAAACTCGACAGCGCTGAAGAAACTTAGGCTCATTTTTTACTTGTTTGTATTATGTATTATAATAATTTTGGATGAATGATATATCGCTAAATAAAGGCTTGGTATATATTACTATATTTCAGAAACTATAGGATCGATCAGTTTCTTCAGAGAATTCTTGAGCATCAAGGAATTCAAGGCGCATTAATGGCTGCAGAGAATTTATGACCGTAAACAGTTTTAATTATTATAAGTCGCAATCGTTTGATATCATGTTCAGCTGTATATTAGTGAAATAAAGGTCATGGCTCCGGACAAGAGGTTAGTTGAAATTCTATTTAATTTTCTGACGAAATTGAATTTTGGTGCTTCAATCCAACGAGGATTGACGTCATTTTCCCTGACAGGCCTATAACTTTTGCTCATCTGCATTCGGGAGACACGGGATAACAAGAGGCCAAAAAAAAAAACACTTCCACCTCCATATGTATAACCCATCGATTCTTTCGAATGGGAGAAGAGTGACCACTGGAGAAGTGGTACCCAAATACGCCGCTGTCGATAAAACGATTCCCCTCGAACGTGTAAAAATTGGCGATTGTTGAGTGATTGTTCCTGGTTGCTCAGGCGTGGAAACTCCGTGACGCGGATTTTGCTGCTGGTCTTTTTCTTGGTGTGATTGTGATACCCTGTATCATATGTATATACATGTATACATGTACACAGACACACACATACACACATATATATATATATATATATATATATATATATATATATATATATATATATTATATATATATATATATATATATATATATATATATATATATATATATATATATATATATATATATATATATATATATATGGCTATATTTCTTTAATAGTGATCTAAAAACTAAGGTTATAGTGTTTTCTTTACAGTGTTAAAAACACCTGTAATTGCATTGAAATAAATTCGAACATCAAAATAAAGAATTTCAATTCCTTACGTGAGAATGGTCCTCCTCTTTTGACACAAGTGTATTCTGACTAGTTGAATAGGCTGTATCTATTAGATTAATATGACAACGCTTATTTTTATCTCGTAAAATCAAGCCGTCCTTTGCAAATTTGAATGAATTGGGGTGACACTGAACTGTGATGAGGTCGCATAGAGTAACTTTTTGAGAGCTGAGTATACAGCGAATTTTCGAAATGCGACTGAACTACGGGCTGCACAAGTGCAAGAGCTTGTGCTGGCATATGGCCAATTTAATCTTAACCACCATTATCAAAAATGGACGAAGAAATCTCTGTTGCAAATATGCATGAGTGGAGGAACACTTGAATGTCATTCTTGTTTACAGTATATGTATGCATATTTATGTAAAGTGTATATGTGACCAACAGTCTTTCAGTTATGCATTAATATTGCATACTGAGCGCCTGGCAGTTGGCCATAAAGAGGTTTAGGTGTTGGTCAAGTTTGGCGTGAGCGGTTCGGTGATGTATTGTAGTGAATGGAATTTAGATCACTTCCTGTTGTACCGTTCACGTTTGGACATCTTGTAAAGAAATTTTATTTACAGTACATTTTGGTTTGTTGGAAAGAAAGCGTATTTGGGGATAATAAGCTGACAAGGGAAACAAAGCCTTACCTGCTCATATACTTACTAGCTTCTCGCCAGAAACCTGAAGGAGAATTGCATTGTGACTGTTGCCAGGTTTTGACCTATATTTATAACAGAATTTTTGTTCAAAAATTTTTTTGCGGAATATGGACAGACCTGATACAGAATAAAGTTACTTCACTAATGAAAGAGAGAGAGAGAGAGAGAGAGAGAGAGAGAGAGAGAGAGAGAGAGATGACTTTACTGCAAGCTAAATTTTCAGTCCCGAAATAGAACAAGTAAGAAATGCGCCTAAGTTTCTTCGGCGCAATCAAGTTTTCTGTACAGTGTATAATCACGTGGGTCCTGAATCAAGGCCACCAAAAACAGATCTATCTTTCGGTGGTGTCGGTATAATGCTGTATGAACCGCGGCCCATGAAACTTTAACCACTATATCGTTGCTAGAAGCACGATCATGGCTAAATTTAACCTTAAATAAAATCAAAACTATGTTTGATGATTGGAGGGTGGATGATCAATATACCAATTTGCAGCCCTCTAGCCTCAGTAGGTTTTTAAGATCTGAGGGCGTACAGAATAAGTACGGACAGTAAAAAGTGCGGAAAAAAAAGTACGGACAGAAAAAGTGCGGACGGACAGACAAAGACGACACAGTAGTTTTCTTTTACAGAAAACTAAAACTGGAATTACTGCTGCGGACATTTACTTCCTTTGGCGGAAATGGTATTGGTTTGATCACTCTCTAACGTTCTCGTCATTTTTTGTAGGAACTTGAAGACAGGCTTAGAGACTCACAAATAACGTATAGTGATAGAAGCCATTGGTACAGAGCCACCGAACAGTGTTCTTTTGTTATTTCAAACTGTCACCGTTCTATTTATCCATGGCGAAAGCAAGTTTTACTTGTTGTTCATTTTTTAAAAAGGTCTTAAAAAGGGATTATGCGGAAATGATATTATTGAAGGGGTTGCTTCGTTGCCATTAAAAATTTTCCAGTTTAGGATACTAATAATCTCTCTCTCTCTCTCTCTCTCTCTCTCTCTCTCTCTCTCTCTCTCTCTCTCTCTCTCTCATGCAACAGAGCCACATAACTAAACTTTTAAGATGGGAAAATTAGTGATGAGGAAGGATGGGATGTAGAAAGCACGATAGGCCTTAAATGTTTACGTTGCAATTTATTTCACTGATGAAAAATGTTACCCGTAACCTAACTTACGCTAATGATTTCTGCAAACAGATAAAAAGGGATTTAAGTCTTATTTTCCCTCCTAATATTTTTTGCATTATTTTTCGAGTTTTCCTTGCAGGTGGTTGCAGCAATATTGGTGAGCATGAAGGAAGGTAAAGATATTTTGCCTGTTGATTTTTGTGAAAGGGAAAATACCTGCTGCATCTTTTAACGGTACGGTACAAATTAACGGAGATTTTTTGCATTATTCACATTTTAAGCTCAACTCTCGTGTGAAATCGGGTGGCCTGTTAAAATACACATTTATATTGCCTCCTAAATATCAAAAGTTATTATGCATACCTTTGCTCCAGGTCTGGTGCTTTTATACCAAGGGGGGTGGGGGGAAAGAAGTATTCAGTTTTATCAGGAACGTAACTTTCTGTCTTGAAAATAATTTTATTGTTTTTACTTCAGTGTAAAGTTGTAGTTTATTTACCTTGTCTTGGTTTGCCATTTTTTTAATTGCCTTTTTTAGATGTTAACAGCAACTACAACAGGAGAGGACAGAGATGAAGGTTTGGAAAGAACAAAAGTAATATTAATAATGATAAAATAATAAAACAGTTTATTTTTCTTCAGCATGTCGCAAATAGTCTTGCCATGATTTGAATTGCCTGTAAGAAAACATCTATTGGGGGTGACGTCGTGGATCGCCCCGGTCAATCTTATTACGGGCTCGCTCTCCACCCTCTCCTGGGAAAGCAAATAATTCAGTTTCAGCTGATTGCAACATAGGCTGACAGACCCTCTTTAATCTTTTTCCGCGTGATTCTAGTTTGTTAATTTTCTATATCGATGTGGCTGGTAACAAGACTCAGTGTGGTATAAAATTAAAGGATAATCATTTGTTTTGCAGTTTATTAATTTAGAGTTAGTTGTGATTATTTTGGAGTGTAATTATGTCTTCACAGTGTTTATATTCTTTACGAGAGAGAGAGAGAGAGAGAGAGAGAGAGAGAGAGAGAGAGAGAGAGAGAGAGAGAGAGAGAGAGAGAGAGAGAGAGCTTCAAATATATTTGCATCAGTGACGACCGAATATACCTTCATAAGGCAGTGCAAAAACAATTAGACATGAAATCGATATGCCTGTTCGGTTCAAAGATGATAAAGAAAATAAGCGAAAATACGTTGAATAAAAGAAAATACTTATGTTGCTGGGGTATAACTTCGCACCCTGGCGATACTAAATTAAAGATTTTATTTATATTGTAATATCCCTGTCACCTCTAAGAACAGGGTTGTGTTGTGGAGGGACATGAGCAGTGACAGACAAAAAAATTTCGGAAGTGTCTTGAAGCCTTATTCCTCATTGCTGTTGATTATGTCAGTCATCGCTTTGCCTCCATTGCATTTTGATTTTGTCGGAAAGTGTTTGACGCTGGTACGGCTGGAAGTGTCACCTTAATTCACAAATCATTCTCATGCCAGTTCAGATGAGGGAGTTGCTGGCTCTTTTTTGTGTTGTCTTTTATTTGATCAGATAACTCGGTTGCCTTGCTCCAGTTTCTCCTTTTTTATCAGGACGCTCGTATTTGGAACAACGCACATCATGGAAACGAACTTATTTCCACTTCCAGCCATTTAGTGGATTATTATACATTGTTGCAGCTCTTTCCTCTTAGATTTTATTACCTCTGTCAAAATATTTCTAAGGAACCAACGTTTTTGCCCGTGTGGTTGTGTGCATGTACTTTATCAAAATATCTCTGAGAAGGAATTTAGATTCCCTGACTCATTATTGTATATATAATATAGATTATATTATATATATAGATATATATATATATATAATATATATATATATATATATGAAATTTTTTATCACACTGTGATTTATATACAATCATATATAATATCAAATTATACCTCAGGAATATCTCCGATGGAGAATTATCACCGAAGGGGAATTTATATATGATAAATGAATTACTCGTGGGACACGAACCCTTGACACGGGCCTATTGACTCAGTGGACGTTACCACTACGCTTTATAAGTTGTTGCTGACTGTTTTTTCCCGTTAAGATTATCGGCAATGACCCACCTCCGATGATAGTTCGTTTATCTGTGTCCAAGCTCTTATTATGAAATTTTTTGATTTAATCAATCATATTTACAAATAGCTTAATATCAAATTCACGCTACCTCAGGAATATCTCCGATGGAGAATTATCACCGAAGGGGAAATATTGTGATAAACTATTTTTTGACACGGGCCTATTCAGCGACTCCAGTGGACGTTTACGGTAAGTCATTAAGTCTGCTGTACTGTTTTTTTCCCGTCGTGAGCGGGGAAATTTCCGCCATGATAGTTCGTTGGTACGTTTGGAGAAAAATTTAGAACAAAGCTTAATATCAAAAAATAATAAGGAATATCTCCGATGGAGAATTAACAAAATTTATATGTGATAAATGAATGGTACTCGTCGGGACACGAACCCTTGACACGGGCCTATTCAGCGACCCAGTGGACGTTACCACTACGCCATAGAGGTAAACCGAGTCTGCTGTACTGTTTTACCTGTTGATAAAGCCTCGGCAATGATCCACCTCCGCCATGATAGTTTGCGAAAATTACAAACTTCCGGTTTCTTTGAGAGAATACTTTAAAGATTCGGTTTTTTTTCCTGATTATTGGCCTTTTGTGCTTTTCCTTTATATTTCTGCAATAAATTATTTAGAAGTGAAGAATTATTTTGAAGTTTAATAATTGAGGAATGTAAAAACATTGATACTGTTATGGCTCTGTGTGCCCTATGTAAGATCTCTCCTCAATATCCTTATAAACTATTCAGCCAACAGTCCTCAACTATCGCAAAGCACTTGAGAGAAGTTCTGGGGACTCTCTTCAAAGCCAAAAACTTCTCGGTATGATTTACTGCTTCGTGGTGTATTTATTTGGACGACTCTCTCTCTCTCTCTCTCTCTCTCTCTCTCTCTCTCTCTCTCTCTCTCTCTCTCTCTCTCTTACAGGAAGATATTTGCCGTATTTGGGGTTAAAGGACGACTTAATCCCAAGAAGGCATTTATTACTTCGTTTACAAGGGCTCAGTATATTCCAATATTCTTTGCATTGTTTTTAATTTATTCTGAAGATTAGTAGGAGGGGACGGTAGAAAAACAGAGGACTTAGTTTAGGAGAGGTGAATCCGGTATTTTACTATTCACTGTACAGTTTAGTAACTTTAATTTTATTTCATTCCTTTTAATAGGATTACAGAATTCATAATCCAGTTTTCCACTGTTGTTTTTTCATAAAAGTTCTTGCTTGAATAAAACCAAATGGTCTTCATAGCATTTACTGATCCTTTTTTTTTTTTTACCCTTTAGGATTATTCGAGTTTTACGATATTAGCGTATAGAGAACATATTCAGAATTCATAAGTTTCCATTTTCACGAAATATAACAATGTATTCGAAGACAGAGAAAGAGGAGAGCCTCAAATTTACGTTACTCTCTCTCTCTCTCTCTCTCTCTCTCTCTCTCTCTCTCTCTCTCTCTCTCTCTCTCTCTCTCTCTCTCTCTAGCATACATTTCATTCTGTTTCCTGTTTTAGCATAATAATGAATTAAATTTTCTGTCTTACTTAAAGTAGCCATGATCATAGTATTAAAGCAGGTAACCTTTACGAGTAAGGATTAGACGGTTTTGACAAAGTGTGAATCAAAGAAGCAAGTGGTACTCTGCAACTCAAGTTTGACAACGCCTTGAGGTCATTTCCACCTAGTGAACCCTGAGTGACGCTCATTTGTGCAGAGATTGCATGCATCCTGGAGATGAGCCTATGGAGAGAGAGAGAGAGAGAGAGAGAGAGAGAGGAATTATATAAGAGAGAGAGAGTAGTGTGGAAGAAGAGAATGGAGCATTTTGGAGTAATAATTGTATATAAGAAAGTGAAATTGGTATGAGTATAAGTGTGGAAGAAGGTGGAATGGTTTGGAAAGAGGAGGAAAATTTTAGGTAAAGGTTTTATTTTATAACGAAAAAAGCCTGATGAAAATTGGTATGGAAATAAGAAAAAGAAAATCTTTTGGAAGAAAAGAAACTGCCAAAATGAAAGTAATGAATTGGAAGGAAAAATTATGCTATGAAAGAGGAGTGTATTGAAAAATTACACATAAAGGTTTTATGTTTATTTTTCATAAGGAAAATTTTGCATTTTCCATTGTTGAAAAAGGGTAAATGATGGGGTTTGCAGTTTGAGAAGGGAGATCCAAAGTTTGTGTGTTTTTAAGGAAGGATAAAAGAAAATCTTTTTGAAGAGAGTGGTTGAAGGACGTTTGTTGCCGAGAAACAGTTATTTCACTTATAGCGATTATGAATATAGAATTAGGACCGTCTGAATGAGTGTTATCTTGTATTTTCCTAGTCCTCTCTTTTTCTCTCTCTCTCTCTCTCTCTCTCTCTGCTATATGTATGAATGCTTGTATGTTTTCTCTCACTCTCTTTTAACTTTTCTATATATGATAATCGACTTTCCCATTTGTCCAAAGGCCTGAGTTCTGCGTACGCTCGGTATTCCATCTCGGCCTTTCATAAACCAAGTCATGGTGAAGTAATGGCACTCAGCGGCTCTCTGTCATCGCCAAAACTATAATGCACACGGACATGTCTCTTACTCTCCACACTCCACCCACCCCATCTCCCACCTCCATGATAACATGGCATTTAGATAAAATTATAGGAGGAAAATTGTAAGTTTGTTGGGAGCCATAATATGTCCCCCCGAAGGGAGGTTAGCGCCGTCAGTGCACCTCATGCAATGCAATGTAGGCATTATTTAAGGGTCTTTGCAGCGTCCCTTCGGCCCCTATCTGCAACTGCTTTCATTTCTTTTACTGTAACTCCGTTCATATTCTCTTTCTTCCATCTTACTGTCCACCCTCTCCTAACAATTGGTACATGGTGCAACTGCGAGGTTTTCCTCCTGTTACAGCTTTCAAACTTTTACTGTCTATTTCCGTTTCAGTGCTGAATGGTCTTAGTTGCCCCGGTACTTGGCATGTATGCCTAAAATCTGTAAATCAATCAATCATATTATGTGATGAAGTATTGATGAATGTACGTGGTGTATGTTAATCATTTCCCGGCTGTCTTCTTCATCAGCAGTAGCCCTTCATGACGGAGTTTCGTTCTGTTAGGCCGGGGTTGGTGGGTGGGGAAATCAGTTAGCTAGCTTTATTCTCTCGGATAATTAAATGACTGGGCTCATGTCACCTCTTATTTGACCCCATTTTGTTTCGCGGAAATTAATTTTGTTCTGTTTATGGTAGTTTACTAGTCTCTGTAAGGGATAAATTCCTATTGCAATTTCCTTTGTTGTAAATCTGGTCAGAGGGTAAATGAATTTTTATTAACTTGGAAACTTGAAATTTAGCGTGATCCTCATTCAGTGCTGGATTTTCTGTCCTGTGATCGTGACTTCGTTAGTTATACTTTTAGTGTACTTTTTTATGTTGTACCTGAGAGAGAGAGAGAGAGAGAGAGAGAGAGAGAGAGAGAGAGAGAGAGAGAGAGAGAGACTGTATTTCATATATCTCCCCGTAAATACATTATAACAATTTATCAAACCTTTTTCTTGACTCGTCATTTTAAGTAGTCTTCATTCCCCTATACTGAATACAAATCTTATTCTCTGCACGCATATGAACAAAGAAAGGGCTTTTATTCACTTACACGTTTTTATCGTGTTTGAAATAATGTTCTGATTGAAGATTAAACTAAAGAAGAAAGCGACTATCTTTGGCGTTATTCTCATTGTCTGTCTCTCTTTCTTTCACGTATGAACAGACAGAGAGAACATAACAGATGATATTGAATAACACGTTGAATTAGTGACCTTAGCAGTTATCACGCCAAGTAACACCTAATAATTATGTTATTAATTCAGCTGCATTCTTTAATCTGGCAAATGTAACACGAGCATATTAGTAATGGTTTCGAAACACATTGTTGATTAGATTTTATAAAATGATTCTTTAATATTTTGTTTTGAATTCATTTATTTTAAGAAACGGAGATAAATATAATGTTAATTATCACATCTAACTTTCTGAGGCTTTTCTCACTCGTATTTACATTTCTCTCTCTCTCTCTCTCTCTCTCTCTCTCTCTCTCTCTCTCTCTCTCTCTCTCTCTCTCTCTCTCTCTTTTCTCAAGTTAGGTTTTAAAAACAACCGAAAATTGTCGGTGCTATATTTCCTGTGCTAGCCTCCTGTTTTGGTTTTCCTGGAATTCTTTTCCAGTTAGCATTGGAGCTTTCTGTGACTGAATATATATATATATATATATATATATATATATATATATATATATATATCTATATATATATCTATCTATATATATATATATATATATATATATATATATATATATATATATATATATATATATATATATATATATATATATATATATATATTATTTATATACATATATAATATATAATATATATATATTATTTATATACATATATAAATATATATATATATATATATATATATATATATATATATATATATATATATATATATATATATATATACATACATATATATGTATATACATACATACATACATATATTCATGGGGATTTGTTAAATGTTGTAAAGTTATAATTCACTTTTAAACAGTGAATGAAAAGAATTATGTGTAAAACAATAACTCCTGTTTACGTCGTTCAGTCGGCTATTATTTCAGATCAATTACAAAATTTCCGACTGCACGTCTAAAGGGACAATGGAAAAGGATGATTTTTCCTTAAAATAAAAGATAAAATGCAACGTATGGCATCATTATTTACAAGTGTTTTTAGTAGTTCTCAATTCATTTATGAAAAGTATATTGCTGGTAATTTTTGAGCCTGTTGACCTACATCCATAAATTCATGGTTTATAAAGTGATACGTAGGAAAAACAAGAATTTTATTTTATTTTATTTATTTATATTATTTAATGTGAACGTAGCCTCTTTACTGAAGCTTCGTTTTGTTTGTTAGTTGACAAAAGTTTAAACGCGTTTATTAGTCAGAGAGAGAGAGAGAGAGAGAGAGAGAGAGAGAGAGAGAGATTAGTCATAGAGAGAGAGAGAGAGAGAGAGAGAGAGAGAGAGAGAGAGAGGGAGGAAGTCAGTCTTGAAATAGAACAGTTTAGGAAGAGGCAATTTAAGTTGGATATGCGACTTGTAATTCCCATTGACTGATTTTGTGCTGAGAGAGAGAGAGAAGGGGGGATTAAATGTGGATCATCAAAGGAAAATAGAAATGTTGCCTTCTTTCCACTTCATCATTCTTTAATGATTTCTCGATGTCAAAAACATGCAAGGAATATAGGTAAGACAGTTATCTGAGACTATCACGTCATTCCTTAGCTTGATCTCAATGACCTCTTCCTTAGGAAACAAAGTGAAACTTTTGTTTAGGACCTATAAACTATTTCGGATTATTACGTCAACCAAATTTCTAACCATTTCCGTTAAAAAGCATTTCTTTATCATTTTTGCATTTTGAAATATATATAAATGTAATTGTTATAACTGGCAAAGACAGTGAGAGATGATGCAAATGCTGAAATGCTTACACTATGACTCTGTGGATTTAGTTTTCTTTTAATGACCCTCTTTAATTATCTTGGCGATGAGCAGTATAATATCTCTCCCCCTCTTCCTCTCACACAGTTAGCTAGCGCCCGTTAGAAAAATAGTATCATGTTATCATTTGTACTATTACTGTAGTTAGCATTATTTACACATCATGACTGTCTTGATGTAGATACAAGACAAAAAATGTCTGCGGTTCTCTCTGCACTCCAAATGAATCCTTATAACTATAAATATATTAAAATATCCGGAGAAATACTTGAGTTTCCTCCTTCAAACGCAGTTGATCCAGTTCAGGACACCTTTGAATAAGTCACAGCAGAACTCCATTTTCTTCTGTCTTCTGTCTCCAACACACCCTATTTTCATCTGGTAGACGTCAGGCTTATGCTCTTCCCAGTCAATAAAAATATTTTTTAAAAGGAAACTGGGTTGCTCGTTTTTGCTAAGAGAAAGGTATTTGACTCGGCTTTTTTACCCCGTCAGACAATATTGAGCATATCTGAGGGTGATCCAGGTAGTCAGACAGAGAGCGTACATGAACGGATTATTATTATTCCGCAAAGTGAGCAAACATTTTGTGTGAACCAAGCTTAAAGGGCAAATGACTGGTGAGACGAGCTCACAAAGAGTAAGTCCTTACATTCTAAGAAGAGAGAGAGACATTGGAAAGAAGGAAATCATATATAACAGTAATGGACAAAAGGTAATGGTTAAACGACTGACAAAAGAGAAATCGTAGATGGTATAAATGACTGGTGACAAAGTAAGACATTCTAAGAAGAGACAGATTGGAAAGAAGAAAATCATATATAACAGTAATGGACAAAAGGTAATGGTTAAACGACTGACAAAAGAGAAATCGACAGATAAGCAGCAGTATAATTTGGATAAACTAGGCAGTGGTATATGATGCATCATAGTACTACTACAGGAAAAAATAAAACGGTATTGAAAGAGAAGCATCATAACAAAACTACGCGCAGAACCAACAGATTCTAACAAGCATACAGTCTCGTAGATACAGACGAGGTCTTCAGTGATCGTCAGCAAAGCCTTACAAATGGTATAGTTGTTTCCAGGATTATAGGCCTATTTTTCGTTTAAGTCGCAACATAAATATCTAATCAGCTACTCTTATTCCCCGGTACGAAGTCAGCTGCCATCATTATCACATGGTCTTTTCCATACCACCTTTGCTCTCTTCCAAATAACACTACCTTATGTTTTCATGCAAGATGCGTCTCGTCCATACTCCATTTCCTTGAGAATAAAACCTCCTTACTTTTAAGAAAATAAGATGGAGAGAGGAAATAATTTTTCTTCGGAAATTATTTTGTAACAGTATAATTCCTTATTTTCTATGAATTTGTTTTAGAAATATCGACTAAGAAAATCATTACAAAAATGACACCAGTTTCATCTCCGCCAAAGATTGAAGGAGAAAATCGCGGTCATCATTTTGAACTTAGAGGTTTCCAAACTGCTGCCGACATACGGTAGCTTAGATGGCAGTATTCATACCCAATGTAAACTAGATTCCATTTACTCATTCAGGCTGCGGCCAGTGCATTAACAAACCTTGAATGGACATAAACCAAAATCAGTACTGAGCAAATGAAGAGGCCCTCTGAATGTGAAAATACGTTTATAAATAAATAAAATATCTTCTTACAGAAGTAAATGTAGTTATTGGGACAGACGTACGATGGCGCTAGAGAGTGGGTCCGGAGGGGAAACATCACCACTGGCATCTGAGCACCAGTCTGCTACGGCATTCTGTCGTTCGACCGTGAGCCGAGAGGTTGTGTGATATACCGCTCTCTCCCTTTCCCGTGGATGGACGTTGCTTGAGTTTACATTCCTTGGTTTCTTTGTTTTTCTATCTTTTTTTAGAGCTGTGTTTTTTTATCACTTGGGGAATAAACAAGAACAACGTAGATGTGAGTTTTGTTCTTATTATCGAGTTAAGGTCTGTGTCCGTTCTTCCCCATAGGAGGAATTTGCGGTTGGGGTTCTCCTCATTGGGAAAGGTTTAGAAAAGGAAGAGCAAAACGCAGCTTAGCTGCTTTGAGGAAGTATAACTCCTTCATCGCAACGTAATATCTGGAGATACTCTTAGGTGGACCTCCTTGAAACGTCAGAGAGAAAAACCACTCGTGGAAGCTTAAATTAAATGTCAGGTCCAAATGGTTGTGTGTGTGTGTGTGTGTGTGTGTGTGTGTGTGTGTGTGTGTGAGAGAGAGAGAGAGAGAGAGAGAGAGAGAGAGAGAGAGAGAGAGAGAGCAGTAACTGAAAAAAATGAAGAATTCGTATTTCGCAATAACCAGTGTGTGTGTGTACATATATTATGTATATATATATATATATATATATATATATATATATATATATATCTATATTTATATATATGTATATATATATATATTATATATATATATATATATATATATACATATATATATATATATATATATATATATATATATATATATATATATATATATATATATATATATATATATACACACACACACACACACACACACACATATATATATATATGTATATATATATATATATATATATATATATATATATATATATATATATATATATATATATATATATATATATATATATAAAAATCCTAAGTCAAGACTCAGTCAAAACAGTGGGCGTGCCTTTTTAAGAGAAAATGTGAAGACAATTCTCTCCATGTTAGGGAATACATTACAAAACACAAAACCCAAATTTAGACGACAAAACGCATTTGCAAGAAAAAGAATTTGTCGTAGTTCAAATGAAATGAAAATCTTACCCAATCGATAGAATCGAGAAATTGTTTTGATTTTCAATTGTACAATATATGTAAATGGAAATCTGCGGGGAAATGAAGGTTTCAAAACCTGTCTAGTATGGGAAAGGAAGAGCATCTGGCAATTTACAATGTACAAAACTGATGGCCTAGAAAGGGAAGAGGGGAGGAAAGAGAATGTAGCGACAATGAGATTCAAACAAGGAATAAATACATCAGGCTATACAAAATGGATGATAATGGCTCAATCAGTCTGTTCTACCATCCATTTAACGGAAGGGCAGGGAAGAAGAGTGGAATGATGAGGATACATATATTTACAAAAACGAAAAGTGACTTGACTTCGATAAACATTGCATTTATTTTGGTAACCAAGCAGGGTTAGTCTACAAGAAAAAAATTAATTAATGACAGTATGTACAGTAACATTATATATAATATATATTATATATATATATATATATATATATATATATATATATATATATATATATATATATATATATATTATATATGTATATATATATATATATATATATATATATACATATATATATGTATATATATATATATATATATATATATATATATATATATATATATATATATATATATATATATATATATATATATATATATATATGAAATTTTTTTATCAAATGATTTATATATATGAAGCTACAAATATATCATATATATATCGATATATATAGGAATTTATAAGTGATACGAGTATGATATTCAGGGATCCAGTAGACGTTACCACCGCGTCATCAGCGGTGGTAACGTTTATGGAGTCGCTGAATAGGTCCGTGTCAAGGGTTCGAGTCTCGGCGGTATAGAATTCATTTATCACTTATATAATTCCCTTCGGTGATAATTCTCCATCGGAGATATTCCTGAGGTAGCGTGAATTTGATATTAGCTGACAGAAGAAAACATTATTAATATATTCTTATATATATATATAATAAAGACAAATATCTATATATATATAATATGTATTTAACACAAGAAAAAGGAAGAAAATTATATACTCCCAGTAATTCAAATAAAACAAAATCTTGTCCTAAACACTCCAGTCCCAAAGAAACAAAAAGTCCTAAAACTAGGCAAAATGAGAATAAAAACCACCGACTAACATTGCCATCACATTTAATGACGTTAATTCAAACGACCAGTAAAAACATGATCCAGCGACATTTATGAGTTCATAAATCTTACAGCAATGGCAATGAAATGCCTAAAAATCCAGAAATTCATTAAGCCACAAATTACGGTGAAAATAATGGACTTGATCATGTCATGAAATAAATCCAACGTCAAGGCTTTATAGATGACAGATGGACCCTAAATAAATGGGAATCAAATGAGGGGGCACAGGACGTTCCAAAATGAAAAGGATACACTTGACGATTACAGCCACAATTGAAGGCCATAAAAGATGGCTAACGCAAGTGATTGCCATAATAGCTTCGTCAAGAGTTGTATTACTCCAGAACATGTAGGACGCTTGTTAAATTAAGTATACCCTAATTTAACAGCTTTCCTAGGGCTGACCCGAAGGATTAGATTTATTTTACGTGGCTAAGAACCAATTGGTTACCTAGCAACGGGACCTACAGCTTATTGCGGAATCCGAACCACATTATAACGAGAAATCGAACGCGGGAACAGCAGAGTGCTAGCTGAGAACGATACCCACCCGTCCAATGAAGAAAGACAGTACACTTGAAACGTGAAGCAAGGTGGATAAGAGACATATAGCCCTTTATGCAGAAGAGCCCGTATAATACAATAAATAGTCTAAGTTCTCTTGAGAAATTATGTAAGGATACTTTCCTAAATTCTGAAACACGTCACTACATATTATACAATCTTATTAGTTAACAGCTACTTTAAGCGATACTTATGTAATTTTCTTGAATTAAACTATTTCCAGCAATGCCTACTTTTACTCTGCCATGAAGAAAAACCCAACACGTTCCCTTGCATAAAGTGCCCTTATTTATAAAATAACCACTATAAATGGATTTTGCCGCTAGAGTGGTGGATTAAAGTGAACAAATAGTCTATGATTAAACTCCCTAATATTGAATACATAAGGGGACATAGAAATCTAAACCTATATTGAAGTATCCAACTTTTCGAGGCTTAATAGTAATGTTTCATAATCACGGATATTCTTATAACTGGATGTTTTGGTTTTAGGAAGAATAATGACATAAGTCTGACAGTGATACAAAGATATAGCTGTAAAATAAGAGGTGATTGAAGAGTTTAAAAGCTATTATCCGGAAACTGCACCGGAAGTTCGAGCTTCTGGCGCATTGAATATTCTCGTAATTCTCTCTCTGCTTCCTGAATTGTTTAGGGAATGAGGAGAATCTGTAAATGTTTACATACAGAATAAAGATGCTATGTTTCTACGGAAGAAAGGAAGGCACGTTGAGAGTCAGACAGCGATTTCTAACCGCCTTTTTTTCAATCAAAGAGAAAATAGAGTTGAGCAATATGGTAAAGCAATCAGTTTATGTAAAGGAATTATATAAAATATTCCTCGTAAAGAGCTCTTGCACTTGAGTGTGTTAACATATCTCATGTAAGTCTCATAAAATGACTCTGGAAAACATCTTTTAATGTCGTCAACAATCTGCTAGCTCTGTACTTAAATTTTAATTAATTCATCGGTCAGAATAATTCATCTCTCTCTCTCTCTCTCTCTCTCTCTCTCTCTCTCTCTCTCTCTCTCTCTCTCTCCTGTCCAAAATTCGGTAGTAAGGGAGGAACCGGAATGTTTTGTCTGTAAACCAAGGGTGAAAGAGATGACATTTTTTTTCGTTTTGTTTTTGGAGAGTTGTGAAGGGTCTTGTGAAAGAAAGGGAAAGAAAAATTGACTAACGTAAAGGAGAGTCCAAAGTCCTATGTCTAACGAGGCCTACACGGATATCTGGAATAAGGACTTATTTTCTTGGACATTTCTCCCAGTCAACTCGTTACACTAAGACCTTACAAACCGAAACGATACACTCCTTAATGTTTCTGAGAAGTCACAAGACAGATGTGAGGCACAACAGCCTCAGCAACAAAAGGTTTGATTTCTATCCCTGGACGCGTCTGTGTTTCCAAAAGAATCATATTTACAACATTCGAATATAGTTGCAAGAAAATCATATGAAATACAATAGCTAGTTGCACTTGACAGCCAGAAATCATACGTTGCCTATGGAAGCATAAGGTATACCCAACCTGACTTCCATCGTGAGTTGCTAGTGGAGTGTGCAAGGGCTCTGGTTTCGTTCATAATATCATAACGTAACGGCCACGATTTCAACAATATACCCAGAACATTTCAGACAGTTTAGGTTACCAGTCGGATTGATTTAAATTTATTTGTTCTGTTGTTGTCCTTAAGAGGATGATGAGTACAGTAGAGTCCAAAGTCCGGTTACGTGTTCATTCAGCAAAATGCATTTTTTCATTGCCTTTACAATCAGCCCTCCTAAAGCAACAGCTCGTACACACTTTAACATCATAACAACGGCCGCTGGCCATCCATCTTCCACCACGAAGAGGAAGAAGAAAACTTTTCACAAACATGAGACGTAAAAGAGTAAAAGTTTCCTAAAAACTAGAGTTGCCTCGTGGTATCACACTGCATAAGTTCGGATTTTTTTCCTACTTTTGAAACGTTGTTGATATGGCAAACGTCTTCTTTCCAATAGGAAACCCCACAGTTATAATTTAATGACAAAAACAGCTCCCTTAAATTAAAATTCGTCTCGAGGATCAAGCCTGAGAGGAATACATTGTACCTAATTTATGTCATGCATTCAAGTTTAAAATGTACTGAATTTATTAACTTTTCTGTAATACAACAGATGACCTAATTCACAATGCATTTTCTTTGCCTATGTAGCTCTCTCTCTCTCTCTCTCTCTCTCTCTCTCTCTCTCTCTCTCTCTCTCTCTCTCTCTCTCTGACTTACAAACGCATTTAAACTTCTGTCAAGTAACAAACAAAACGAAATTACAGTCAAGAGGCTACGTTCACGGTAAAAAATATAATAAATAAAATAAAATAAAAATCTTCTTTCCACGTATCGCTTTGTAGTCCATGAATGTATGGATGTAGGTCAAAAGGCTCAAAAATTACTAACAATACACTTTTCATAAATTTATAGAGAACTGCTTAAAACATCCGTAAATAAAGACGCTCTACATTGCATTTTATCTTTAATTTCAAGGAAAAATCTTTTTTTTCCATCTCTCTCTCTCTCTCTCTCTCTCTCTCTCTCTCTCTCTCTCTCTCTCTCTCTCACACACACACACACTTGCCTTTTCATATGATCATGAAATGTTTTTTTATTGATATTTTTCTTACTAGGGCGATATTGAACCATTTGGTTCACTATTAGAATCGTTTATTTTCGGTTATAACGTTCATGAATGCAAGCGTAGCGAACAGCTAGATTTTAAAAGAGCATTTTCATTTATACTTTTTTATGTTTACATTTTACCTTTATATTTTTGGTTATTATTACAATTCACACCCTGGTGATTTTTCATTCATTGAACAGTTTATTTTAGGTATTCTATGAAGGCATTTTATCCATTATTTTTGTTTTCTATTTCAATTTTTAAATTTTGCATGCGGTTGATGTGATTTTTTTTGCTTACATCCCACCCTTTCTATGAAGTTTTTACCCAACAAGTACCTTAACAAGTATTATACCTTATAACCAATCTCTCGTAAAAGAAAACTCTTATAGCAGTATCGTCCTCTGAGGATGAACAGAAAAAATGAAGCTTTGCTGATGGAGGAAGGGTGTATTGGAGGAAGATTTACTCCCTCACATGAAAGGAAAAGGGGTGAGGGAGAGAGGGATGCGAGGAAGGAATGGGAAAGGAAGTAAAAGCAACTCATCCCATTTGCAGTTACGAAAGAGAAGGTATTGCAGTTAAATGGAGTTATCTTTAGTAGTTCATTATTGCTGTATCGGTCAGACTGCTCTGAAAGCCATTAGAATAGAAATGAGGGGGAAATCGTGTCGTCTGCCTCAGTATAAAAGAAGGTACAAATATTTTTTCATATGTTTTTATATTTTTCCTTCAAAAGATTTCATTATGTTTGAACGCTCTTAGATGACAAGAATTCACATGCCAAGCTTAAATTATGTTTAAAGACACGTATATATATATATATATATATATATATATATATATATATATATATATATATATATATATATATGTGTGTATATAGATATATATATATATATATATATATATATATATATAGATAGAGATAGATAGATAGATAGATAGATAGATAGATAGATAGATATATAGATAGATAGATAGACGTATGGAGAGTATAAAATAGTTCACAATTCTCATCTTAATTTCTTCGTGGACTCTTTAACATTCTCACATAAAAAGGAGTATATATATATATGGAGGTATTTGGAGAATATATATAAATTTATATATATATATATATATATATATATATATATATATATATATATATATATATATATATATATATATATATATATATATATATATATATATATATATATATATATATATATATATATATATATATATATATATATATATATATATATCTGAAAAGCTCATAGGTCACAGATATTTTATGAATTACAATACATAGTCGATTTTTGATCAGTAAGTGTGGCTAAATGCATTGTGAAGAGCCTTGAGAGAATGCTTGGCTGGTGTCTGGCACGCATCCTGATTAGGAAAACTATGTGCATGTCAGATGAGTCAGATATTCTTGAAACGTGAGAACATCTCTTGCCTGGCGACAAGACTTTATGAGTTTGTTCGCCGGAAATGTCCGGGTTCTAGAGAATTCGTTCATATGTGTGTTTTTTTTGGGGGGCGGAGCCCCAGGGTGTGAAGGTATTAGTTATCAAACAAATTGTCATTCGAAGATCAACACAGAATCTTGATAGAAGCCTTCGGTGAGGGCTCTGGTGGTTCGAGACCAGTCGATTAAGACTGTGAACATTGCTGTTTGGAGATGTTTTGCTGAGGAAGAGTCATAAGATGTACTCACTGGGGGAATATACTAGACTTTGACTTATGTTGACCTATTATGGGGAAAATATTTAGAGAGAATAATGAGTTGAACATGTGTGTGTGTGTGTGTGTGTTTGTGTGTGTATTTAGAATATAGATATATCCATATATATATTATATTATATATATAAATTATATATATATATATATATATATATATATATATATATATATATATATATATATATATATATATATATATATATATATATATATATATATATATATATCGTCACGATACATTCCAAGTACCTCGTTATTATACAACTTATCACAGATTTCAAAAATATACCTCAATTCAGCGAGATATCTGAACTCTCATAACAATCAGAATTACGACTGAGTACTCTAAAGGTAACAGTGATCCCTTAAAAAGCTCATTAATCACATGAAAAATCAAACTTAGTTTATCAAGACTAGTGTGAGGTATCTACAATTAAATAAGAAATATTACTAATATAACAGGGCATCACTCCATCAAACAACTCTAACTGTTTCCCTGGTCGTAATTCACTTGAGCAAAACTAAAGGAACAAAACACGTTTATCACTTTGCCTTATGCACACACAATTAATCATATTCACTGGTAGTCAATAAATGAAACATTGTTCTTAAAAATTTTAAATACCAAAATTTATTTTTGAATTAAAAAAATTATCATTAGAATTCACAATCTGAAAAATTTACTATTACTTGAAAACAAAACAAAATTTAATTAATTCTTGAGTTAAATTATTAAACAAAACTAAATCACAAAAACTTTATCAAGAAATTAAATTAATCAAGTAAAATTTAAACTATCAAGAATTATTCAAGATTTGAAAAGAAAATCTTAATAAATGAAAATTAAATCAAGTATGCAATGTTAAATTATCAAGAAATATTTAAAATGTTAAGTAAATAAATGTTAAATCACAAATATATAAAATGAAAAATCAAGAGATTGAAAACACAAGAACACACAAAAATACACAAAAGATTTATCAATAATAATTTCACCAAGGCAAAAATTCTTTTAACACTCCTTATTAGACCATGATAATAATAAGTGAATTTCTCTGTACCTTACACAAGCTTGTAAAAACCTTTGCAAAATCACGCAGATGCTTTAAATTCACAAAACTCTTTTGTCAGGCACCATTACCACCAAATGTTTACACTTTTCCTATACTCAGATCTCAAAAACTAAGATTAATACTAGTGACCACACTAACACTTTACTTTAACAATTACTGTCTTTGAAAAAAAGAGAGAGAGAGAGAGGGAATCAATATGAACGGTCTCTGAAATTAGAAGGAATAAAATCTGAGGATTCCACCATCACATGGAACATTTAGCTGACATCATTAATGCATTTTGGGAACGAGATACAAAGGGGATTCTAGAAGAAGGAAGATGACGTAATCAATCGAGACATGTATACTCTCAAAAGAACATATGTGATTAAAGCAATGTATGTAACATTTCGAAATCACTTGTCTTCTTCTTGTAGGAGACAAAGCTTTTACAGAAATCCTAACATGATCAAACAGATTTTAACTGGCTAATTATGACTGGCATGTTTTAAAAACAAAACAAAAACCCGAGTTGGTTTCCAGAACGGATCAGCAATTGTTATTCCTGACCTGTCAACATGTTATCTTAACTGGTGACAGATAGCACATTCTGCTCTAATACTCGAATCTCTCTCTCCCACTACTACGCTATTATCAAGAAAGGATATTATTAATTCTAAATTATGCTGTTAGGTTATCTAAATCACTAACTCTTTTGAGATCTGATGCTACACTACATGCAATATTTGAACAATTATTATTATTACAGATAACACATGATAAATAGAAGAGTAAATATATCAAAACTGTAGGATAATATACATATTACAAGGCAACATCATGAATATATATATATATATATATATATATATATATATATATATATATATATATATATATATATATATAACATATAATATATATATATATATATATATATATATATATATATATATATATATATATATATATATATATATATATATATATATATATAATAAAAATATTACATATATATATATATATATATATATATATATATATATATATATATATATATATATATAT
>NC_089752.1:41776361-41783861 GCF_040412425.1 Macrobrachium rosenbergii | reverse complement strand
CAGTCCATGCTTGACATAAGAAATTTATGGAGACGAAAGACAAGTGTTGGATAAAGGGAGGAGTGGACTACCAAGAACATCTGAGGAAAACATCGATCATGTAGGACAAGCCTTTGATTGTTCTCCTAGAAAGTTCACCCGTACTGCTGCCAGACACAGCTACCACGTTCAACAGTGCACAAATTCCAATACAAGAACTTGCGATTGTATGCATACAAAGTGCAACTCATACAGGCACTCAAGCCAAATGATAAACCAAGACGAAAAGAGTTTGCGGTTAACAAGCTGGAACGAATTTCTGAGGATGAAATGTTCCTCAACCGAGTTTGTTTTATTGATAAGGCAACCTTTCATGTTTCAGGGAAACTGAACACACACAATGTGAGAATCTGGGGTTCAGAATATCCCCATGTGACTAGGGAACTTCACCGAGATATTCCAAAGGTGAATATGTGGTGTGAGATCATGCACAATTGAATCATTGGTCCATTTTTCTTCAGTGAGACATCAGTTATGTAGATGTTTACCTTGACCTTTTGACTGAAAATGTGGCACCACAAGTAGATGACCTTCAACCAACCATCATTTTCTAGCAAGATGTTGCACCAGCACATTGGGGACAGCATGTTCGTGAGTTCCTAAATGAAACATTTCTGGACTGGTGGATTGGAAGGGATGGCCCAATTCATTGGCCACCTCGTTCACCAGATATCACTCCCCTGGACTTCATTTTATAATATATATATATATATATATATATATATATATATATATATATATATATATATATATATATATATATATATATATATATATATATATATATATATATGTATATATAAATAATCAACACACAATCACGTGTGGAACAGAAATAAATTGTGAGTCAGAAATTTATATATATATATATATATATATATATATATATATATATATATATATATATATATATAATAGAAATAAATTATGAGTGTATATAATATATATATATATATATATATATATATATATATATATATATATATATATATATATATATATATATATATATATATATATATATATTTATTTATTATATTATATATATATATATTCATTCCAACATCACCCAAAGAGGAAAGCGTAAGTGCCTTTAACCTTAGGGCAAGATCCTCAGCTGCCATTTAAGTGCCTCTTCTCCCACAAAGGGCCCACAATCCCTAACTATCGGCTCTCTGCCAAGAGGTACATTATATTTGTACTAAATTCCCCTGGCAACAATTTCCAGGCTGCAGTAGCAGTCCTCAGTGAATGGAGTGAAAATGCTAAGTTCAAAAATTCATTATATGCGAAGATTATACCATTTTGCTGATGAAGTAACAAGAAAACATCATCGTTGATTCTGAATCCCATGGGTTATTACTATTTTTTTTATTATTTTTTTATTGCGAACATTCAGTGACATGTGGGGTTAACGATAGCAAGAAATAGCTCGTCTTCAACTTTGGTACAGAATCTCCCGATTGTCATAATTATGTTCAGGGTCTAGACCTTAAATTATGTCATTTTCATTTTCAGTGACGTGCAGATTGAGCTGCGTGGAACACAGTCAAACCAGGTCCTTGAAGTCATGGGCCATAGGTTTTAGAACGTGAATACTTCGGTGGAAAATAATTATGGTGAAAACCGCACCGCTAATATTTGCTTTTATTCACACACACACACACGTACATACATACTGTACATGCATATACATATACACTCACACACAAACGTAAATATGTTTGTATATATGTTTTATATATATATATATATATATATATATATATATATATATATATATATATATATATATATATATATATGTTTATATATATATATATATAAACATATATACAAACATACATATATATGTATTTGTGTGTGTGTTTGCGTGTGAGTGTGTATGTATATGCATGTATGTATGCACGTGTGTGCGTGTGTATACAAGCAAATAAAAGTAGACATTATTCAGGAACCTCATCTGACACTGGAAGTCAAAGTTCTCCTTGATCAAATGCAAGGCAGTAACAAGACTAACCGCACTACACTTCACACCCTTGTGCTCAAATTTTAAACGTATCCATAGATTTTTTTCATTATCGTTGTGAGGTCTTCGTAGTTATTCGGTCCTTGCGGAGTTTTACGATTACATTAACTTACTGTGTCATTGTCTCTGAGTAAATGCAATTTTCTTAAATCAACTTTTACGCCTTTTATATGCCGACTCCCTCCAGTATCACTTTTAGTCAGTCAGTGGTCTTATCAGCTGAGTTAGCGGTGTCTGGGTACAGTAAGTTTACTGGAACAGTTTTGAAATATGCTTTAAAGCATATTAATGAATCTGATAAAGCAGCGAAAATTCTCAGAAGAACGTGTTATATAATTTTCGCAGAAATTTTTTCAGTATATAAAAATCCACTTAATGATGTAAAAGGGCTGTAAAGAATATGGAATTGCATCATGGCCTTAAAAGACTGTCTCATGTCAGAAGGGATTTGCAATAGTAATAAAGGAAAACTCTCAATATATATTTCGGGAGTCGGAATACCAGCAGTCTCTGATTTTATTTATCTATCGATCTAGCTGTGTATCTGTCTATATATATACACACATATATATAACTTTATATATATGTATATATACATATATATATATATATATATATATATATATATATATATATATATATATGTATGTATATACACATATATATTTTAAGTTCGTACCTGGCCTTCTTACTGTATTCCTCGTTCAGGGGAGCTCTTCATTGGGCTAGTCGGTAGAGATGTGGACTAGCACTCGCTAGGCCCGAGTTCGAGTCTCCGGTCGGCTGATGAAGAGTTAGAGGAATTTATTTCTGGTGATAGAAATTCATTTCTCGCTATAATGTGGTTCGGATTCCACAATAAACTGTAGGTCCCGTTGCTAAGTAACCAGTTGGTTCTTAGCCACGTAAAATAAGTCTAATCCTTCGGGCCAGCCCTAGGAGAGCCGTTAATCAGCTCAGTGGTCTGGTAATACTAAGGTATACTTTTTTAACTTGTTCAGGGGTCTAATCTGGGGTCTAGCTCTTGAACAGGGGAGGGGCTTACTAATACACCTTGAAAATCTGACTGCAATTGCTAGGTCAGGCAGGAAACTTAATAGAGAAAACAGTTGGGCTGAGGGCCACACTTCAATAAGGGGCTTTGCAGATGAACACTTAGGTTTACTCTAAATGGAATATATTTACAATTAAACTTGTCAATCAGAAGATGGGGAAATTTGAATAGTCTATGATTAATCATCTAGAAAGGGATACTGAAGAATTGATTGCAGTGGCCTTTTCACTTCAAGAAGCACAAGACAAGTCGATGTCTCCACAGCCGATGTACCGTCTGCAATTTGATAATGCCAGCAGTTACACAAGGATAATTGTAATGATCTCAGGCGAATCGAGGGCTGCACAGAGGGTGCCAAGATAACTCGATTCTGGTACGATACTTGCATTAAAATTCACACTGAGCTAAGTGAGTCAAGTCTTTGTGAACTCTCACTTTAGAAAAGAAAATGAGAGTGCAGTTGGAGTTTAAAGATACGTGACTGTTGAAAAAAACCTTAAGTCAGGACGTTATCTTAAAACGGAGCGATGGAGGGGGCTCATTGAATTTCACTAATTCTGGAGGGATGCGTTTAATGGGAAAATGCACAGGTAATGTGACTGGGTGGTTGGAAAGGTGACCACATGGACGGGTCAGCTCAATAAGGAGCATGCAAGAGATAGTGTGTTGGTCTCCTGACGGGCTGTTCTAAGGATGCCGACTGCTGTTTCTTGCCTTATATGACCTTGGGGGCTTATTATCCTGCTCCTCCCAGAGGTCACTGTGATTGCGAGATGGTGGTTCCGTAACCTCATTTTCTATGTTGGGATCTTTACCAAATCCTGGTGACTTCTGGCGGATTTTCAGCAGGCTTCGTCTCCATTCGCCTTTTATCTGAAAAGAGGTAACTTAAGCAGTCATCAGGTCTTTAGAAAGCATAAATAGATGCACCAAAAAGGGGAGCATGGAGAGAAATTTACATAGGGGCTGAGTTTCTCACGCCCTTCTCAGTTAGGTATCAGTGCGAAATTACATTATTTTGGGGGGGTCAAGACAGTTTGGAGGTTTGGGTTTGCTTCAGGAATGGTTTCCACTTAACAATATATATATATATATATATATATATATATATATATATATATATATATATATATATATATATATATATATATATATATATATATATATATATATATATATATATATATATATATATATATATATATATATATATATATATATATATATATATATATATATATACGTATATATATATATATATATATATATATATATATATATATATATATATATATATATATATATATATATAAATATATAAATATATATATATATATATATATATATATATATATATATATATATATATATATATATATATATATATATATATATATATATATATATATATATATATATATATATATATATATATATATATATATATATATATATATATATATAGAGAGAGAGAGAGAGAGAGAGAGAGAGAGAGAGAGAGAGAGAGAGAGAGAGAGAGAGAGGGCTCCGGCAAGGGAAAAATATTTTAATCTCTTTCTGGATCCAAATTCGTTTCCAGCACATTGGAAAATTTAGTTTTGTTTTCATTTTATAATAGGGGAACATATTCCGAGAATCCAGATCGATATGGTTTAACCGTTTCTGTCTTAGATAGAATTTTCTGCCCATCTCGTTTCTCCTTCAAACTTATCTTCAGTTATATATAATGTTATAGCTGTCAACCTATTGGTAGTCTCTCAAATGACCCTGCTTGTTGACGTTGTCATATCATAATGATTCTTTTATAGAAAGTATAGGTACAACATGCTATTTTTAGTCATAATAATTTCCGTTGGAAATTTTACTTGGTCCGAAGACTTTTTTTGTTGCATCTTCTTGTTAAGTGCATTCATTAAAACTAAAACGTTCTATATGATATATATTCTTCTTCGAAGATAATGCATGTTACTTTCCAGATTTTTCATACTAGAATAAAACTGTTTAACCTCTAATGAGAATAATGAGTTTCACGCATGGTCTACGAAGATCAATCCTGGATCAGCAAGTGAAGAGGTTTTCTCTAAGGAACTTTATGTAAGACATACATTATGGGAATATTTCGTTTGATTTTAAGAAAGGAAATATATTCAGTCATTGTAAGAGATAGAATATTTTTCAATTGGATGCATGAGTGAGACAAAAAGAAACAAATGAAGAAGAGTTAAAACTTAACCACCTTATTCCAATGGATCTGTAGAGGGGCCAAGGTTTTTGTTGGTATCAGATCATGAACTCCTCGACCGATGAATAGTGGATCAAGACCTTTTCACTTCTTCCCCTTCCTTTACTTTTTGCTCCATAAATTTTGCAGCGTTGGGCCAAGGGGAAAGCAGCAAACGATAATTTTTCTCAAGAATAGGAAAGGAAGTCGAAGAAAGAAGCTAAAAGTTCTAGGTAACATGTTTCGAATTACATATAGATTTCTTTTCTCCTGGCCATGTGATGTGAAAATATTTAACGAAAAATGTTTGGATATTTTCACGCGAGTCCCTTCCTGCAGCTTTTATAACGAAGCATTTTTAAGTTTTGGTGAGACTTTAAAAATTGAGGTCTTTTTGGCGCTTGATGGAGTTCTTGAAATTATATTGCAAATATGCATCTAACATGCGTGAAGAGTCACATTTTAGAATGAACTGTTTGGAATCGTTGAAAATTAACAGGTAATAGGACTTCGTGATACTTTATCAGAGAGGAATGTGATAAGAACATAATGTGATTCTGTTTAATTAAATGATAGGACAATAAGGGACTGACAAATATGACTCGAGACATTTTAGGGAAATAATTCTGAAAGATGTTTTCTGTATTGCGTCACGTGAACAGCTCATGTGAAAGGTCGCCTTTCTCATCCTTTGGGCGCTCATATATTATTAAGAGGGGGTTCCCCCCCCCCTTCCCCTCACCACTCCCGGCATCTCTCGCTCTCTCTCTCTCTCTCTCTCTCTCTCTCTCTCTCTCTCTCTCTCTCTCTCTCTCTACTCGCACACAGATAACCAGCCACTGCAGACCAAAGCTTGGCAATAAACAAATAGCTCTCCGAATTAAAAAGCAACGAATGCAGTGTTTAAAAAGATTTTTTTCTTACTTCAGAAGAGGAATAATTTGTGTCACTACGTTACACTTTTCTCTTTTGGAAATCCGATTATGGTTGAGATGCATAAGAAGCCACTCATTTGTTGCGATATCATCGTGTACGTTCTAGAACAAATCTGTAGAGAATAGTTACATAAATCTAAAGAATGTATTTTTATGCTAGAATCTGAAGGGCATTGTAAAATAACAGTTTACAAGGAAGATATATTTATGGTACAAAGTGCTTTGAAGTCTTTAAGGTAATAGAGATATGACTTGATATTTAAACGAAAACATTTTGAATGTAAATAACATACATTTTGTTAAATGACTGATATTTTATCAAATTTGTTTTGGAATGAACGTTAGTTTTTGGGTAAAAATGAATGGGAAAGACCATCACATTTACTAATTTGTAAACAGGCTTTACTATATAAGTTGACGGGGAGGGAGGGTGGGGGTCGGGTTAGCACGAATGACGTTATTTCAAGCAGGTCTACTTCACTGACGTGTATCGCTCAGATAACTTAGGTCACAAGAGATAATTACCAGAAAAACTGAAAGGACAAGGACGTTTGACAATAGCCGAGTTGGTTTAGAAAACATCTGAGTTGCAGAACGGGAACGGTTGTTCGGAATGGTGGTGTCTTTATTTTTATTTACTATTTTATTTATTTTGGTGTTATGAGAAGTTATGATGTTAGTTTTGAGATGACCACATAAAAAGAGTATCGATTAATGCTCCTCAGACTTACGAGTTCGTCTGCTAGAAGGAGGAAATCGTTATTGAAAGAGATTTTGATAATATTCGTGAACCTAACTTGTGAGCAATGGAGAAAGCAGAGAGCGAGATTGAGTGAGATCGGCGACGTGATTAAGGTTCTGGATAGATAACCTGGTATGTTTTTATGTGTGTGATAAGATACCGGTATTAATTTCTATGAAGGTTACTTATGGAATAACGTGATCACACTATTTGTTCCAGATATAGTCTATTGTATATTCTCTAAATTCATTTCTATAATCTCTTCCATTTCCTCAAGACAGTCAAGCAGACAAAGGATCATTGATTGATTAATGTGACTGGGGTGTCACCTTTAATGCAGTGAGAAACTGACCATGTCAAGATATTTGCAGTGTATCTTTGTGAATAGAAACGGATAGTTCCGTCTGCTTGCCTTTTCAACACATTTTCCAAAACCGTAAATTTCTGCTTGTTCCATTGCTGGGTACAACTCGAATGCGT
>NC_089752.1:41761361-41771361 GCF_040412425.1 Macrobrachium rosenbergii | reverse complement strand
CTTTCTCTTTTTCGTTCAGACTTATATTTTCTGGGATGACCGAATCGAAGCGTAAGTTTCTGTGACGTTATAGATTTCTGAAAGATAAAATCATCGATATCTCATGACATAACTCCATAGTTTTTATGCACCACAAAATTCATTGATACTTCCGTGCTTTGAGGACAAACACTAAACTGCCCCTGCAAGAGAAGGTGGGGAAGGATGTGGTATTTTGAGAAAATAATATTATAACCGTTAAATGAAGCCAAACCAAAAAAGATGGTTATTTTCAAGGGCAGTTCCCCATCACCAGATGCGACCTTCAGCTTTCACTTTCGCGCCTGGCAGAACTGCCATTTCGTGCTATTCTCAAACCAGTATATTGAGAGAGTGCTTGTTAAAGTAGCCTCATTATGGTACTTTGGCTTAAGTTGGCCGTGATTAATCATGATTCTCGCGTTACAGGCCTAACCTTCGCAAACTTAAATCGATCGGGACCAGTCCGCGGGTAAACTGGCGAATGATTGAGAAGGGATGGTTGGGAGCTAGTGTGTAAGTTCTCTCTCTCTCTCTCTCTCTCTCTCTCTCTCTCTCTCTCCCCTGCTGCATGTGAAACATACATATACACATAAGTATGTATATATACATATATGTGTGTATATACATACGTAATGTATATACATACATGCATATATATGTATATACATGTATGTATATATATATGTATATATATATATATATAATGTAATCTACCTGTCAGTGGATTACATAGTTACATGTAATTCTCCGTCTAGTAGCCCTGTTTAATGAATGGATTAGATTAGATATGTGTGGATTAAAGAAGGGGGATAGGGCGTTCGTAATTGTATAGAGGTGCTTCATGTGGTGTTTCGTATTTTTAGTGTTTTTCAGTTACAGATGGAGCTTTTTCTACTTCACTGAAATGATGCATTACACATGTGTTAGGTTTTCCAATTAAAACTAAGTAGTTACTCCATACGGAACACGGCTTTAGTATTAAAAGGATTTAAATGGGGGCAACAGAAAACTATGACAGTTTCAATCTTCCAGGATTTAAACTACTATCCATTTCAGGGACAGCGAGTCATCGTTTTTCACAAATATCTTTCAAACTAAGTATTTGATCGAAATGGTACTTCGACACAGTGTACAAGACACCTCCCGCTAATTTTTGGTAACACAGTGCATTGTCAAATGGTGTTAGTTAAGGAGTTTACTCTTGACTTATAAAGGCAAAGTCGCATGTGTCAGCAGGAAAGGGGCGGGGGCGGGGGCGGGCATGGGGAGCCAGGAAAGTGAGTTGAAGGAGGGATGAGGAGGGGAAGGGGGAGGAGGGACGGGATAGGGATAAAGGACGTTCGAATGCATAGTTTGGGGATGTTTGGCAACACCATATAAGCCAAGGATAAACACCTTAAATAAAACCATTTGACAATGCACTATATTACTAAAAATTAGCGGGAGGTGTCTTGTACAGTGTCGAAGTACCATTTCGATCAAATTCTTAGTTTGAAAGATATTTGAGACAAACGATGACTCGCAGGTCCTGAAATGGATAGTAGTTAACCAGGCGGGACCGGACAAACATATACGAATCTGGGAAAAATTTCTTTTTGGTATTTTGTGAAAGATGTTCCTCTTCGTTCGCCATGTGGGAGGATGAATAGTATCGGGCTGCTAGGGTCTGGCGAGGAAAGTTGTGGAAGCGGCGGTCAGGGAGTTCACGAAATATAAGTTTTATGGTATTTGCTTATATCTGCTTACGTCGTTCCGCGCGGAACTTATCGGTTTCTTTGCACCTTGGTATTGCTGTATTTTATCGTTAATATCAGTTGTTAGCAGCTTTGCGATCTACGAACAAAACATTTTTTTTTTTTTGTAATAAGCTCCATTGAAACTCTCTCTCTCTCTCTCTCTCTCTCTCTCTCTCTCTCTCTCTCTCTCTCTCTCTCTCTCTCTCTCTCTCTCCTGTGTGGCTAGCTCTACTAGCCCCGGTATCTTCTCTGCCTGCCATGAGACTTGCTATCCTCGATTAAGATCATGGACGGTATCATGTTGCTGGAATAATTGGTTGGTCTCTATTTTGCAATGTGACGTTATAATTCTTAGTTCTATACGTCTTGTGGTCTCTTGTCCGATGTCAGCTGTTGCGCATTCGCAGAATGGTTTGAATCCCTGTTCACAGCATGAGTCTGGTTCGGATTCACAAAGTAATAAAGAACACGGTTCACAAAATGTTTAACTCTATATACTGACTGATTTAGTGTAAACGTAGGTGCGAGACAGTGATGTAAACAGTTTCGATATGGTTTTATATTATTTTCATAGATAGAATGGTGAGAGAGCTCAGAGGTCGAATGCAGTAAAAGTGCAAATTACTATGCGTGGAACATTGTGGACGTAGCGGTTCTTTAATATAAATTTGCATGTGCTCATGAATTTATGTGTTAAAAATGTCATCCTTGCTGTTTTCATAGAATTTGTAATGCTTATATTGTTATTGGAGCTACTTGTATTTTGTCATTATTTATTTGTTTTCTTGCAGATTATTATACGCTTTCCAAAAATATAAAGAGAAAATACCGAGGAGCTTCAGAAACAACATAAGAAGAAGTAACTTCGCTTCTCTTAACCTGAAAATGGAAAAAAATACCAAAAGACATCCCCTCTCTGCTGCTGGTGAATACGGAAGATGGGATCTCTCTCTCTCTCTCTCTCTCTCTCTCTCTCTCTCTCTCTCTCTCTCTCTCGTTCAACGCAGACGAATTACGTGAACTTCTAAAAGACAAAAGTAGAAAACACGAGAAATTTAGAAATTTGGTATCCCCCAGGGTTTGGTCAACAATCTTACATCATCCAGTTGATGTAGTAAAAGAAATTGCGTTATTCAACATATTACAGTTGTTATCTACGTATATATATATATATATTTATATAGTATATATATATATATATATATATATATATATATATATATATATATATATATATATATATATATATATATATGATTATAATCACTTTTGTACGTGATTCATTGACCACACATTACATTACCACAGGTGAAAAATAAGAGACCAGGTTAGGTCCTGACTGTTTTCGATGCATATATATATATATATATATATATATATATATATATATATATATATATATATATATATATATATATATATATATATATATATATATATACATATCCTGGTCTGGTAATTCAAATTGATTTTTAGATCTTAAAGCTATTTTATTTCTTCCTTTTGTATTAGTTTTGACTGTTTGTCCTAGTCTTCTCTTTTATTTTGTTTGTAGACCTGGTCTTGATAGCAGAATGTTGTCCTAGTCCGTTTGATGGGCCTTTGCCCAGAATACTGACGGTATTTCTAGCTCATTTTAAGATGAAATTTTTTTTTTTATTGAATATTAATATGGGACAGAAAGGGACGGAGTGTCTGTTAAATTTCCTAGAGATAACTTTTGGCATTGTATTCAGTGTTTACGTCTTTGTATATGGTACATTTGTTCATAGAAGCGCTAATAGATACTATTACTTCCATCCTACTGTAGTTTTGTTACTCTGTGCAACTAACAAAAAACAGTAACAATAGATTATCGTTCAAACTGCCGACATATTATATCAGTACTGCATCGCCCTTTGGTTCATATAATATACAGAAGATCTGAAGAGCAGCATCCAGTCATAAATGAACACTGTTAGTATGAAAAAAAAAACTCTTGATGATGTCAATTTTTTTCATATTCCAGGCATAAGGAAATCCAAAGAGGAGTATATAGAGCACTTAGTAGATACTGTTAGCTTATGAATGCCAGACTTAGGAACTTGTTAAGATTCCTCCATCTAGTTGCTGTTTCTTTCCCAGACGGATTGTTGACAGGCAAGTGATTTTGAGTTCCTTGTCACCAAACACTGTAAGAACGTCCGAGGCAGCGATAAGAAGACAGAAATGATTATGCGAAAAAATTAAGCTTCAGCCTACTAATTAGCATAAAGTTTGTCATCCAGAACTGGAGGTCCTTTCCAGGTAGAAGTTAACAGTTTCGTTTAAGATTAATTAAGGTTAGGCGAAAGTTAAAGGGGAAAGGCACGAGAGGGGATGTCAGCACCGTCGGTAATGAACAGAAGAGAAGGGGAGGGGCGGAAATTGGGCTTCGTAGGGCAGCAATTCAGCTGTCATTTTTTTTATGATAATTTAACCTTGCTAATTCAGTCGGTTCAATTTACTATTTTGTTTTATCAAAGTTAACACGCCATTACCTTCAACTGCCAAGTTAAACGTTTAAAGTATCGTAGCTTGAAGAAAAATAAGCTGATAGCATTAAATTATTTTTATTTGAGTGGGAGAAGCCCAAAGGTGCACATTTTTTTTAATAAAAAGCTTAACTCAAAAAAATAAAAAGAAAACACAATATTGGTATCAAAGCTCTGCTCCTTCAAAATATCATCAAAATTATCCCAGCATAGTATGCAGATAAAAGGACTCAGGAAAAGTGCCGGGAACTTGTGTGACATAATTCAAAGTGATCATGAGTATGATGCCTTATGCTAAGAGCATCAATATGATAGTGCTGAGGCGATCCAAGACTGAAGATGGCAGTGGTTAGTTAATCATCTGAAAAGCTTTCGAGTAGGCACTTTAAAAAGAAACAGAAATTTATAATCTTTTCTTGTTTTAAAACGGAAAGAACGTAGATAGAAGGTATTTCAGTCAAACCTGATACAAAGGTAGCATATCTAGCCTAGATGTTTTTCTGTTCACCATAAGGTGAAATTATAGATACAAATTGCAAGATATGATACATACCTTTAACCGTGGCTAATATTATTTAAATTTTAAGAGCCCAGGGCTTCATTCTGAGCGTGTATACTGCGCTGAGAAAACTTTTGCAAATGATGTCAAGTGTCGTGAATTTGTGACCTTAGCCATGACCCTGACACTGACCGTGGCCTTCATAACATTAATAGCTGACATCGAAGTCATTCGTATTTCACAAACTTCTTGCCAGGAGATAGCTAGGGTTATCTCTGCCAGAACCAAAATGGTGTCCCCTTCAACATTTCGTCAGTCGGAATACTCACAGAGAGGAACTTGCTAGGGATTGGTAGGAGGCTTGTTAGTGACAGTGGCTGAGGAATGGAACGTCGTATAGCCATTTTCCATATTAAGTAATAACTTTTAGTGTTTTTCGAATATATTTGTCATTTTAGAATAACTCTTAAAACTAACAGGCATGTCAAGAACATAAGGACATCCAGGACAGTATTTGTTTAGTGACATGAAATGGAATTTCAACGACTATAGAACAGGTCTTTGGTTTATCCTCAAACGACAACGATTAGCACACAGTGATGTTTACTTACAAGAGCCCGTCCGAATTGGGCGTAATGGATGGGATTGGGGGAGAGCATTAGATGTGGCGCTATGAAAATAAAGCTGTGCCACGATTAGCAAGGCTTGTGTGATGATTTCAAACAGACGGGCGGCCTAGTGGAAGGCTGCTGAAAGCAAGATGGTGACTGTTGGTTGCTTAGGAAGGCGTATAGTGACAATGACAGAGAGCAGCAATAAGCCACATCGACCTATAGCAGTGGCAGTAATATATCACAAAAGCGTGTCGATGTCAATGGGCGTGTTTTTCATAACATAATTATATCGTTTAATATAACGGTACAGCAATGGAGGGAGGACTAAGGCACATAGCCGAAATGAAACGGAAAGAAACAATTTGATGCAGTTCATAATTCTTAACGTCTGTTTTCCTGCTTTCTTTCTGCCTTAAAGGAAGGTCGGTAGTAGGTAACCATGTGTTATGTAAGAGAATAGCTGTCACAAGTATGAATCCTAATGGTGCCTGAGCCGTTGTAACGTCTGACCTATCAAGAAGAACAAGGATTATAGAACTAATTACTCATGACCACCATTTCTCTTATAGAGAGCATGCGGAAAAATGGAAAATAATTATTGAATATAATCAGTTTAAAATTCTGTCGAGGACTCGTACCCCTCGGCAGCTGGCAATCCTCGAGTCTCTTTGGTATAGAAGAGGTAGTCCCGAAGTTAGACAATCAAACTGCTTCCACTCCTCTTTTTTTTAGCGTAAGTTTACTCTGGACTTTTAACGTTTCTACGTGTCACTCGTGTTTTATCTTTCCCTTGGATGGTAATACCTTTCTCCTGGCATTTTAGACTGAATGTTTTGTAATTGTTTTTAGCATACTGTTTTTTTAGTCCGAGTCTTTTATGTTGTTTTAATGCATGTGTATATATTTTTATAACGTTGATAATGAGGCTAGGCCTTTAAACGTAAGCTATAGAACTATGCAAACCCCTGAGATGTCTTCCACAAGTTCCTTATGGTTATATTTGGGCTGTTGATTGCCACCATCCATCCTTCTGTATATGTATATGTATATGTATATATATATATATATATATATATATATATATATATATATATATATATATACATACATACACACACAGTATATATATAATATATATATATATATATATATATATATATATATATATATATATATATATATATATATATATATATATATATATGTGTGTGTGTGTGTGTGTGTGTGTGTGTGTATGTATGTATGAGTAAAGCATGAAGTGCCTTTTAGTTTGGAAGTGAATCACGGGCACACACTAATTTGCCCGTTATGTAGGTTAAAAAATCTAGATTTTTCTATGCACTGAATAACATTCGAATTATTTGATGTCATCTTTTCCACGACGCACAAACACCCTTCTGCATGAAGCGTATGACACATTGCAGGTTTTTTTTTTATAATGACCAGTATTGATAATGTTATTGGATATGTAAGCCAAATCATAGACATGCTATTGAACAATATAAACAGACCGGCTGTAAGGATGTAATTGAGGGGAGTAGCATTTTTTTCCTTTTCCACTGAAAAGCTTCTCTTTCTTTTTAGTTGTTAAGGGCAAAGAGACAGTGGCTTGTCCCCGTTTTCGCTTGCGTATTTTTGACAATTGCAAGCAAAGTATTTGTGTAAGTAGCATGTGTTCGAGCAGAGAAGGAAATTATATCGCAATGTACGCATCATTGCTTGTGTTATTAAATGCTGCGTCAAGTAGTGATCCCATTAATGATTCTGAAAATTTTTATTTAATTTTATTTGGTTTTATTATCCGTCTCTTTATGCAGCTGAACGGTGGTGAGTTCTACGGGACGAGAGAATAATTGTGCATTTACTGTCAAAGTGACAGAGAGAGAGAGAGAGAGAGAGAGAGAGAGAGAGAGAGAGAGAGAGGGGGGGTGTCAGTCGGTGACAAGAAAGTAGAGTAAATTCGATTTTAGAGAAATCATATATTTCACAGAAAGTTTCCAGACGGTATACCGTTTTATCTTCAGGATGAAGGATCCTGATTCGATAACTGAAAATGCATAAAGGTTTTGTTCCTATAACATGCAAATATTCAGTGTCTTTATACTAGCAATAATACCATATGCAAATCACTGTACCCGTCACTGTTGTCCACCATCCTCACCTTTACCAGCACTACAATATTGGCCTACTTAACTAGAACTAATCTATATATAAGATTCACAGTATAACAATACAAAGTACGAAGTGAAAAAACTATCCTCAGTGAACCTTCAGCTGGGGAATCCCAGGATGATTTGCATACGACCACAGAAGGAGGAAATGTAAAAGGAAACAGAGATTTCGGTCACCGGAATATCTGAGCATCGCATGGTTCTGGATATGTTTATGAAACATATTTTTATGTCACTGACCATAAACGTTACCATTTCTGTTTACCCGTATAAATGAAATAACCATTGACAATAATATTACCATTTTTGGGATTTACGCAATAAACGTAACAAAATGCAACCTTGCATCTGTTTAAAATTAAAGATTTTTCTCCCACGTTCACTTAATACTATATGAACCGACGCAACAATATACAGTACTTGGCTTAATTATCATAATATTACCTCATAATCATTCATACCTGATTCCGCTTCCTCATTTCCACGGACTTGTTGTGTCTCAGAGGAAAGCTGGAGTCAAGATCTGGTAATAAGATTTGCTTGCCCGCCTTCGGAACGATTTGCAGTTAATTCACTATGATTAGCAATTACGCAGAAAACACCGTTAAATGCTGAAAAAGAAACAAAGATGAAAGAGCTTTCCTCTGAGACACAACAAAGTCAGTGGAAATGAAGAAGCGGAATCAGGTATGAATGATTATGAGGTAATATTATGATAAAATTAAGCCAAATATATTGTTGCTTCGGTTCATATAATATTAAGTGAACGTGGGAGAAAAATTCTTTAATTTTAAACAGATGCAAGGTTCCATTTTGTTACGTTTATTGTGTAAATCCCAAAAATGGTAATATTATTATGAATGGTGTTTCATTTACATGGGTAAATAGACATGGTAACGTTTATGGTCAGTGACATATGAAATATTTTTCATAAACATATCCGGTGACCGAAATCTCTGTTTCCTTTTACATTTCCTCCTTCTGTGGTCGTATGCAAATCATCCTGGGATTCCCCAGCTGAAGGTTCATTGAGGATAGTTTTTTTTACTCCGTACTTTGTATTGTTACACTGTGAATCTTATATATAGATTAGTTCTAGTTGAGTAAGCCAATATTTAGAAGATCACTTTAAAATTCTACTTGTTCTAATTAATGGTTTGAACTCAATTTGATTTGATCATTATAATCGTTGTATAGAGTATATATATATATATATATATATATATATATATATATATATATATATATATATATATATATATATAGATATATATATATATAAATATATATTATATTTTATAATTATTATGTTTTATATATATATATATATATATATATATATATATATATATATATATATATATATATACACATGTACTGTATATATATATATAATATCGTCTCCCGAAAATTCGGAATAACCTGTCGGACATTTTCATTTTACATCTGGTAAAAGTAACAGGAATTTTGGAGGAAATAATTTTTATTAGATGAATTCATATTTCTTGATTTATTATGAATATATTTGGTATAAGTGTTTAAACGAATAAAAGGTATTTTGGCACTGATTTACGAGAACACATTTTTTCCTTTTGAAGTTCGCTATTGGTGTATTAATCATCAAAGCTTTTATTTGTGAGAGTAATTTCATCGCCGAACCGCCTGTCATAAGGTTTAAAAGCAATTTAAACTGGAATGGGAAAAGAGGTTGACTGATGACAAGGGATATACAGTATTTATGACTCTTGCACATTCCGCGTGCTGTTGAAACAAGAAGTTTTGGTGATGCGGAAAAGGTTTATCCTTTGATATAGTTACTTGGTTATAAAAAATGGTTTCGTTAATAGATAGGTAAACATTTTTAACATCTCTTATTTTTTGTTTACATAAACATGCTAAATGAAGTTACACACTTCTAGATTTCTCTTAAATAATGGCTCTTATATTATCTTTTAAAAACGTAAAATGATGACTACAACCATTTGCCCGATAAACAAGGAAATTCTACTGAGCTACAAACTTTCAGACCCAGATTTCTTGAGTATTATAGTCAAATTCTTTGAAAAATTTTATATGTTTGGGGAAAAAAATAAAATAATCTGTTTTTATCTTTGAGCATTGTTCCTCATTGGTTAAAAACGCCTTCCCTTTTTCTTGTTTCCCTCTACTTATGATCGTGATCGCAGTTAATCCACCAGCTGGACGCTGTTAAAGAGATATCTAGAGCTATAATATAGTGTTGCAATCTGAAAGTCAGTGAAATGAATGAGACCTCGGCTTCACGTAATTAATATCCGGATAATCTGGATAACCAACGCTACCTACTCTCTTCGCATCCTTTTCCTCTGCTAAAGAGTAACATTGTCGCTATTCAGCAACGCGTAGACTGTTTATAATAATACCAACGTTAAACACACTGTTTCTCTTGTGTCTTTTAAATGATCTC
>NC_089752.1:41698861-41758861 GCF_040412425.1 Macrobrachium rosenbergii | reverse complement strand
TTATTATTATTATTATTATTATTATTATTATTATTATTATTATATTTCTCAGTGTTGTTATGGTTTTATTATATACAGCATGGTATGCCGTTTCAGTATCGTTACCGGCGTATCAGAAACTTTATAGACAATCGAAAACTCGATTCAAGTTTCACAGTCCTGAGTTAGAACATTTTATTCGTGAAAGTAGACTAGAAGCTTAAACGTAGTCCTACCTGCAGAATATTCTCCCATCTGTGCGTGCAAAGACCTGACAGGGAATTTCAGAAGCAAGTAATTGCTCGTCAAAATTGCCATGATAATCGCATACCTTGTCAGGAACGTCTTTCGGGTAAAGTATAGATTGATTCTATTTGTTTTTTCTTCAGAAATTGAAGAATTAAACATGATAATAATTCAGTAAAATATCTTCATTTTGTGCAATTCCACAAACAGTTTAAAAAGATTTAATAGATAAGGTGGACAAAATCCAAGGCTCTTGGTTGCATGACCTTTGCAATCTCTGTTGTTGTGTTGCTTTAGTTCTATTTTTTTTTTTTTTTTTGTGAATTTTCATAAGTTCCTTATGCGCTTTTGCGTTTAGAAAGGGAGACTTCACTCTAGTTGCAATACTCTTTCCTTATATTTGCACATGTAAAAGTTATTAATATTCTTACAAACACGAAAAGATTGGCAAAAAAGAGAGTGAAGTACGCCTGGAAATATATAATTTGGATTTTTCCATTATAAACAACAAAAATTATTTATTTTTATTTAATTTGGTATTAAATAGAAGCATATGTCTTGCTTTATAGTTGGAACTTTCCATTTGTGATGAAAGTAAATACAAATCAGAATCAAGTCAGAAACATAGGTGAAAAGCTGTGCTAAATGTTAAATCGTTCCAACCTAAAATAAATGTTGCCAGGAAATGAATAAATATTAAATGAGAATTCTAAGTTATTTCGTAGAAATTGGGGTTAAGATAACTAGATTCATTCGAGGTTGTGCGAGGGACCAGTGCAAACCTTTGCAATGTTCAATTGGTCAATTTCTTTATTTTTTATTTTCAGTCTTCGAATTTATTGTTACTCTGGCTGATTTTTGAATTTTCATTGTGTCTTACCTTGCCACTGGAATGGACATTTATTCTCTTTTATCATTTATTAAGTGAAACCAAAATACAATGGGAAAGAACTGATATGATTCATGAGACATACTGGAAATCAGAAAAAAATAAATTAATTGCCGGTAAACAAGATAATAAAGAAACTTTTAAACTACTTAAAAATAGAAAGAGTATATGAAAGTGTCACTGGATCATTTACTGAGGGTTCTAAAAGTCTGCTAAGAATTCTTTTGTTAGAATGTACTGGAATCTCTCATGTTCTGAAGTGTTTGCAATAAGATCCTTGGCTCCCTTAAGAAATTATAGTGTGCGTGTTCCTGAATAAATTAGCCAGTTAAGAAAGTAAGGAAGATGTGTGAAATTCATTAAAAATGGGATGACGCTTTAGTAAGCGCTGAATTCCTATAATACTATATCAGTGTAAATAAAAGGCTAATCAATCCTGAACTACCGTGTACTTTTGCTTCACTGCCTAATGTGACATAGGTTGCTCAGCTTAGGCATATATATATATATATATATATATATATATATATATATATATATATATATATATATATATATATATATATACATACCTGTATATATATTTCATAGATATATACATATATATATATATATATATATATATATATATATATATATATATATATATATATATATATATGTGTATGTATACCTATATATAAATTTCATATATATATATATATATATATATATATATATATATATATATATATATATATATATATATATATATTTCATATAATATATATATGCACATATATATATATATATATATATATATATATATATATATATATATATATATATATCTATATGTGTATATATATATATATATATATATATATATATATATATATATATATATATATATATATATATATATGTGTGTGTGTGTGTGTGTGTGAATTTTTTCTTTTCGTCCTGCAAGGAATGTATGCATAGTCTTTATTCACTTGTAAAAAATAGAACATAATTATCTATGAAAATTGGAAACGGAAAACTTTGTTAGTAACTTATCTGGACTGGATAAGCTCTTAATTTTAATTGGCTTTATGGACCAGTGATCTTAAAAGCTCATTAGAGTCTTTGAACCCTTCGCGCTCATAAAAACAGAAGAACTATTTATGAGGATTCCTCTTTAAAAGAGTTAATTACCCACAATATTGTTCATGTGGCCACTGGGCAGTTACCTCGGGTTGGTAGATTTTTGTCTTATGTCTAATAGAAAGAGAGAGAGAGAGATTGTGTAAAACATAACATTGTTCAGTCATATTTTACTCTTTCTTTATATCTTTTTATTATATGGACTTTGGTCTCTGTACCAGTTGCAGCTCTCACAATAATATTTGTTTCATCTTGATTAAATATTCACTTCTATTGCGATGGTGCGAGCACACGTTTTCTTTCATTGATCTAAGTGGTTTTCATGTTCGTTCCTGGTTTTTTCCTGTTCCAAGTTAGTTTTTTGTTTGTTGTAGTTTTCTGTAAAAGAAAACTATTGAGATGGCTTTGTCTGTCCGTCCGCACTTTTCCCGTCCACCCTCAGATCTTAAAAACCTCTGAGGCTAGAGGGCTACAAATTTGTATGTTGAACATCCATCCTTCAATGATCAAAAATACCAAATTGCTGCCTTTAGCCTCGGTAGTTTTTATTTTATTTAAGGTTAAAATTAGCCATGATCTGCGTCTGGCATCGCTGTAGGACAGGCCACCACAGGGCTGTGGCTGAAAGTTTCATGGGCCGCAGCTCATACAGCATTAGACGGTGTACAGAAAACTGTATTGCGCCAAAGAAACTTGGGCGCATTTTTTAGTGAGTTGTATTCCACGTTGAGCGTTTTTTTTAGGAGTCATTCATTTGTGCACGTGCAGGACTTCCGTTGGCTTAACCCGAGTTACTTCGACTGAAAGTATTTACTGTTTCATTGAAGAAAGGACTTTAAAGCTTCAGACAGAGTGGAAGCATTTCTTGGTTTATGTATGTATGGTTTATGCATGTTGCTCATGTATGTATGGTCGATTCTCTCTCTCTCTCTCTCTCTCTCTCTCTCTCTCTCTCTCTCTCTCTCTCTCTCTCTCTCTCTCTCTCTCTCTGTCAGTCCTATACTGTGAAAAACTGAAATCCACGAACAAATCTGACATGTTTATTATATTCCGTGAAAAATAACCGAATTGCAGAAAATTTAATGTTCCAGGTTTGACACTGGGCCAGTATTGTAATTAATTACAGACTCTATTGTGAATTTTCGGGGGGTGGGGGTGTGGGGGGAGGTGTTTAAATTAAACAAAGTGTTTCGTCGTTAAAGTAATTTTCTCCTGTGATAGTTAAGTGCATCCGGTATTCAGTTAGTTTGAGCTTGTTGTAAGGAAACTCACCAAAATTTGTACTCGGTGCTAATAGCCAGGAATTATTTCTTGTCTGATTTTTTAACAAGTTTCCATGGGTTTATTGAAGTACTAAAATAAGTAAATGGCAGTCGCTCCCTTAACCTTTCCTGACCATCAGTTTCTCTCTCGTTGATAATTACTGCATCAAAATTCACCGAAAAAGAATCATTCTTAATACTATAAAATCGCAAAGCACGAGCAGCTTGATGTGAATCTTGTTTGAAGCTGGTGTGAGTGGCCCAGTAAGTACTTAGACGAAATATTATTTTTGTGCGTACTGTAAATGAACAGAAAGGTGTCAGAACATAAGGGAGGTTCCGTGACAGTTACGGAAAGTCTGTATTGCCAAAGAACCTTTGGCCAATCATTGTTAAGTAGTGTTATGTATGGTACTCGGCGGTGCATTTAGTTAACGTCAGTGTTTACAGTTTTATGATGATGAATTAGTACTTTTGACACTAATTTTGTAGTAAATATATTAGAGGATGGGAAGGACCATAGTCTTATCGATTGATGCAGATTCTTAAAATTCTTAAATTTGGAAGGTTTATGCAGATTTGATACTGTTTATGATTATCAGTTCAGTATCCCGATTATTTTTCCCAGATCTGTTGATTAAACGAAATATTAATTGTTCCTAAAATTCTTGATTTGTAGATGTACAGTCTCAATCACCGAATAGTCTGAGTCAAAACCACGCAATCCAATCTTCTCCGCCGAAGTCAACTTTTACTTGCATCAAGTTCACTGGAACTTTTTATATGCTAAATTTCTGAGAGAGTTCAATTTCATTTTAGCTGTTTTTGAGTCTTGACATTTTCTCTCAGCTGACAGTAATGCGTTATTAATCTTCCTAGCTAGAATTTTAAATTACGTACCAGTGACATTTCTGTCTACCCGTTCTCTGACTCTGCTGAAAGATTTATGAGACCGTTTAACAGGCGTGTCTGTCCGTAATCGTTTATTCTCTAGCTCTTCTTCAAGGTCTTCAACTCTCGTCTCTTTTCCAGTTGTGCATAGTAGTGAAATTCATCTGCTTCTGTGAGCGGAATATACGAGTATATTACTGACGAAAATTTTTGTAGCACTTTTTATAGGTTTGATTGATTGATTGATTATGAAATTTAGGTCTTGAAGACCAAGCGCCGGAACCCATTAGGATTATTCAGCGCCGTAATGAAGGTGAAATATATAAATTAATGATATGATTCATAATGAATAAGTGAATGATAACATACTAGTAAAATCCAGTGTTAAAATATAAACGTAAAAAAAGACGAATGATATCAGATAAAACCAATAAAAAATAAATATAAAGCTTTTATATTTAAAATATATACTTAATATATAAAATAAATATGAATAATCTTTATTAAATATACTAAAATCATATCTCATTAAAATAATCAGATTCTTTCAAATAACCTATAAGGTTATCTACCTCATCACCATCTATTAAAATTTCTAAAATAGTCTTCCCAGGTAATAAGTACTTTGCCGTAAGGCGATTAAATATAGGACAGTGCACCAGCATGTGCTCAACGGATAGTTGGCCACCACAGTGAACACAAACTGGTGCACTGGCTCTCTCTAAAATATAGCTGTGGGTGAAGTGGGTATGGCCAGTCCTAAAACCCGAACTCCAAAACTCAATACTTTTTCCAATATTTCTGTACATCCTGTTTGTGGATAAAATGGGGGAAGTCCATCTCTGCTGCCATTTTGTACGAATGTATCTTCTGATAACTTTTTACAGGTAAAATACCACAACGAATGGCGATTTCTAATATCACCAGCAGTTTCATTTTACGCTAGTAACATTTAGCAAGGACACTCTTTCGTGTGTCAAGAGCATCGGATATAATGATGCAATCTTGATCTGTCTGTAAGTGTAATGTGTGTGTGTGTGTGTGTTTGGATGTAAGTTCTTGTAGCAGGTTGAAAGTTCAGATGCAGATGTGCCGCGACATTTTTTACGTTCAGTTGATTTTCTCATCAAGAATTAAAATTCCGTCTTTATCACATATGCACTGATATCAGCGATAAAAAGGTGGACCCCTCGGAAGTTTCCAGACTTTTGGCAGTGCTCAAGTTCCCTGGTTCTAGCCTTGATAATAGGCTTACTGGGATCTTTAAAAATAGGTACCTTAACTTTTACTTTCATTTAGGCAATAGTTTCTACCTAAACACACTGAGTCGCATTATCCTAGTCAGTAACCGCCTTAGAGGTACTTTCGGAATTATATTAATCCCATAAGAATACAAGCTTATCCTCACGCTTTGATAGAAGTACAGCAACGCGTAAGTTTATGTCCTTTATGTATTATTTAGCTCTAGAGCATGTGAATGCCAGGAGCCACAGTTGCCTCTTTGGATCGAATTCCTCAAACTATATTGGTTCTGCCATCATCCTGCGATGAGGATTGGTGTTCCTTTGACTCGTCCTAATCTGTCGTCAGTGGATTCGAAAAGCGTAAGGAAATCCAGAAGTATGTCACTGTGGCTATTGAAAATTAACTATATCTGTAAAAAGTGACTTTATATATATATATATATATATATATATATATATATATATATATATGTGTGTGTGTGTGTGTATACATATATATATATATATATATATATATATATATATATATATATATATATATATATATATATATATATATATATATATGTATATATATATATATATATATATATATATATATATATATATATATATATATATATATATATATATATATATATATATATATATATATATATATATATATATATATATATATATATATATATATATATATTCTTCTTCTTCTTTTAACGTGCTTTTATTCCCATTTTTGTATGGGGTAAGCACGATGCCTTCTTTGAAGGACTTTTTGATTTGGCTTTGGGGTAGACCTGTGGTCTCGATCGGCTGCCCTGCCTGACATCGCTTAGACCCCGGTACGTATGTTTCATGTATCATACCCGACCCAACGCCCTTTCTTCCCAGCAGCGAGAAGTTATTGCGCGGGTATGGCGAGAGTTCGAGACGTGTGAGATGTTTGTTATGTTTTTAGAAGGTGTTGTAGTGGCTTTGTTTTGTGTGTGTATTTAGTTTGTAACATCCATTTGCTTTTAAGCAAACCTATCCGTTGATTACATATATAATCCCGGGATGTCTACACGGATAGCAAAGTGTCTGCCTCTCTGATCAGTCGGCTGCGGGTTTGAACTCGCGCCACAGACCTCTACGAAGTCCGAAGCTGCTGCTGTAACCGACTGAGCCATCGAGGCTCTATATATATATATATATATATATATATATATATATATATATATATATATATATATATATATTATATATATATATATAAACCACGCTTCACACGTTGATGACTGTTCAGTTTTTTCGGTGATACCCTGAATATTCATTCTCTCATTTTATGTTTAATCACGAATTCTTTCGGCATTTGTTCCATCCATGTTTTTCCGAACCTAGCTATTTATTTTTTGCTTTCTAATTTACTTTTATGAAGTTTGGAATTTGTCAAATAACATGAGTCGGCATGTTAAACATGCAACAGCTGCATGTTTATTTTTCATCCATCGCAAATGGTATCAGCTTAACCACTGGGTTTTCTACAGCTGGTCAGGTTATATACGTTTGTAAAGTCTGGCACAGAGTGGAAGAGGCACTCCAAAAGATAATGCGAAGCAGTGAGGACGCCATTCTAAGTTGTTTTAGTGTTATGAAATCAACGCCAAGGTAACATTGCTTTTGGTAATACTTCTCATGTCGTTTATGGACGAGAAGCATTTTCAGTGAAAGTAAAGAATGTTCAGTGTTATACAATAACACTCAACTTTGAATGTCTACTGATTATTTGGTTTATGTAACTTTTTTTCTGAGCTGGGCATGATTGAGCCCCTTTTTCCCCAGATACCAATCCTATCAAACGCTTCCCCGACGAATTGTTTTCAAACATTATACGGTGCCAGTAGCCAGAACTCTCACACTCGATTCAGAAGCATCGGTGCTGACAATCCTCCCTTCGAAATATCTGGGAGCAATGCCGTGTCATGGAGGCACACGTTATACGTCTTATCTGAATTTTCTTCCAACTATAAATGTAAATTAAATCATTAACATGGTGCGCTGTAGGCATTACTAAAGGTTCTTTGCAGCGTCCTTCGACCCGTAGCTGCAACCCCTTTCATTCCTTTTACTGTACCTCCATTCTTATTATCTTTCTTCCATCTTGCTATCCACCCTCTCGTAACAATTATTTTATAGTGCAACTGCAATGTTTTCTTCCTGTTACACCTTTCAAACCTACCTACTCTCAATTTGCTTTCCAGAGTTAGAGGAATTTATTTCTGGTAATAGAAATTAATTTCTCGCTATAATGTGGTTCGGATTCCACAATAAGCTGTAGGTCCCGTTGCTAAGTAACCAATTTGTTCTTAGCCACGTTAAATAAGTCTAATCCTTCGGGCCAGCCCTAGGAGAGCTGTTAATCAGCTCAGTGGTCTGGTAAAACTAAGGTATACTTAACTTACCGCTGAATAACCTCACAGGTCCCAGTGCTTGGCCTTTGGCCTAAACTTTTTATTCCATCCCATTCCATTCCATTCTAAATCATTAACACATCAACAACAGAATAATTTGTATTAATGGTAGTGTGCTCTACTGTATGAAATCATAAATCATATTTCTAGGTATGTGGATACTTTTACAAAAGGCTGAGTAGAGCAACCGTTAGAGAGGTGAAATGCCGTTTTGAAAATCCCTGGAGTCGGCTGATGAAATCAACGGAAACGTTTACGGTACTGTGCGAGATATTTTTTTTTTTTTTTCAGTAGCCGATCTTTTTCGGGGGCCAGGGGCGGTCTTTTAGTCTGTTTCCACGTTTGCTCTCACTTCTCCTCTTTCTAGGTTTTATATGATGCTGACTTGCCTCTGTTTAACAAAGAAACGTAGAAAAATAGGAATGTTTTCTTAACCGGAAAAAAAAGTGATAAATGAACGTAGAATATGCATTTCTCTGCTTTTTGAGTTTGGTAAACGAGATTTTAATATTTTTCCTTTCCACAACGACCAGACCGTAAAATTCCACGGAAATAAATTCTAAAACGGTACGGAACATGAGTTTTTTTTTTTTTTTTTTTACAAGATAGAATGGATTTATCCGAAAGTATGTGCCATAGGTATCATTTTATTCGGCAGTTGTTTTAACACTGCGTCGGGTGGGTGGGTTCCGTTCTCAGCTAGCACTCTTCTGGCCGGGAGTTCGAATCTCCGACCGGCCATTGAAGAATATGAGGAATTTATTTCTGGTGATAGAAATTCATTTCTCGCTATAATGTGGTTCGGATTCCACAATAAGCTGTAGGTCCCGTTGCTAGATAACCAATTGGTTCTTAGCCACGTAAAATAAATCTAATCCTTCGGGCCAGCCCTAGGAGAGCTGCTAATCAGCTCAGCGGTCTGGTTAAACTAGGGTATAGTTACTTTTTTTAACATTGCCGACGTGAATTTTGCATTTTGAAGAATGTTTTATTATTTCGAAGTGGAAAAATAAAGCATTTTTGTACACTGATCATTGTAATCTGTCAGTTTTCTGAAGGTGTAGGTTGCAACTCATAGAAAGGAACGAGACTGCCCAATAAAAAGATCCATTACTTCGACGTAAAAAGGGACTCGGTGGCTTTCAGTCACCAGCGCCGATCCATCTGGAAGTGAAGCGGCCTTTCATTCACCTCCTGAGGACGACCTTATCTCCTCTTGTGGGAGCTCTTCCAACTCTCTAAGCTGTTCCCAGCACCTGCCAAGGTCAAAGGGAATTCCCTTCCACGATCCCTTCCTAACTTCCTCACTCTGGCCTAATTTCCTTTGAAGCTTAAATATTACAACGTCCTTTCCTTTCAGTGTTCTTTTGGGTATAGCATTTTGTGTATAGCAAAACATGATACCAAATGTCAGACGTCGTAGAAAACGTTCTTTCGTCAATGTTTAAGTATGGGACGAACACAAACTCTAGTCTGTTGACTTCGAATGACCAGAGTTGAATCGAGAATCACTGGTTTCTAAATTTCTTACGTGAATTCCCGCTCTTTATTTCCTATCAACTATGAACGAGAGGTTCCCACACCCTTCTCCTCTCTCTCTCTCTCTCTCTCTCTCTCTCTCTCTCTCTCTCTCTCTCTCGCCACAGCCCAGGTAGCTTTCATTCGTGTTAATGGTGTAATTAGGGCAGTCAAGTCGATGGGTGCCTTTCATGTTCCTGATCTTTTGTATTGATTTTGGTTATATTATATGTGACGAAGCGCGCTCGCGCACGAAAATATTTAATATATATCTGTATTTCATGAAGTTAATTGATCTTAAGAATGACTCCGCTGGCTGATTGACTGCTTGGTCTGTTCTGAATCTGGGCCAATTTCTTGTTGTAACAGTAATGATATTCCTGATTGCTGTTAGGTGGCTTCGTCGTTGCCATTTATCCTTTGCCCTGGAGTAGATTTATCTTTAGCAGTTGTAAGTACGGAGTTCACCGGCAAGATGGCTGACTGTTAATTAATTTCACGCACACGTTTTCCTCAGTGCATGATGAGTAACGAATGGACAAAAACTAAATATGTAGGCAGTAGTGGTTGCCGGTAGACCAAGGTGTGATTGTTGTCAAGGTTAAATACATTCACACTAATTATCTAAAGTCATGTATTCTCTCTCTCTCTCTCTCTCTCTCTCTCTCTCTCTCTCTCTCTCTCTCTCTCTCTCTCTCTCTCCTTCTTGAGATTCTTGTGGGGTATAGTGTCTCTGTATCATGCCGAAAAGAAAGAGCGTCATTTCATGATCGCACTAAAAAACAAGCGTGAAATCTATTGTGTTGTAATTTTTGTGGGGTTCTTTTATTACTAAAGTTTGCTGTGGTGGTGGTGATACTGTGATAAAAGATTTGTACCCTGTAATCTGGGAGGTGAACACAAAGAAAGGGAACTTGGGCTTTCCTCTTTATTCTGCTGAAATTGTCTCATTATTTACGGGGTTTTTCGTTGTTCTAGGCTGAATAAGGTTGCTTGTTGAATTCATATCCAAAATCTGTTTGTACGCTTATTTCGGTTAGCACATTTATTCTTTGTGAATGAGAGTGTGTGTGCATGTATTTTTGTAAAACAGGCTTTCTTCTCTATTCCTTGTATTGAACACATCTGCGTAAAGGTGTTTGTATATTTAAATCCTTAATGTTTGACTGATGTACTTACTGCACATATGTTACTAATGTCAGTAATTCAATATAATCCATTGATGTATTAGTAGTATATGTTACTTTATTACATCCTCCATTGGTTATGTTTTGGTCCTGTTTACTTGTCTCCGTCTGTTAGCAGGATCACGTAGGAACTAATGATTGAATTTTCATGACATTGGGCGAAAGCATTCATCTGGGTAACAATGGCACTGTTTTATTGATATCCACCAAAGTTTTACTGTCCGAAGCGTCACCCAAAGATTGCTTGACCAGTTGCCAGAAAAATTGATTCTCTCCTTCTCGAGTTATTTCTTACAGCACAGACAGACGGACAGTAAAGAATTACTGTTGCCCTTCCTAGAGTTTTTAAAATCCTATTCTGCCTTCCTTCAGTATTAAGGGATGGTCCTTTTTCTCTGTTGTATGAGCTTTAGCGGTTGCTCAGAACAATTTAACCCTTTGCATTATTGCCTTTGACAATGGAAATATTTTACCCTTTCACCAGAAGGATGGATGAAAGTGTTAAATGTAAACTTTGAATGGAAAATAGCTGGGCATCAATCGGATATCAGCGCCTATGCAGTTACATTCCGACCAGGACTCGACGTTATCTTTGACGCAGGTGTTTCGCGCAGATGCTATGAATATTCAGGCTCCTTTCATCAGGTGACAGAGGAATTCCTTGTTAACTGTCGGTATTCTAGGCGATTATTGAAACATTAACAAGAGGGACATTCTCTCTTTCTAATCTCTATCTCTGATTTTTTATACTTTGAAGGGTGAGGTACTTTTGACGGGTCTGAATTTTGAAAAAAAAAAAAAAGAAGTAGACGAATCATTTGATACTATAGACAGGATTTTTCGTCTTAGCAGTTTCTGAATTGACCATCTAAAAGAAAGCTCAAACCATTCTGAGTTATTATATTTAAAAATTGAAGACGTATAAATATATTTTTTTTATTTTCTCTCTCGATGCCGGTGTATGAGTAAACCACTATTTCCAGAACCGAGGATAAATTAAAATGAGATGATGTGTCCCTTAGAAAAAAAGATTGTGAAACATTTTCTGAGTAAACTTAATATTTTGCTATGAAGTGTAGGAGAAAATTAAATTACATGAGAATATTCAGTGCTTAAGTAAAAGGTAGAATATTTATTTGTGCAAAAGCACAACTCATAAGTAATAGATTTAAAATGAATACATATTATGTTTCTGAACAAAGATTTTTTTTTTTTGTCTCGAAAACGCTGGACAAGGAGAAGAAACTAAATCTTATCATTATTTTGTTTTTATTTAAAGATAAGATGAACCTAAAGCCCTATTCTAGTGAACACATGTCCGGTAATTTTCTCTCTCGCTAAATATTCTTTGTATGCTTGTAAAGTGGCAGAATAATCGTAATGTTCCGTCAAAGAAATCATCAGAGAGTAAACTTTTCTTTTCAACAAACACTCTTTTAGAAGCATTTTATCAGACCGTTACGTCGCCGTTTAATGGCTTGTGACTTTCAAAAGAAAGTTATCATCATCGTTCCAGGGATTTACGTTTGGTTTTTGTTTGCAATTTTCAATAAATTTTAAGCTGAAAAAATCCTCTTTAGAGAAAGTGAATAGTCAACGAAATCTTAGATCTCAATTTGTTTTTTTCGTTGATGCGTTTGAGGTTTCTTCCTACAGATGTACTATTCCTTTAATTTACTTCAGAATTCTTTTTTCATCTTTGTTCTCTTCTAAGGCCTTTCGTCTTTCCCCTCATCCAAAATTCCAAGTTCATCTCTTCGATTCTCTTGTCTTTGCTTCTCAAATATGCAGTATCAACATTGATTCTCCACACTAGTGGCTGAGTGCCTCGCCACTCCGGATCCGGACAGAGAGTAGGAGAATGAGAGGAGCCAAATTTTTTAAACTTCCCGTCAGCTTTATGCTTTTTAAGAGATAATTTGCACCAATTTAACGAGACGAGATAAACTGTTGACAGTTTATACTTCATTTGTAATTTTATTTATCTTTACGTCTTTTAACTGGTCTGACTGGTACCCACCGCCCCGGCCAACCACCCCCCCCCCTCCCCACCTCCTTGTCTCTTTCTTTCTCTCGTTTTCTCTTTTCATTTTTCGGACTGGAATAGAGCAGAAGGCTTGTGCGAATAATGAAGCTAACATGGAAATACTTAAGTTTTCTCATATTGGTAATCAGAGAACATAATGAGGAATATTGGATTTTGGAATAATGTTACCATATTTAAACTCCCCTCATCATCAGTTTTGTTTTTGAAATCTAAACAACTATTTAAGGTTGAACCAATTCAGGTCAAAGTATGCATAAAGCATTTTCTCAACCACTCATTCGCATATTTCTCTCTTCTTTCCAATATATAAACTTCTATATATATAAAAATGGATGTGAGTGTGTGTGTATGTTCCAACATTACTCTGAAACGCACTGAGCTTTTTCAACCAAACGTAGTATACATACGACTTACTATCATGAAAAGAACACTGTGGGGGTAAGATATCACTAACACCGAGGGCCACTAAAGGGGGGGGGGGGCGGGTTTGGGAAGGGCATCCGTGAAACAGGCCTGGTTCTGCTCGTACACTTAGTAACTCTGTGGGTTTATCATACCTCATTTCGGTATACATATGACTTACTGTCTGGAAAAGAATACTGTGGGGTAACGCATCACTGGCGCCAAAGGGCACCAAAGGAGATGGGTGTGGGAAGGGGGTGACATGTAAAAATAAACGAAAACTACAGATATTAATGTCTAACCCATAGTTTTCGAGGTCACTGAGATGCATAGTGACACTCCTAAGTCCAAGTTCAGTCCTAGGAAGGGGGGTTGTGAGAAGGGATGAAAAATGAAATGTCAAAAATGACAGATATTAGTGTCTAATAAAAAATTTTTGAGGTCGCTGAAAAGAACAGTGACACTCCCGATGTCCTTGAGTCCAAGTTCAGCCCCAATAGGAAGTGGGGTGATGAGAAGGACTGAAATATAAAATGTCAAAAATACTGGGCAATGTAATTGAAGCAACTATCTTAACAGGAAAAGGGGCGAGAGATGGAGGAAGACGGGGTGTTAGGGAGGGGAGAGAGAGAGAGAGAGAGAGAGAGAGAGAGAGAGAGAGAGTTTATCGGTTGTAATTAAGATTTTTCCCGGGCAGCACTGGGTTCGTCAACTAGCTAATCTATAACCATAGGATTTGGGAAGATCAATAAAAAGATCAAGTTTACTGCTTATAACTAATGCAACATTGTCCTCTATTCTGTTGATCTTGTTACTGTTATATAATATATATGTATATATATACATGTATATATATATATATATATATATATATATATATATATATATATATATATATATATATATATATATATATATATATACTGATACATACATACATACATACATACATGCATACCTAAATATACACGACATACATAAGGCCTTTTCAGTGTAGGCTCACCCGATTGTTTGACTACCCCTCACATATACGTCTTTGAAATTAAAAATGTTTGAAAGTTATGATCTTCACTACAACGTCCCATAGCCTTTTAATATGGTGGATTTCCAAACTACTCCTGTTTTCCTAAGTCCTTATTTGGTTGGACCCCTTTCCCAGTTTGTTATCTATTATTTTTCAGTTATATGTCTTTGTCTTGCCATTAGGCAATTTGATCCATCTTGCACGAAGAATGAACCAACTTTGTACGTCCCTGTAACTGAAACTTGTGCCCTGTTCAAGTGGGGGTTCAGGTGGCAGTTGGATATAAGCTGTGAAGTAGGAGAGAGAGAGAGAGAGAGAGAGAGAGAGAGAGAGAGAGAGAGAGAGATACCTTACAGACCTTACAAACCTTACAGTTCGTTCAGGTTACCCCAGGTCCCTCAGTGTGAGGCACCTTTGATGTCTACCAGAGAATTGCTAATGCATCTTCCGGTATATTTTGCATCTTCCAGTCTTGGATGGTCTGGGATGCATCTTAGATATTTGTCGAGCTTATTCTTAAACACATCTATGCTCACTCCTGTTATGTTCCTCAGATGAGCTGGTAGCGCATTGAATAGATGCTGCATTATCGATGCTGGTGCGTGGTGGATTAATATCCTGTGTGCTTTCCTTAGTTTTCCTGGTATAGTTTTTGGCACTATTAATCTACCTCTGCTTGCTTTTTTTGATATTTTTAGCGCCATGATGTTTTCGGTAATTCCTTCTATCTGTTCCATGCTTGGATTACCATGTAGCGTTCTCTTCTCCTTTCAAGACTATATAAATTTAAGAATTGTAGTCTTTCCCAGTAGTCAAGGTCATTAACTTCTTCTGTTCTAGTTGTAAATGACCTTTGTACACTCTCTATTTGTGCAATATCCTTTTGATAGTGTGGGTACCATATTATATTGCAATATTCAAGTGGACTACGTTCGTACGTTTTATAAAGCATAATCATGTGTTCAGCTTTTCTTGTTTTGAAGTGCTGGAACAACATTCCCATTTTTGCTTTGCATTTTGCCAATAGAATTGCTATTTGATCATTGCATAAAATATTCCTGTTCAACATCACACCAAGGTCTTTAACTGCTTCCTTGTTTGTGATTGTCTCATTATTAGGTCCTTTATATGCATATAGCATTCCTACTTTATCACCATAGTTCATTGATTCAAATTTATCAGAGTTAAATACAATCCTATTTATCTCTGCCCATTTATATATTTTGTTTAGGTCTCTTTGTAGTGAGTTCCTATCTTCATCACAAGCAGTTTCTCTACTTATTCTTGTGTCATCTGCAAAACTTCTTACTACTGAGTCCTTAACATTACTGTCTATGTCTGCAATCATAATCACAAACAGCAATGCAGCTAACACCGTACCTTGTGGTACACCAGATATTACCATAGCTTCATCCGATTTCTCATCGTTTGCAATCACTATCTGTTTTCTGTTTTGCAAAAATTCTTTTATCCATCTTCCTACTTTGTCAACAATGTTATGTTTTCTAATTTTTTTCGCTAATATATTATGATCTACCTTGTCAAAAGCTTTTGCAAAGTCTAGGTAAACCACATCTGTATCTTTTTCATTTATCATATTTTTATATATGCTTTCATGATGGACTAACAGTTGCATTTGTGTACTTTTTCTGGGTACAAAACCATGTTGTCCTATATTGAACCATTTATTTTTCATTAAATGTTTCATTATATTTTTTTTCAGTACCCTTTCATAAACTTTCATAATATGAGATGTCAGACTCACAGGCCTATAATTACTTGCCTCTAGTCTTGAACCACTTTTGAAAGTAAGAGTAATATATGCTAATTTATGCTCATCATAAATCTTGCCTGTATCTATACTTTGTCTTAATAATACTGCTTGCGGCTTTGCGATTGAATGAACCACTTTCTTTAACAATATGGCAGGTACGCCGTCTGGTCCTGCTGCTGATCCATTTTTAATTTCATTAATAGCCTGCACAATATCGGCTTCTGTAATATCTATATCCAATAAGTATTTAATATTTTCATCTCTTATTTCTGTATCATTATCTTCATTGTCAATTCTAGGTGTAAATTCACTCTTATATCTTTCTGCTAATATGTTACATATTTCCTTTTTTTCATTCATTAATTGCCCTTCAATTCTTAGAGGGCCTATTTCTACTCTTATTTTATTCATCTTTTTTGCATATGCATAAAAAATTTTAGGGTTTTGCTCGATATTTTGTAGGGTCTTTTCTTCTAGGTTCCATTTTTCATTTTCTTTTGATTGTATAATCTTTTGTTCTGCATTTTCTATCTTACTTTTTAGTTCCATCACTTTCCATGCATTCTTTTCTTTTGCAAGACCTTTTTTCCACTTTCTGATTTTCTGGAACAAGATCCTTCTGTCTCTTGGAATTCGTGACTGATGTTTACTTTTTTTCTTCTGTATATATTTTTCCACTATTTCCTCTAATATTTTATATAATATATCGGTATTTACCTGTATATTATCACTTACAAATATGTTTTCCCATTCTTTGTTTAATTCTTCATTTATTTTTGACCAATTTATATTCTTACTATAGAAATTGTATTTTCCATATCCTTCCCATTTTTTCGTCTCTTGCTTTTCTCTGTTTTCATGTGCTTTGGAACGGACTGTTAGTTCTATGACATTATGGTCTGAATACTCGTGTTATACACTATTATTTCTTTAACATAGTTCACCTCATTCACAAATACTAGGTCTAAAATATTATCCTTTCTTGTTGGCAGGTGATTTATTTGCTGAATGTTATGTTCTAGTAGCATATCCAATAGCTTTTCAAATTGCCTTTTATCTTCTGCGCTACTATTGCTCTCTTTTTTATATGTATAAATACAACCACAGTCTCCTATTCATTCTTTCCATTCTACAAAAGGAAAGTTAAAGTTTCCGGATAGGAGTATAGTCCAGTCCTTGTGATTTCTACATATATCATCCAATTTGTCAATTATTATGTCAAACTCTTTAGTATTAGGGGGTCTGTATATTACAATGTTCACTAATTTTTTCAGATTCAAAGTCTACCACTATTAATTCACATTCTGTGTTACTATATTTCTCACAGATTTTTCCTTGATTGGCATCTCTCCCATATATCGCGGTTCCCCCTTGATTTCTATTTTTTCTATCTGATCTATAAGTTTGGAAACCCTTTATCTGGTCATCATTACCAGTCTCTTGGGAATACCAGGTTTCACTTATATTCAATATTTCTAGTTTTTCATTTTGAGTTAGTTCTTCTAAGAACTCTAGCTTTCTTTTTGAGTTACTCGAAACTAAACCCTGCGCGTTCATCACTATGATGGTTTGCGTATTATCTCCATTATCTAATTTGGGTAATAATAAGGATTTTCCCATGTCTCTTTCCTGTTCTGATATGTTGATCTTTTTTTCATTTCCAGAAATTCGTACATTAAAAATTCCAACTTTTCCATTATATTTGATCTTCCATCTTCATATTTATTCATTTTGTGCATATACCTGCATTTATCTCCATATCTGCACCATCCCCTAGCATCATAGATACATTGCTTGTTCCTTGTGCTATATCTAGGTGCTGATGCCTCATATCGTGGTGCTGACATTTCGTAATGTGTTGTTGGCTTGCTTTTTGCCTTCATCACATGATCTTTGTTCCTTTCTTTATTTGTTTCATTTTTACCTTGATTTTTTATATGTATTTGATTTTGATTTTGGTTTTTCATGGCTACAGGATGCATGTACCTACATTTTTTATTAAACCTACATCCATTTCCTTCTCTCCAGTTTCTACATATTTTTGGATGTAGATCGCTGCATTCCTCTTCATAGCCATCTAGATATGCACATTTGCCATAGATCTCATAATTGTGACATATCTTGGGATGTTTGTAATAACATCTTTCACCAAACCTGCAATTCCCTCTTTTCAAAAGGGTGCATACTGTGTCTTTCTTTTCTTTTTTTTTTTCTTGCTCTTTCCCATCAGTATGAAGATCCGGGTACAACCTCTTTGGGATTTTATTTTGATTTATCATGTCATAATTTATTTCCTAGTATGTATGTTGCTGTATTGCCTCATATGTAGAATCTATGAGTTTCTCTGCATCCATACTCTTATCCTGTTCTTTGTTTTCATTACTCTTTTCTCTCTCTTCAGTCTTATTTTCTTCTTTTCTATTTTCCTCTTCTTCCTCTTCTTCATCTTCTTCATCCTCCACAATCTGTACATTAAGTCTTGATTTAATAACCTTGTCTATCCATACTAGACATGTTGAGCAAAATATTTTTGTCCTTATTTTTATTTTGCACTACTTCTGCACATGAAGGATGCGTAGGAACATGGTAAGCATAGCATTTCCTAATCAGGTTTTGTGGATTTACAATGCTATACCACACTCTACATAGTTTACATGCTTTAGGCATCCGTTTGCCTATTGCATCAATCAATACATTCACTAATTTCACCATACTTATTTTCTTTGATGGAATATGTTGATTTTTGTAGATTTTCTTTATAAGTCTTTTGATAACTTGAACTTTCATTGGTATCCCTTCCATTATTTTCATTATATTCTCTACAGATTTGCTCCAGTTTGAAGGATCATATCCTTTCAATATGTCTGTGAATGTTTTCGCATCTTTTTGGTCGACGTTGCTGTTTATCTCCACGATAAGCAAACAGAGTTCCCTGCCTGCCAAGTCATCATACTGTATATCACCTAGGCACGCAAGGTTTTTCCATCGTTTGCCACTGTTGGTCGACTCCTCCATGATTTTCAGATTTTAATAATTCACTCGAAAAAACAACTTATTAGACGATTTATCACTTTTATCTGATATAAAGCTAATCGCCGATAGTTCACGAACACTTTTAGCTATATTTCATTCGCTAATTGTATGTTAGACGCGTAATATCGGGTAGATTATTCAGACCAAGAACGACTACGTCTCACCGAGAGAATGTCACATCAGAGAGAGAGAGAGAGAGAGAGAGAGAGAGAGAGAGAGAGAGAGAGAGAGAGAGAGAAAGCCAAACTATTATTAATACTCTGTTAAAATACAAAGAAATAATAAATATACCATGTAATTGCTTCATAGAAATAACCACTTCATTATTAAAGAAGACTGGCTACTTATTTCTTTCATATTTTTTATTTAATGTATGTAACATCTTACTTATGGTAATTAGTAATTTTGTACCTATTTTTGTGCAACAGAAAATTGTGTAAAATTCTTTTGGCAATGAACTCTTCTTGCGTAATCTAGCACTCCAGTGTCTGTGTTGGAGCGGAAAATGATCTTTTCCAAATCCTCTTTAGAGCTACGAAGCTTAAGACTCCATCAGAGCACTCCATTGAATAACATCTTTTCTTATTCCACCGCTTCGGCTTTTAAGTCCTTCCACTCACGGTCCCACTATATCTTTTCCCCTGGTGTTCTTGTATCTCTCTCTCTCTCTCTCTCTCTCTCTCTCTCTCTCTCTCTCTCTCAAACTTGCCGTGTTCGTGTTTAGGTTAGGTTTCAACTTCTCGAATCTTTATCTCCAGGTATGTCAGTTTCTTGTTTCCCTTTGTGTTTTCAGCTGTGGTTTTTTAACCTATTTTTTTTTTTTTTTTTTTTAGTATTTAACAGCCAAGTTACCGTTGTTTATTTCTATTCTTTTCTCTTTTCTTATTTCCTAACGGGCCCTTTCCACATTACTGTTTTACTTTGCTTTCACTGTCTTATTTTTTTTTTGTGCTATGCGATAACTTAAGACATTTTTTCTCTTTACATTGTTCCTTACGGATTCCAAATATGTACATGAACTTGTGTGTTAACGGTGGAGCGTAATTCCTGAAACATTACTAGAGCGGTGAAAGGGTTAATAGCGCAAATAATTAGATTACAGTGAATAAAATTTCTTGGATTTAATGGCAAAACAGTTTCACAGTCGCTCGGTCCTTAAAACCCATAACTTCTATTAACTCCGCTAATGAATATGAAGTATTGGAAGTTTTTATTTCTCCTCTGCTTTTTATGTTAGCATTCTAATGAGAGAGAGAGAGAGAGAGAGAGAGAGAGAGAGAGAGAGAGAGAGAGAGAGAGAGAGAGAAGAAATTAGATTCTTTACCTTGTAATTGAAATGTAAGGCATGTGATGCTTTTTCTATTGTGGATAATATAATGCATCAACGCGCCTCATCATCATAATACCGTAAAAACGCTGAATAGAAAAATTACAGTTATCAGGAAAAACATTTAATTTATCATGTGATAAGGAAAAAATTAGTTTTTTAGGCTTTATGAAAAATTCTGCATAATTTAGGGCTCATTTCATTTCCTTCTGTTCATTACTAGTAATAATGTTGCGCTGTAAATCGCACCAATACAAGATTAACTTGAGAATGTTGAATACCAGTATCCACTGGTCTGCGGATTTAGTCCGTGCATCTTGACCATTTATGAAAATTACTCTTAATATGAAGAGTACAATGAAAATTAGAACGTTTGGCGTCTCACTGTTTTAGTAGTTCTGCGATGTTTCTGTGCAGATTAAGCTGTACGGGACTAATCTCACTGGGATCATTGTACCTTCAGCTGGTAGATTTATTCGCTTGGTTGTCATTACAAAACTAAGGTTGGAGCTTTGTTGGTAAGAATGCACTCATGCGAAAAAAGGTATCGATAGTAAGGTAGCACTCTTACCATACGTATACTCATTGTTTGTGCTTAAATGAAAAATTCTCTCTCTCTCTCTCTCTCTCTCTCTCTCTCTCTCTCTCTCTCTCTCTCTCTCTCTCTCTCTCTCTCTCTCTCTCTCAATTTTTTACCAACCTTTCTTGACCGGTATGAGCTCTTTTCCTTCCATATTCCTGAGTTTCAGCAGAAAAGTTTCTTCTGCTTCTATAGAACTCTTTCTGGAGACTTTTTTAATCCTGGTTATAAAAAAAACAAAGTCCATTCATTTAAAAGTAGTAAAGGCATATTGCATTTGTTTCTGACCGACTACCTAATCACTTTAGTATGAGTGTCATAATTGTGTGAATACGTGTTCCCGAAAGTCCTTATATTTTAAAAGTTGAATTTTACGGACAACATTGTGAGAGGCTTGATGTCTTATGTGTCCCCGAAGCCACACCAGAGGAAAAACGATTCATTGGTGGAAGAACAATTCTCAGTTCCTAACTGCGTTTAAATCCGCTAGATGGCATTACATTTGTCTCACAGGTTCCCGCTCAGAAGAGAGCTCCGAAGGCAGGAGCCTCTCAGATGAGAAAAGTTTGATATTCATTCAATATTTTACTTCCCTTGCGGTCTCCTACGGCTACTGAGAAGCATTTTATGGATTCTTCTCCCATTTCTATGTGAGGGTTCTCTCTTTCATATGATTTCTGTTTACGGATGACATGTAGCCTGAGAAACTGGGGCCAGATACCGTTCCTTCATTGGAAAATTTCGTCAAACTCCTCTCTTGTGCTTCTGACCGTAAGTACTTTCACTTTGGACTTCGTTTTTCCTTAGAATATCTTTATATTTTCCGAAGTTTATATTTACATATCACGCATATAAACCTTGGACTAGGGCATCATTCCCAAAGAAAAGGTTCATGGGTATATTGAAAGTGAAGACCATTATAAATTGCGGAAGTAAAAGTAAAAATAGAAAACGTAGTGAAACCTGAAAGTGTGGAACAATTAGTGCTGTGCTTGGGTGGTCTTCTTTCTCAGCGGAAGATGCAGTGTCACTTTTTAGCATGAACGTGAGTAGACTAATAGGCATAATTAATCTGGGTTCTTTGCATACAAGTCTAACCTTTAATAATAAAGTCACCAACAGAACTTGGGTACCGGCAGAGATGATTAAGAATGCTTGATGTGTGATGTCTATGAAAATCGTGAGTTGTAAAATGAAAATTAAACGAATCAACGTAAGGAGTCTGTAAGAAGTATGAGGGAGCAGATGGAAGTGTGCACAAAAGCAGTTGCTATGTGTCTTTATAATTTTTACAAAACCGTTTTCTTTACTTAGAAGGCTGAATGCTATGGAAAAACTAAATTAGATTTAGGTCAGTGAATGGTTGAACATAATATATATATATATATATATATATATATATATATATATATATATATATATATATATATATATATATATATATATATATATATACAGTACTGTATATATATTGTTAAAGAGTCATGAAGTTTTTAAATGAACCAGTGACTTGCTTCCCTTGGCTATTGTTTTTGGAACCATTATGAAACTATCAACTTAGGACCGATATGTATGTTAACATCAAACATTTTTTTCTGCAACGAATAGAAATAGAATCATGTGATATGGTATAATTATTCGCATAATTTTTAAATAGATATCTGTCCAAGTATTGGAAAACAAATACTGTTCTATGTAAAAATATTAGGTACATCATGTAGTGTTTAGAATAATATTTGATTTATAAATCTAATCATGTAAAGCTGACGCACAAAGAAAGAATTTTGTTCTTAAACGGCGTCGTTAGGAAATTTTGTTTAAGTTTTTCAATTTTCCAAGGAAATGCGTCAATGTTTTTCTCTGAGTTTACTGAGCTTTTTTTTTTTTTTTTTTTTTTAATACCTATTTAGTGTCATCTCTTCTCCACGTGCGTTTGATCTTTGCTGCTATATGTGAAAAAAATATTAATAAGAATATAAAAACTTTATCCTATGCTATGGTGCAGTGGTCTTTCAATTCTCGTTCGGTTTTCGAACTGAAGGTGATTCGTAAACAATCGGTAGGTGTTACCTTAAGAAAAATGTAAATTGGTGTCTCGTTATCGCCTTTAAATTCTATGAAGTTGAACTTTATCGCTTTTAAGTTGAATATCTTTTACCATTGCACCATCATCTAGAGGAAATGCTTAGGTAGTGTTATATTGAGACATATCCCAGAAACTGGACTTTATTTGCAAACTTTCCTCTGAGTTCATTGAGATACTTCCCTTTTCCTGTGCAGCATTACATTCTGAGATCAATAGGGAACTTTTTATCGCCTTTGGTCGAGGCCTCTGAGGTTAGGGAAGGCCTGGTACAGTAGGTAAGTTAGGCAGGTCAATGACCTCAGTTTTCCTTTAAGGTCTTGCCCAAGGAGCGAAGTCACTCGTGCAAATCTGAAGTTTTGTGTTAAGAAAGAAAGATTGTTTACAACAAAAATCAGCATAGGTAGGTTTGTGGGACATTTGATGTGTTCAGACTGCTAAGGAAATTACTTGCATAATAATAAAGTTTAAATATTTAAGGTTCCCGAGGGAAAATAATTAAAGCCGCAAAGAAAATACTGTACCGGTACTGTGCCTGCGTTGTTACCGAACTGTCCCAAATATGTGTAATCGACTGTAAATCGAATAGTCTCCAGCCTCGGTAACAAGTAAATGAAAACTCAAAGTTGCAAGTTTTTTGGAATCTGATGTTATGGGAGAAAATTTCGATTAATTTTCGAGAAAACGTAAACATGATAAGTACTGGAAGGTAACCAATATTTCGTTAATGTGTTTTGCAAAAATGCTAATCATGGTCAAATTCATGTTTCTATCATGAATTTCATAGGTAAAAGTTCTCAAAGTACATCTGCAACTAGAATACAGAGATGAACGTCATATAAACGTGCATTTGGTAATACTTTCAAAAGGCTATATGTAACTATATATATTTGCTCATGTAAGTACGCATACTTAATATTCAGTTCATAATTTCACCCCTGTATTTTTCTGCTTGGTAAAATTCTTCCCTCTTGATAGTATTGCACCACTGTTATGTTAGTCTTTGAAACGTATTGCCACTTATTCTGACTTCACTTGTTGAAAAATGCATTGTGGTTTCAAACGCACACAATTTTTGACATTTTACGAAGTAAAAATCACAGATCTCTCTCTTCCAATTCTCTCTCATACAAACACATACATTATATGTGTATATATATATATATATATATATATATATATATATATATATATATATATATATATATATATATATATATATATATATATATATATGTGTGTGTGTGTGTGTGTGTGTGTGTGTGTGTGTGTGTGTGTGTGTAGAATCTACCGATCACTTTTTACCAGACACATATGTAATTGTAATAGCCACAATGCCCTCTGAACTTATCGAATTCTTCGCGCTTTTTTGAATACGCTTGTCACTGCAAAGCCTTAAGATCCAATTGCAAGAAATTGAAGTGGTTGAGATGTCCGGTAGCGGGAACGAACAAGCGTCACCATAATCACAACGAAGTCACGTTGTCGACCTGACCACGAGAAGGTCAGGTCGACAACGTGACTTCGTTGTGATTATGGTGACGTGGGTTCGTTCCCGCTACCGGACATCTCAACTGCTTCAATTTCTTGTAACTGAATTTTAAGGCTTTATATTGACAAGCGTATCCAAAAAGCGCGAAGAATTCGAGAAATTAAGAGGTCATTTTGGTTATTACAATTATATATATATATATATATATATATATATATATATATATATATATATATATATATATATATATATATATATATATATATATATATATATATATATATATATATATATATATATATATATATATATATATATATATATATATATATCTCATTTATTTAATTTTGTAATTATGTATATGTGCGCATGTATAAATGAACTTTTCAAGTGTAAACTTGTCATGTTTCTTAGAGTAAAGATACATTTGTCGTTCCGAGTTGCTGGAAACATTTTCCGGTAAAACTGAGTTGTCAGAGGTGAGAATGCAGCCTCTATGGATGACTTGCCCAGGGGGTAGACCTTCTCTAATCGAGGCCAAGTTTTGCCCATTGAGTGAGCACGCATTGCTTGTTTCTCCGTCTGAGTATTCACATTATGTTGAGACGCTATGATACTCGAAAACTTCTTCTTGAAGAACATTCTGACTACTTTGTTAACTGTTGTTGTGTATCATATGTATATATTCTTTCCATTGTAGTTGTTCTATACTTATATTCTATAGGTGTTATGTAAAATGTTTCCCCCTTTATGAACAAGGATCTTCATCACATGCTATCCTTTCAGAGCAAAACAAATTATAACCTTTATACATTTTCAGCCAACGTAATATTTTCATGTGAGAGTCTTGTTTAGTGCTCTACGCATCAAAGTCAATAAGAATCGCAATATAATATTAGAGGATTGGGATCCTCCTAGTTTACACAGCTGTAAGCAAGTTAAAATAATCGTGCACATAAAGTAAACAACAAAGCTTTTCTACGATCTTTTGCGCAAGTAACCTAAACAGAGAGAGATTATGGAAATGGGTCCTCTTGAATTCATGAGGCAAACAAAAGAATAGTGTTAACTTAGCCAGTCGTCAAAAATAAAAGATTTCTGTCTTCCTAAAAACGCATTCATTGAAATCCAGTGACCTGGGTGTCGTGGCTGACCTCTTGTCTGGAGGAAGCTGTGCGTGCACCTGTTCATTTTACTTTTTGTATTGTTTCGTCTCTGTGACTTTTCACTGATTTTTCAGACACAACAGACAGTTGCGTGCAAGGTTAGTCGGGTGTTATTTTCTTTATCTCTTCTTTGATTTAGTAATGGACACCCAGTCGTTCCTTAGGGACAGTGGTAATGGTGCACTTATTCCGCATGAAATGTTTGGCTAGTTGACGTGAAAAAGCCTTCGTCTTCTTGTCAACATCGGTCTCGCTGCGCTGCCTTGTCTTAGAACGCTAGAAACTTTCATAGTTCTCTCTCTCTCTCTCTCTCTCTCTCTCTCTCTCTCTCTCTCTCTCTCTCTCTCTCTCTCTCTCATGCACACACACAAACACACTCACACACACACACAATTAGAAATTGATGTAATTTAAAGGAGATAAATCATTTGGTATGCATTTTGTGCAGGTCTGGTCCATGTTCTACATTTAGGAAGTGGGGAATGAGGGATTTGGAGTGTCTTTAATCAGCTTGTTTAAGCTCTATAAGGTCATTTAGATGACTCAGTTACGGATCGGAACTATGAGGTGTCTTAGCATCAGTTGCACGGTATTTGTTTCAATATGTGTTAAGATGCAAAGAGTTAAAAGATTATCTGCTTCTCCTTAAGACGAAACTACGAAAGAGTAATAGGTAATGAATTTGAAAGAAATCAAGTTTCCCATCTCATGTTCACTTAACTGGTTCCAGGATGCCTTACTACATTTGGTGTTCATATTCATGTTTCTTCCTCGTTAACTGTCCATCTTAGGTGAGGGTGATGGACTGTGAGTTTTCCTTCTTTTCATTTTCGCAAAACTTGGGAGTTTTGTGGTTCGGCGTTTCTCGTTAGATTTACTTCCATTCTGTTAAATATTATTGTCTTCTCTATGAAAATGTTCTTTTTCCCCATCTGTCGCGACGACAAGCGTTGGAATGGCTTGACACATATCTCTCTTTTACAGACTTATTTTCATTCTTGTTTTCTAAAATACTTTAAATTCATACCCGTTTCCAGAAAATGCCTTTTATTCTTTTTCCTAAAGCAGACGGGTTCCAAGCTATTTTTTCTTTTGTCGCTGTGAATTTATCCATTTTTTAAAGTTTTCTTTTGTCCTACGTGTTTCTTTTTACCTCCAGTTTTCATGTAGGTTCACCCTTATGAAACATATTACGGTTTTATTATATGAAATAATCGTGTTTTTGCATTGAAAGAATTGATTAATATGGAGCATGTTAGGTTGCCAGTTCGTGAATTTTGAACGAAATCCTATGCACTCATGTCGCATCACTTAAGAGCATAGCTGTATGAAGGTTGATGGATAGTGCGCAGCACCTATGGAAATGTGTAATCGTTTTAGGAATACACGGACCACTGGCTGTTATTCCTGCCTTCCACACTTAGAATTCTCTATCCGCGTGTGCTCATCTTCTAGAATCTTTCTGTCATAAAGGGTCGGGTCGTCAATGTAGTTTTTCGTTGTGATGCCCCACCCTCCCTCCTGTCTTTTCCTTGTTTTATTTGTTGAAGCCAGGGATAGAAAAGGTATTAGGTCGCTCTCCATTTGCCTTTGATCACTTAAAAGAACACAGGGCTGGGAGGTAAATTTGACAGTTCGAATCTCACTCCAACACAGATCGTTTACAATTACTTCCAGTGTCTTGTTTCAGTCGCTTTGAAAATGAGGACCGTGTTTCTCACAATCGATACGCCTGTCCTTTATTTTAAACTTTTTGTTTAAACTAAAAAAGAGAGAGAGAGGCGGGGGGGGGGGTGGAAGAGAGAGAGAGAGAGAGAGAGAGAGAGAGAGAGAGAATGCTATTGGTTTACAAATAGAGAAAGGAAATGTTCTAGGGGAGAACCCTGAAGAATGCGAAGAGCTGAAGGATAAGAAGGAATCGTGCGAAAACATAGTAAAGCAGGAAATGAATTATGGCAGAATTAATTAAAAAACACAAAGGGAAAAGAATTTGTTTACTTGGAATGTTGTAATATCCGGTGGTTTTAAGATGTAAGGAAAATAGTTTAAAAAAAAAAACTTTGACAGAAGAAGAATAAACTTTTCTGCTGCCAAATTCTCAGCAGTCAAGACACCTAGAAGCTAATTTGGAACCTCTAGGGGAACAGAAGGGAAAAGTGCCCCAGATGGAGGAAGAAAGACCAGGAGGTTCAAAGAAGTCTCAAGTTTTTCGAGAGACTTGTAAAATCTTGGAAGGCGTCTGGTGAAGGAGTAACACTTGACGCAGAATTGTCTTCTTCACTTCTTCAGGAGACGTGTTTTTCCGTCTTTTTCCTTCAAAGCAGTTTCTTTTATTTCCTATTTCTCATACTCCTTGCTCTTTATATGAGGCTAATCTGTATTTAATTAATCATTTGTGTAAGGACCTGTATTTTTTTCCCATCGAAACTTTTATATTACTGTTTATTATTTTCCCTTCGACCCTGTTGTTACTTTTCATGTTTTTTTTCACCAGAAATCTTTTTCTTGTTCCGAAAACTCATCCATACTTTCCAAAAAAGAATCTTTTGATTAAAATAAAAACATTCATGCAGTGTTGTTAGCTTTTTGTTTCCCGAGTAGCTTTAGCTTGCTTTTTCCTCTCTCTCCTTCCTCCTTTATTGTCCTTTTCAGTGGTCTGGTAAAACTAAGGTATACTTAGTGGGTCTCTTTATTTATAACCCCCTTATGGTGTCTTTTAATTCTTGCAAGGATGTTCTTGGTAATTCAATTTTCCGCTTTTTAATCTCACTTACATCATTTTTTCAGAGAGTGTTTATGTTATGGAACATTTGATACTCGGTAATATGCTCATGCATATTTTGTTCTTTGTCGTATGTATAGTTAAAAAAAGGTAAACGCCCATTTGTGAGACTTACCTCTAATGAAGTTTTAACAGAGAGAGAGAGAGAGAGAGAGAGAGAGAGAGAGAGAGAGAGAGAGAGAGAGAGAAATGGAAGAAAGAGTAATTATATGATTTTAGCATAAATGTCCGCAAAATTGCTTTGTAGTGATAATTAGGAATTCTGAATATTCTAAGTGTTAATCAAAATAACGAAAGAGAGAGAGAGAGAGAGAGAGAGAGAGAGAGAGAGAGAGAGAGAGAGAGAGAGAGAAACCTTCCATTGTTAGACATTGATAGCTAGAGAAGAAGGAAGAGAGAGAGAGAGAGAGAGAGAGAGAGAGAGAGAGAGAGAGAGAGAGAGAGAGAGAGAGAGAGAATTTCAAAACATCTCTGTGTTTTGGCTGTGCCGTCACCAGAAGGCCAGAACTCAGAAACAAAGAGGTTTGTAAACTAAAGCTACAACAGCAAAACCGTGTCGTGATTAGAAAAGCATAACATTGGTAAGTGTTATGATTGTGTCATGGTTATGAAACCATTATGACTGCTCTTAATCGATTTCGTAATTATGAGGAATTCGTAAGAAAAACGCATGGTGGCCTTAGTGGGATAAATAGCCACCGGAAATTATAAGTTCCAGTGATGTCAAAACACCTCCTTTTGAAGGCGGTGCTTTTTCCAGAAATCCACCCAAAATGGGCTGTCTTTAGATAAGCCTAACCAATTAAGCATCTACAGGGCCGGACCAAAACCAAGATTCCGCCAACAGAGGGGCGGGACAAAAACTTCCAAAAATCCTTATCAAGTCCAGTTCTGAAGACGGAAAGCAGAAAGAAAAAAGAGTAGAGCAGAGAAGCAGCAGAGAGCAGAGCAGAAAAGGAGCAGCTAAGGCGCAAAGAAGAAGGTGTGAGGTTGCAAGCCTCACCTATTGTGGGTTGATAAAGAAGACAGGCTCACTTGGACTCACCCTAAAATTGTACATTTTACCTTGTACTTCTATTGTAAAGTTATTTCTTTGGTGCTAATGAAGAAAGAAAAATCAATTTTGTCTTTTTAAGACCTCCTGGGAAAGACTACGCTACTACATAACAAAGATAAAGGTCACCATCGATAAAGAAGTAATCTTCTTAAACCAATAGCAGATATAAACAGAAGAATAATAAATAAATGAACATTACGTAAATGGTGCCAGCTGAAGCAGATCCAATAAGAAACACAAACAGTGCAAGTGTGAAGGACACATACCAGAATTTATAACAAGCATCTCTCTGCAAACGTCAACAGCCGAAAACATAACGACGAAGTGCATCATAACATAGGCGAACAAGTAGTGAAACAAAAACAACAAGCCAAACGTACTAGTCAAACCCCGTAGAGTATCCAGCGAAGCAACAACAACGACTGTGTGAACGACTGAACGTCTGAATGTCTACAAGTGACGTATACTGAACGTATCCCGAAGGCAGTGGTTGATCGTATCCTGAACGTTTGAACACCGACAGCAGTGAACGTTGGCAGCGAAAGCAGTAAACGTCGGCAGCGAACGCTACAACGAAATTGTGTTGGTCGCGAAAGTGATAAAAAGGCAGCGAACGAAGCGTCTACGGAAAGCAACGAATACGACGCGGTCGCAGAAGCGAAAAACAGTTGACGAAATCACAACAGTTTACGATTGGAAGACGGCAACAGAAAATACGTAAGTTGGAAAATTAATTCTCTCAAAAGTCCTCTCTCTCAGTGAGTGTATTGTTTTTAATAATCTCTCTCTAAAGGTATAACATTTATAGTTCTCTCTCAACAATTGTTTTTCCCTTGTTTATTTTTTTTGTGGTATGATTTTATGATGCATTTTTGATTACTGATTGTGTATTTTGGGTATAGAATTTCATATGATTTTAGAATACCAGTGCAATGCAGAGTCCGTATGATGCATTGAGGGATGCAATTAGAAATAGCCCTTACCAATTACGACAAACAGCAGATAGACAAAGTCGAATTCCAGTGCCAGCTTCACAAGTATCATTAACTCAGAGAAGTACTAACACAAGTAGCAATAACAATAACACTACCCATACTAACACACTTCAATTTGACAAAATGGCGCAAGCAGCAATCATTACGCAAGCCACACGATTTTGTGGAGAGTTCAAATCCTGACAAAATTAAATTAGAATCATATTCTGTTAACCAATGGGTAGCGGACGCAGACAGTCGTGTCTCCACCAATAGAATAACAGATGAAAGAACAAAAATAAACGAAGCATTGTTGTTGGTTAGTTCAGAAAAGGGTGATGCACACAGAACTTGAGAATTCAGTTAGATTCAACAACATAACAACATATACTGAGTTTAAAAGAATCTGCTTATCAATATGGGAACCAATGAGTCAAAGTGATGCCTTATATAATATTAATAGATTCATCAACCAACATTACGACGGGGAATCAATAGCAAACCTTCACACTGATATCGAAGAAGCAACACACAAAGTGATAAAAGACTTCAGAAAAACAAACATCACCATAGGAGGTAAGAATGATTATGGTGATACAGAAACTGATTTAGTCAGTTTAAGATATGTGTTAAATTACTTGTCATTTGGAACCATGTACAACGCACTTGGAGTAAAAGAAAAGAAGACTTTCAAGAAAGTCAAAATTGATCCTAAAAGTGACAGCCTTATCGCTTTAATAGCCATGAGACAAGAAATTCAGAAAAAAGGAAATAGATTTTTCTAAGGAATTTGTAGGGGTAACAGAAACACTAAATGAAAGAAAGGGCAGAAATACCAATGGGTCATATAGAGGAAATAACATGTACAATGATAATTCCAGACGAGTAGGGAATAGACAAACTTCCTTTCAAAGGAACTATGCACAAAATACTCGAAGAAAGTGGAATCCAAACCAGAAAGGAAGACAGAATGCATCAGGAATGGACCATTCCACGGTCCACCCATGAGATATCATAATGGTCAATATCCAAACATAAATAATTCAAAACCAGAGAATCATGCAGCTCAAGGAGCTAGACCAAAAATAATACGTGAAAACTGCGGGTATAAAAATCATTCCACTAATGAATGCAGAAAACCTAAAATCTGTGCAGTTTGCAAAAAGATCGGGCATTTAACTAAGTACTGTTGGTTCAATAATAAGGAAGCCAATAAAGAGACTGTAGAGATAAGTAACAGTCGCCCGAAAATAAATAAATCAGCTAACCAGTGACAGTTAACCCCTCTACAGAGAAAAGAAAGAGAATCACTTCAAGGAAATGAAAGAGAAAAAGAAGAAATAGTCACAATGGAAAATGAAGGTTCATCCGCATATTCCTATGAAAGAGGAAAGAATAAATAGAAAGGAGCTCAGTAAAAATTCCAGTAAATGGAAAGATCTGTACAGTACTCATTGATTCAGGTAGTACTGTAAATATAATTGATAAAATAACTTTAACCAGATATTTAGGCATTACAGAAACTCGGATTCAGTGTCAAAGTAGAGTAATAGAAGGGGTATCAGGGAAACAGATTAAAAGTCTAGGGAATGTGAACTTAGAAATAGAGATTCTGTTCACATAAATTTGTTGAAAGTTTTATAGTTTTAGAAGACATATTTTTTCCCGCACAAGTATTATTCTCATTTAAGTCAATGAGGAGATGTGGAATGATATTAGATTGTAGTGAAGGAAAGATTAGCCTGAAACAGGATAACCAGAAGAGCGTATGTTTTACGCTTGACGAAGAAAAGTTTCACCCAAATCTGATCAATTTGTCTGAGATAGTTTCGACAAGCGAGATGAACATACAGGAAAAACAGATAAGTAACCGGAACAGGCAAGATAAAGTGAAAAAAGATAGAAAACAGGAATTCCCACTATCCCAGAATACAGAATTGTTGAGAAGTGCAAATCTCAACAATACACATATAGAGATATATGCTCCAATATCAATAATTACTCATATATGAACAATGGTGATCACGAAAACACACCGAATCTAACGAAAATCAAGGCGCCTATACTTATGATTGCAGCAATGTATTAATAAGTTGTGAAAGTGAAGAGAAAACATTAAATGAAGTATTGCTCTTAGATATAATAGATAAATCAGATATAAATAGTATAATAGAAGTAACCGAAGAAACCACTGGAGATGAAGAACTTTGCTATTTTTCAGACACAAAAGAAGAAGAGATATGTTGTGTTAGCACAGCTGATGATAATAAAGTACAATTTGTACTCAACAGAGCAGTAACTTTTTATCCAAAATGTTTAACAAAGATATATTTGAGATCAAAAGAGGATGTAAAGGGTAAGGATGTTCTATTATTGAATGAAGAATTGCTAGATTTTGTCAGGATGGATAATTCACTTGTCCACATGAACATTAATATCAGCGAAGTTTATGTCCAAAACTATTCAGATAACAGACTAACACTATAGGCAGGCATTGTCTTTTGCATAGGAATCCCTATTTCTATAGTATCCCCATCAATAAATTGAATAAAGGCGAGTAGTTGCGCTTTGTTGGTTAGGTCGGTTGATTCATCAACTTGGAGTGCAAAGTATGAATCCTGAAGTTTATTACAGCAAACATTTTCTTCGATATTGTTAGACATTTCCAGAATACGCCTATGAACAATATCATTTGGTAATGGAATTTTACTTATTTGTTTCTCTGGATCGTCTCTTACAATAGTCTTAACCGTCTTTTTACAAGCGGGCAAAATAATAGATTCAGCAAGGGTATGAGGCTCCTTTTTTATGGCTATTACTTCCGATAGTTCATAAGAAGCAATTTAAGCTTCCTCAGATACCGTTGCTCTACTTTTGAAAGCAATTGCTTGCTTTGTTTGTTGCTCAAGTAATGTTTTGAAATAACTTACTTTTCCTTGAAGACTGCAATGTGATGTTTGAAAATGTTCACTTAATTTACTAGGAAGCATCAACTCGTTTGACATTTTGCATCCACAAACCAAACACAATGGCTGAGGCTGATTTTCATCTCCAACCCACGTGAAGTCATAACTTAAATAACTCTTGTCGTATTTGCGATTGGGTCTACAGTACTCTTATTTTTCTTCCCTGGACGCTTCATGTCACTTGAAACAGTTTCATTATTAGAATCAAGTTCTTCACTGGTACGTTTCTTGTTTAAAAATCTTTTCATTGTGCGGGCAGCTTATTTTTTTAAATATATATATATATATATATATATATATATATATATATATATATATATATATATATATATGTATATATATATATATATATATATATATATATATATATATATATATATATGTATATATATAAACACGAATTATAATTCACCTGAGTGTCTTGAACGAGAACCTTGAAAAGTAATGTAGCAGCACCTGGGTGTCGACTCTACTGACTAACCACAATCGCAGAAGACCTCGCATTTATAGGTCCCAAAAAGAGGTCATTGTCCCGAATTATAAACCCCCTTTGATCTGTCATTCACCATATGGTGAAGTTATTAACCTGGATTATATGTCACTAACCTGGAACACTGTATTTTGGTTTAGTCCTGCTTCATTCTATTACCAACTGACCTCGGGGGAAATTTGGTATTAAGTTTGTCCTTTTCATTTACCATATGATGAAGTCATTAACCTGGATCGGCTAACATTTCAAAAGCAAATTAGCAGGATATGGAAATGTAGAGAATTGTCTCTATTTTTTTTTTTTTTTTTTTTGAGAGAGAGAGAGGTCAGTAATGACCGATTTAAATCCCCAAAGAAAGGAAAAGGGAAAGGATAATCCATTGCTTCTTAAGGATTAATCCGTTAAGGAATTTACCTTTCAGTTCCAAATGTTAAGTGGCGAAGACTTGACTCAGACTTAGAAACCATATACTTGATGTTTCTAAAATATATGAAAATCAAACTTTTTTAAAATACAGACATAATTTATTAATTAAATCTTAAGTTATCTTGGGGTGCACCTGGCTAATTTCCATGTGTATATATATATATATATATATATATATATATATATATATATATATATATATATATATATATATATATATATATATATATATATATATATATATTAGATTTATCTTTTCCTCATTTTTATATTTCTCATTTATATTATTATTATCTAAATCTTCAATATTATTTTGTCATTATTTTTCCGGGGGGCGGGGTGGGGGGGGGGGCGGCTCACGTGCCCAGATGCCCCACCCCATCCGCTAGTGTGCAAAATCCGATATGTTTTATTTTTAAATACAGAATGAGACTGTTAAGCTTTATGGAGATCGTGAAGCTGAAATTTGTTGATAGATGACTAAATTACCTTCATTTGTTGCTTTCTACCTCAACCAGAGCTGAACCACGTTATTACGTATTTTCTTCACTGTATGATTACTTTTCTTCCATTTCAGTTATTGTATGAGTTCCAACAGCATATATGCTTGTTTGAGTGTTTACATTTTGTTCACATCCATAAAAAATTTCAATCAAGTGATTCATTCTTTCATTAATTGGCAAGCGAGCTTAACTAATAACCTCAAGTTGAAGGCTATCCGACTGTCTATTTTTATAGTATGAAATAACAGACATCAAATCGCCCTGATAGGAAGACCAGCATAATTTTAGCGTATTGGATCACTGCATATCCACCTAATGATATTTATTATAACGTAGAGATGGGAGACAAGTCCCAGTGTGCGGCTTCTGTCAAACCGATCTAACGATTACGACGCAACAGATTTTGGCCGCTTTGAAATCTGGAGAATTTACTTCCTGTGAGGCATATTCAGGGAGTGATGTATTGACTGTAACATTGATAGCCTAATAGTGTTCTAAAAGAAATATTTTATTATAAATATTAATTATCTGCTTACTTTTTAGCTTGGTTTGAATTTCATCTTTCACAGATAATCCTACCCGCTTTAAAACGCTGAATGGCCGACGGTATCCCAGTGCCTAGCTTTATTGCCTAAATTTCATCGTTCATTTCTTCATTCATTCAGTCCCACGTCCATAATCTTTCCGCACAGAGATGAACCTGATTTTCTCCCAGGTCTCTCTCTCTCTCTCTCTCTCTCTCTCTCTCTCTCTCTCTCTCTCTCTCTCTCGTCGATAGCATCCTCTTTCTCGCTGGCACCTTCGTGCAAGTGGATTTACTGTTTATTTGATTGCCTTCCGCGGATTTTTTCAGGCAGTCAAATTCCCCCGCGTGCATGGCGCGGATATCAAAGAGTAATTTGATTTGTATCATCAGTTAGATAGCTCTGGAGCTTCACGCTAGAAGACATCTTTATGTCGCCTTTTTTTGGTGGGGGGCGGCAAGTGGGGAGGGGTTCAGAATCTCTTGCTGATTTTATTCGGGCCCAGAATTTGATTAAGGATTTCCACATCGTTTTTTTGACTTTACAGTTATAAATTAATATTTTTTAAAATATTTATATGCTGTATTTTAGACCGATTAATTTCATAAATTTTTTTTATGTATCTGAGACTTGCAGCTTTCATAGTATAAATCACTTTTTAAAGAACGTGTTGGCTTTATTTTCCCAGGTTTGAGGAACGTGTAATACACTGTACTTCTTGGTTTCGATGTAAATCAAAGCGGAGGCGGCAGCAGCAGTAGTGTGGCAGATTTAATTCTGAAGTCTCAAACTCGCCGCCGGGTATTTGATAAACAAAGACATATGAGGTTTCTCGCTGTAAAAGAAAGAGGACTACTCAAGGTTCCCTTTGGGTTGGGAGTTTCTCGCCTAACGTCTGGTATAAAGGGATTTGAAATAAATGAAATAAAAACCATATTTTTGGTGGTGTTGGATACAGCATTATCGGGTTTTCAACTCCTCTTATCCTCCTCTCAGGACCCACGAAATTCTTCACTAAATTTTTTATGGAGGGATGCTCTCTGAACTGACTACATTGTTGTAGTTGAATGTCTCTCTCTCTCTCTCTCTCTCTCTCTCTCTCTCTCTCTCTCTCTCTCTCTCTCTCTCGATACTGGTTTCATTTGTTGTAGTTATCTTTGGGTTTCCTCTTTGTAATAATTAAACATAAGTAAATTTGCATTGGCATGTCTCAAGATTTTTCCGACTTTATAAACTTCTAGGTGTAAGAAAATGTTTTCATTTTATCTCTTTTTTTCAGTCCTAATAAAATGATTCTTGGATCAAAGGAATACATCGCTAAGCAAGTTGCCGACGGATAATCCAGAAAAGTTTTCTTTGTCATTTCTTGAGTTTAAATGCCCAGTAATTTTCATTAACCGAACTATTCTGAGTATCGTGGGAAAGGCAATTTGTCGTAGTTTTTCAGAGCGCAAAAAATTGTGTGGGATAAATGTCAACTGTTCAGCTTACCAAAATCAGTCTCTTACATTGGAAAATAATTCTATGCAGACCGATCGAATAGAAATATCGCAAATCGCCTTCATTGTTTTCTTATATTTTTTATCATTATTACTCTTATTCAACATTCATATCGCCCTCAGATACCACGTTTACCGTATTACTGAGCTCTAGAAAGAAAATGCTTATTGTTTAACTTAATAATGGAACTTACCAACCTGCTCGAGTGTGAATTACTTTTATGTAAACGACCTGTCTGGTTGGTGTAACCCATAAGACAAATGAATGAGAAAGACGATGAGGATTACATTCCCTGGATCTGTCTTAAGACTGCATTTGGAAATTATGCAATTCGTGCCGTACGGTAACTGAGCGTAGATTTAATTTTTTCCAGTTTTTCTTTTATTGAAAACATTGACATTGAACCTCGTCGTTTTAGTTGATTGACGCTGAAAGTTAATTTCATTGTTTATTATAAACAAGTAATAAGTGCACAGAGGTTTCTTTGGCGTAATCGAGTTTTCTGTACAGTGTATAATGATGTATGAGCCATGGCCCATGAAGCTTTCAGCCACGGCCCGATTATGGCTAACTTTAACCTTAAATAAAACAAAAACAAAAAAACTACTGAGGCTAGAGGGCTGAAATTGGGTATGTTTGATGATTAAGGGTCGATGATTAACATACCAGTTTGCAGCCATCTAGCCTCAGTAGTTTTTAAGATCTGAGGGCGGAGGGAAAAAGTGCCGACAGACAGACAAAGCCGTCACAATAGTTTTCTTTTACAGAAAACTCAAATGTAAGCAATATTTAGGCAGGCTTCTGGTAACCGTTTTTAAGTGTATTTCATCTCGGTTCATCGGATAGAAAATGTATGTTTTTCCCGATTAATGGTTGAAAAAGTCATTTTGATGTGACGTCTAAAACTTTCATATAATTTAGATATAAAAAACATATAGATATGAATGGATATGCTGAAGTTTAAAAAACAAAGATCTTGTCGCGCATGATGGAAGAGTAACAAAAATATGAAAATGGCTTCTCAGAAATACATACCTGCTTTTTATCATTTACTGGCACGAACATGAACACAAGGTGTATTTTGAGATGTATATGTATTTGATCATTATATATGAGATGTATGTTTAATCCAGTAAAGAAAATTATTGCGCTACCTGTAAACTTTGCTTCGCTCAACTGAATTTCACACCAGCTTGATCATAACCGCCCCCCCTCCCACCTCCATCCCACTTAAACATTCCACCCCAGCCTTTATCGCTGTCTTTCTTTCTATCTTTCAGATGAAGAAGACACATCTCTCCTTTTTCAGCTGTCCGCTCTATCTTCCTCTCGTTCCTTGATGTGTGGGTGTGTGTGTGTATGTGTGTGTGCGCACGCGTGTTGCACCCCATTGTGATATCGCTTGTGTATCGCAATACTCGTCTGAAGATCAGTGGGACCTGACTTAACCTGTTCCGTTATAATTATCATTTCTGTGGTAATTAAATAAGCTGGACCCTGCCGTGTGACCCAACGCATAATTATTCCTTTTCTGATTAACTGTTTCATAGAAAGACAAGAAGTACTTAACTGTTTCTGAGCGCTCTCCGCACGAGTAAGCATATTAATTAGTGGCTGTTGAGACACTGCGCAGTGGTTTAAAACACTTTCATTGTGCTTGCTGGCTCTAAATGGCACCGGCATGTGGTATTTTTTCAGCTTATGCTTGTATTATATATATATATATATATATATATATATATATATATATATATATATATATATATATGTGTGTGTGTGTGTGTGTGTGTGTGTATATATATATATATATATATATATATATATATATATATATATATATATATATATATATATATATATATATATATATATATATATATATATATATATATATATATATATATATATATATATATATATATATATGTGTGTGTGTGTGTGTGTGTGTGTGTGTTTGTGTACATTATATTATTTAGTTGCTCTTTCATCCTTCATGAGTGTGTGTGTGTGTGCTTGTATTTTGCCTTTAAATGATTTAACTCAAGCCATTATCACATATTTGTTGTTGTCTATTTTACTAGGACAGTGTCTGTACCGTAAATACATGTGATATTTTTTTGTTGCTTTGTGAGGACCTGTATAGTGAGAGGGGAGTGACCAAATTGTTTGTTTTAATTCATAGCTTTCAAGTTTTCGATGAAAGATTCCAAAGAAAATGTTATGTTAAATTTGTCATATATGATAGTTAGGTACGTTTCTGAGGATGTGCATGTGTGTGTGTTTGCGTGTGTGTGTGTGTGTGTGTCAGTGTGTGTAAGCTACAGATGCGAAACGCACATTCTTTATTCAAATTGCGATGGTGATCATACATCGATGACGTTGTCATCTTCTGCCTGACTTCCCATGACTTGGGTTTACCGGAGTCCAGCAGCTTTGCCGACACTACCATTAGCACTGGCGTTCGTCGATCCAGATCCATCTGACGTTATTTGTGGATTATAGATGGATTGTAACTGTTTGTGCCATGTTCACCAGAGACGATGTGTAACATATCAGATGCCTCTCTCATACAGCATCATCTTATTAGAATACATTTTTAGTTCGAAAATTTTAATGTCAAAACTACTTATTTTATATCCTGATTATGTCCTATAAGTTAATTCACACCACCCGTGCATCTGATATCTAACCCCGTCTCCTACGACGCTCAATGGCCAATCAGGAGCGTCGTAGGAGACGGGGTTAGATATCAGATGCACGGGTACTTTGAATTGATAATAGTACCTAAAGCGTTCTATATATTGATTATGTAGACCATATGAGGATGTCTTAGCATTGAGCACATTTTAAACAAGTAAAGAATGCGCCGAAGTTTCTTCGGTGCAGTCGAGTTTTCTGTACAGCGTATGATGCTGTATGAAACTCTCAGCTACGGCCCATGAGTCTCTCAGCCGGCCGTGGTGGCCTGTGTTGTTGCGTTGCCAGACGGACGATCATGGCTAACTTTAACCTTAAATAAAATAAAAACTACTGAGGCTAGAGGGCTGCAATTTGTTATGTTTGATGATTGGAGGGTGGATGATGAACATACCAATTTGCAGCCCTCTAGCCTCAGTAGTTTTTAAGATCTGAGGGCGGACAGAAAAAGTGCGGACGGACAGTTTTCTTTTACAGAAAACAAAAACCATGAATTTATACGAAGGAGATATGAAATGCAGAACTTTGTTGCACTATTTGACCGAAGGGTTACATATCTTATATGTCAATGATACGCGAAAACATTCACGGCTTGAATGTGTTCGCAGTATCTGTAAACGTAATAGTTTACAGAATGATCAACAATTTTTATTCAGGTAGAAAATCTGTAGTAAGAATAAGAACTTGAAATACTACCCTGCATTCTTCATTGTTAATTCATCGGAATTTAATGTAGAATTCAGAATTTTAGTGAACGAAAGTGGGAAATGCAATCATATTTCGCTGTGCAATGTTCAACTGATCGAATATATTTCTGAACATGTGCAACTTATCCAGATATATTTACAAAACCCTCTCCGTGTTATAGGGAAAGTAATTAATTGTGCATTATTTGGATATTTCATTCTTCATACGCTTGTCGTATAATTTGTTTTAACGTTATTAACGAGAAAGATAAGTCCAAATGCGGTGATATATCATGTCTTTATGAACCAGGAAGCTTTTATGAACAAATTCGTGCAGCCATGAATTGTATCTCGTTTCGCTGTTGATCCGCTCAAATGAAGAACAGCGGAAACAAACGTTTATTTCGGGGTATAATTCATATTCCTTTTTCAATTAGAGGAGGAAGTTTCTCGTTGAGTCATTATTTGCTGAAATGTATCTGAATATTGGCTTTCCAAAATCGTCGGAGCTCCAGAGAATAATGTGAACCTTTCCTATTGCATCCTTGCCTGTAAATCATATTAACCTACCCTATTTTATCACTGCTCATGAAATTGAAGAGAACGTCATGATAACGCCTGTGTTAACAAACGTATCAATTCATCCCTTGCGTATATTGAGTAAGAGAAAATATGTACAAAGTTAACATTTTCTGTAACTGCGCCCCTGTATTTTTTTTTTTTTTTTTTGTAATTCCCTCCTATTGAACATAGTATATTTTGCAGAAGCAAAATGCGCAAATTATGACCAATAATATTTTGTTTCGTGCTTTATTACTCTGGCCATGCTGTCGGTATCACGTGTGACGAAGGGTAATAATCACAAGTACATATTACTGCAAGTAAATGTTTTCTCGTCGAGTTTGATTCTTGGTTTTGTGTTTTTAGTGAATATGACTATAGAGCTGTTTTTATTTGCTGCATTTAAATCTCTGTTCGACTGCTATTGCTTTCATTTCATTGGTGGTGGCTGTGGCGTTTTAAGTGCTCTTCCCCAGCGAAAAAAAACACCGAGAGGTTCAATAGGAGAATAGGTACCAGCCCTCGGGCTGGAGAGTTAAACAGTGGGCCTAGCGACACACTGCCCACGTATCATAGGCTGTCGGCTTAAGAAACAGGAGATCAGCGCCTTCCCTATGAGCCTGCAGAGGCTCAGGAGGACTTTAACTTTAACTTTGCAGCGAAAACTCGTTTCCTTTGACTTAGGGGTGGCCAGGATCCTGGTCATGGCTATATTTATTTTCAGTCCTACTGTTGAATCAACGGTTATTATTACATTTCATAGCATTGTTAATATCAAACCAGACTCCCATAAGTAGCTAAGAGTCTTGGTCATCTACGGTCTTGAGAGGGCCTATATGATCCCTATCTTCGTGACACTAGAGAGAGAGAGAGAGAGAGAGAGAGAGAGAGAGAGAGAGAGAGAGAGAGAGAGGCGGCAGAGTGACGGACATCCGGGGCAGTTGTTTCCAGATGTTTTCTTCAGGGGCCAGTTAAGAAAGGCTGAGCGTGAGGATGCCTTTGTTCATAAGATGTAGTGATAATCGAAAAGGAATACGTTGAAATGATCCCAGTGGCTAGAGAGCCTTCAACCTCATAAAGTTACTTGATGCAAAGGAATCACCGAGTTGCGAAGCTTATCTCAGGCCTTCGATAAATATATGGAAGGGGCGTTTGTGGTCCGTGGTATTATGCCCAATTTGATTTTCTAAAGGTTCTCATATGTAACTTAAATGTTTCACTTTTATTATTATTATTATTATTATTATTATTATTATTATTATTATTATTATTATTATTATTATTATTATTATTATTATTATTTGGGCAGTGACTTAACCTATCCATAATTAAGGGAATATAAGAAATTTTATGTACAGTCAAAATGAGATATACAGTAAAGAAGTTATTTGAGCAATAAATTTATAAATGGTAATGTCCTTATAATCGATTAGGTATTCAGAATTTATCCACTGCACACATAATATTCAGTGTCTCTGTGAATCAATATCAAATGAGCAATCACCTGTAAGTTACTATGTAAGATTTCCTTCTGTACTTGATCATATTTGATGCAAAACTGGAATTGTTTACTCTGTAAATATTTGACGTTGCTCATTAATGAGATACCGTTAGCATCATCGTAATTATCAAAAGTATCTTCAGGGAGATTTTTTTTATTAAATTTTTCTGTTTTCATCTTAGGATACGCTCGTGAAGAATTCCCTGCCTGCCCACTAGAAATCATTTCTCGAATTTTGTGAATTAAAGTCTACCCCAAAGGCAAATCAAAGTCCTTCAAACAGAGGGCATCGTGCTTACCCCATACAAATGGGGGAAAAAAAGCACGTTAAAAGAAAAAGAAGAAGTACGGAAACACCTTCTGCTGAAGAAATGCTTGTCAGTGTTTATTACTGTACAGGACGGACAGTTGTGATAAGTGTGGGAAGAACACAACTGTTGGGTGCTATTTGATGAAAGGAAGATGGAGATGGCTTGAATATAACCTTCGTACAACCCAAGGGAGATTAGCACTTCATCGAGTCTGACTGAACTTCATCCCTACATATTATTGATGAGTGATAATAGTAACTTCCTTGAAAAGGTTTCGAAGTACTCCTCTCGTTGATAAGCGGAGCCATGACTCTGTACACATTTACCCCTATTTCCTGATTATGCATACTGAACCATCTTATGGAATATAATGATTTTGATCCTTCTGTATTATTGCTTATTTTTCTTTCTGCTAACTTTGTCTAGGTAACAGTAAATTAATACCTACACACGAGACTGGACTGGTACGCCGGTATAAATTTTAGACAAAGCCAAATTATTTATCTCCTAATAATAAACATTGTTATTTTAATTTGAATTTCCTGTAGTGGTACGGTTTCATAAACTTAGTTCGTCCCTGTCAATATTTATATGCAAATTTGTATTTCGATGTTGTTGATCCCAAGAAAACTAATATATGAGTAAAAATAACATACAGCGACGATTGCAGGGAAAATGTAATTTTTTTTTTCTTTTCCACAGTGGCAGTGAGCCTTTGTAGTGTATTTAGTGTGCTGGGAGCTTACGGATTCATTACAAACAAAGGTTTGAAAGAAACATATTTCACTTAAGCTGATAAGGAAAGTTATTTTCATTGAGTTAATCGAATAGCTATGTTTCTCAATATCAGTTGTTAATGATGTAAGTGAAGATAAAAAAGAGAAAGAAAAAAAGGTGAGTGATCATAAAGGGCGAAATGCTGCTCACGACACCTTTTCCAATGGTGCAGTTGTTGCTCCGCTGCTCGGACCAAATGAAAAGGAACAAATGGAAGTCGTACGGAAAGGAAACTAGATTTGTTTGTGTATTCATTCGCATGTATGCCATTCATTTACATTTTACTGCATATATATTGCGGATAGTGAAGAAAACATGGTCAAAGAGAAGAATGTGGAGAGGGAATGTGAACTAGAGTAAAATTATGAGACTAATTAGAAACCATAATGAACGTTATTGATGGTTTGAGAATTGACGCTTGTGATTTTTATAGGTATTTTGCAGTGAATATGGTTGGATGAAACAAGGAATATAGCCGGATGGTACAAAACACTGGAATGAGACTTGGAGAGTCCGTGGAACCACCAAGGTTGAAATTTATGAAAGTAGTGCTGAAGCACCTCTCCTTATGAAAATAACGTGTCAGTATTGAAAGAAAGTGAAATAAAACACGGGAAAGCCGTTGAGATTAACTGAAAACGTTAGAAATTTAGAGCTGTATAACTGGTAAAAAAGTTAGCGTGAGTGAAAGGATAGTTCAGTGTATTTTTAGATGGTTCGATCATTAAGGAAAAAAATGAAGGACGATGGGTTTGTTGAAAGTTCATAACTCATAAGTGTCAGGGATAAAGAAGAGACTTACAAAATTCTGAACGGACAGATTGGATGATATATCAGAAAGGAGAGGCCTTAGTATCCAGTCGGGTGAGAGTGCATGCAAGATATGAATAAAACCAGTGACAACGAACTACAAAGACAACGAAGTCCCTTCGCCCTCCCCGTTTATTTCTCAAAGCCTTGCCTTCACGTGTCGCCTTCCAGCTCCACAAGTGATGCATCCATCGGTTTATAACATTTTAATTATTCGTTACTCCTGCTCGATGACTGGTCAATATAAGTCTTATGCCATATAGTCTACCCTTTGTATAAATTCCTCATGCAGCACCTTTATTTTTTAGTCTTTGTGTAGTTCGATTTCGTTGAGCCGTTGTGAGGATTAATGTTGCGTCATCGGGTGCGATTTTGAGATCATAAGCATCATTACCTATGCGTCCGGTTTTCTCTTTCGTGTATTTTTAGCTTTCTGTAAACGACAACTATTGTGCTGGCTTTGTCTGTCCGTCCGCACTTTTTCTGCCCGCATTTTTCTGTCCGCCCTCAGATCCTAAACACTACTGAGGCTAGAGGGCTGCAATTTGGTATTTTGACCATCCACCCTCCAGTCATCAAACATACTAAATTGCAGCCCTCTAGCCTCAGTAGTTTTTATTTTATTTAAGGTTAAAGTTAGCCATGATCGTACTTCTGGCAACGATATAGGATAGGCCACCACCAGGCATCGGTTAAAGATTCACGAGCCGCCGCTCATGCAGCATTATACCGAGACAGCCGAGAGATAGATCTATTTTTGTTGGTCTTGATTATACTCTGTAGCGGCTGTACAGAAAACTCGATTGCGCCGAAGAAACTTCGGCTCATTTTTTTACTTGTTTTTCGCTCATCCTCGGTGGAAAAGAATTCGCTCTCCCTCCCTCACTGGGGAGTCTATTTCCTGGGAAGGTCATCCATCACAACTGTTTCCTAGACAAAGTCAGGACTTAGCAAAATAGTCTTTATCATGTTATTTTTTGTTTCATGTGAAACAGCGGTGCTCTGGGGGATTTCAGGAGAAAGCTGTCTTACTAAAACCTTTTGCATCATCGAGCTTATAGTATACTTAATCGAGACTCAGGTGCAGTGGGTTCACTTCTGGTTATGGCTCCTTGATATTGTAAAGGAAGGTAGTCACTTAATACAGTACTTATATATGATATGATGCAACACTACATGAAATGAAAATAAAGGCATATCATATAGTGCTCAAATGGTAAATTAAAAGGTGCTAAATGGGACACAGAGGTAGAGGAAAACATTACATTCTCACATAACGTTTACACAAATAAAAGTTTTTCCACCGAGTTTGCCATCAGAAACAAACAGGAAAGCCTGATCTGTTTTGCATCCAAGTTGCGATTATTCATCATTTCGAGGCGAATGGAGACAAAACACCCAGTCCTCCGTTATAAAAGTTACTGTAGATCACTGCCACTTCAGAAGAGTGGGGAGCTGGGATGCTGAGCAGGGAACGGTTGAATTAAGATTGAGGTATTTCAAAGGGAAACTAATTGGAGTCCTAACATCAAGAACATAGACGCCTCTCTCTCTCTCTCTCTCTCTCTCTCTCTCTCTCTCTCTCTCTCTCTCTCTCTCTCTCTCAAGTTTTGAAAGTAGACGCTTTTACCTTTCAGGAAACTGAACATAGAGCAGCCACCTCCTGTGTGTAATAGTCTGTTCCTTTTTAATTAGAGGAATAGGCAGCATTCTCTGAGGTGCCAAAGTTTCTGATAACGATCGTTAATGGTCTCCACGTAATAGAATTTGGTTTTCAAACAGAGCACACTTAGGGCCCGAAATGTCTTGTGCAATGAAGTGTGTGCTTTTTTATGTGTGCGCATGTTAGACAGTGCCTGTATGCCTCCGCCCCTTCGCTAACGTCTTCTTCCCTTCTTCCTTACCTGATATTTGATGTTTTGGACGCGTAAAAAAGTATCTTTTTTCTCTTACATCTTCGGATATTCATTAGAAGTTTTTCTGTAATTATGGAAGAAATTAAGAACAAAAGCTATCAAGTAACACGTTCTCCGTAATGCTAGAAGAGATTTGGAAGGAACAAAATCTTGTCCTTTTCGGAAGGACAGGAGGAAGGGGTCATTAATAACCTGGGGAAGGAGGAGAGTTCATACTGTGCTCCTTCCGTCCCTCCCAAAGTTTTCCAGTATAGGATCACCCGAATTTTTAATAAGCAAAAAACAAGGGGTTTGGGCCACCTGTTCGCTTTTATTTTTTAATACCGTTGCACCACTATAAAAATATGCAGTGAGGAGGCATATAAAATTTATCGCATGTTGAAATAATAATAATAATAATAATAATAATAATAATAATAATAATAATAATAATAATAATAATAATGGCTCTGGTGTTCATAGTAATTATAACTGCTTACATCTCTCTACTGAGGTAACAGTAAAGGATACTCATAGGATGGAGATGATTCAGTTACTCGGATTCTGTAACCATTTCCCAGAGGAATGATTTAGTTGAAGGAAATGCTTTTTTCTCGTTGCAGCTGAATATTTATCGGAGCTTTCAAATTATCGTACAAATTGAGATATCTTGAATTTGTAGATTTACCACTACACTGTAATACTCTTGCAAGGTACGAGAGTTTCATTGGATTGTTAAGTTATTCCAAATGTTCATTTTATAATTCCAAGAATTTTGCGTATGTGTAAGTTATCTTTCCTAGTGTCTTTAAATATCAGTATTTTAATTTTAGTGTGTCCATGTGGTAGTGAGTTATTCCAAGTAGAATATTCTCCTACGCCTTAAAGCCTCCGGCCGGCTAACGAAGAATTAGAGGAATTTATTTTTAGTGATAGAAATTCATTTCTCGCTATAATGTGGTTCGGATTCCACAATAAGATGTAGGTCCTGTTGCTAGGTAACCAATTGGTTCTTAGCCACGTAAAATAAGTCTAATCCTTCGGGCCAGCCATACGAGAGCTGTTAATCAGCTCAGTGGTATGGTAAAACTAAGGTATATAAAACGTTTACATGTGTTGCGGAAACCTTGACTGGAACCTTTCCTTTCGCTCAGTTTTGGTTACTACAAAAAACATATCTCTTCAAATCTCTTGTTATGTCCGTTCTTGTCCGTCTGTCACGGGAGTACGGGTTTGAAATCTACCCTATTATCTTAGTTGGGTCAAATGATGGCCGTGTGCCAAATTTTGTCTAGATCGGTCAAGCAGGTCAGATTTCTATAGCTCATAAACATATAAACAGTCCCTTATTATATACATATATATATATATATATATATATATATATATATATATATATATATATATATATATATATATATATATATATATATATATATATATATCTGTGTGTATTCAAAATACGCACTTTACGCTGTTGAAGGTTGACGCTAGAAGAATACAGCATACTTTTTTTTTTTAATCGTATGCACATTTTCTGTTTTCTCTGGTCGTTTAGTCTACGTTTGTGATCGTCCACCGGAGGCCAATCCAGTATTTTACCTTTCGCAGGTGAACTTCCCGAAGCTGTCTCTCAACATCAGTGAGTTCATTTGAGCCCTGTTCGCCCTTGAACTAAAGCGGATTGCAAACTTTATTTCTTCAGGGATTTCCTTTGATGCTCTCATGTGTGCGCTGTGCAATGTAGTGATTTTGTATTCTTCTTTCGCTTGTATTGTTACTGTATGTTCACATAGTTCGTATGAAGTTACTGCGCTATTTTAGGGTGAAATTTGTTCAATTCCTGTATTTGTAACTTTACTTCTCAGTTCATCATCTCTAATATACGCCGTATTTTTTTTTTTTAATAGAAGGACTGAAGACGTTCATATCAGGTTTGCTAACATTTACTTTTACGAATCTTCACAAGACATAAAATAACGAAGTGGGGCGTCAAGTTTTATGACCTTTTCAGAATTATTGACCTTCAGTTTTAGTCGGCAAAATTTTCAGATAAAGGCTGTACGTTTCTTTTGCTGCATTCATGACAAAATCCAGTACATGCAGCTGTCCTGTATCAGTTTAAATTTACAGCTTGGAAATTTACCGATAATAGGGTTTTTTTTTTTTTTAAATTTTCTCTCTCTCTCTCTCTCTCTCTCTCTCTCTCTCTCTCTCTCTCTCTGAGATTTACAAAATTGTTCCTCAAAGGATTGTGGAAGACATTGTGCTGATTTTATTTGTATTCCATAAAAATTAGATATATAATTGACTGGGGAAAATTTTAGGCCTGGCCTTCATAAATTCCATTACCGCTACTACGTGGAATTACACCGTTACATTAATTTTGCTGTTATTCATTTTCCCATAATCTCAGAACAGATTAGGCATTCTTGACTTTTCAAGGTTCAAGGGTCATTTCTTTCAACTTTTGGAAGGAATAATAGCTTCGAGTGCTTATAATCCCTGGTTTATTGTGGATCATTAATATGGAGACGAATATTACTATTTTGTTTTAAGGACATTAGGCCGCTGTCAAAGGTTTACAGAAACACCAGCACACAAATGTAAATACCAGATCTGCTTCATTTAACATATGTGAATGGCCAGACCGCCGAATTTATTTGTATATTAACAGTTCACTTGTTCTCATATTCTTAGATTATGACGTAAAGCCCCTTTACGCAGTGCCCGGATCAAGAGCTCGTTGTGGCATAAGGCCAACCTAACATTATAAACAGTCAGACCGATATGAAGCTCCGAGCTAAGTGTTTATTCGGCGATACTCGTCTCTAGGGAGGAGTCATATGCCAACTGTATAAGATTACGACATTTTAAATGGATCCGGAAGCATATAAAGAATAGGAAATTGTGCATATCTGAACAGGGCAAACAATCCGCAATTCTTGGAAAGAAAGAGGATACGGAGAGTGCCAGGCCTTAAAATTGCTCGGTCCGGAGGTCGTTAATATTCAGAAAAGGCGAGCGAGAGAGGAGAAAAGTTTAGGTTTCGAATTTGATCAAATAGAAACAAAATGAAGTGTATCGATATATTTCCATTCACAATTTATGGTAATGGCAGTACAGTATAACCACCAAAAGTAGGGCGAATTTTCTCTCTCTCTTTCTCTGTCTCTGTCTCTCTCTCTCTCTCTCTCTCTCTCTCTCCAATAGCTATACAAGTTCCTCACTACCAGTATAGCGTGGACTTTGTGCGGAAGTTGCAGGAGTCGCAGGAATGCTATATGGAAGTAGGACAAGAGAAGCAATACTATGGAAGTACGTCTTTGTGTGTCTTCCGTTCATTTTATTTTGACCGTTAGATCCTTGATGCTTGTGGTACTATGATCGGGAGTAAGGAAGCATAAAGAGTAGCAGAATATTGTCGATCTTTTTAGTTGCTCCAGCATTGAAATCAGAATATATGAATAGAAAGTGTTTTCACTTCATCGGCCGTGCATGCCCGGCTTCTAAATTGTTCATTTTCTAAATAACACTTCCTTTGCTGGCAGTTTAGTGTCCATAACCTTTTCATGGACTTGCTATATAACCAGTTGGGAATTTGGACCAAATATCAAAAGCAATCAGGTACTTAAGAAAAAACACACAAACAGTTGTAAATAAAACTTGTTAAGGCCCAACAATCTTGGAAATTACAAGCAAGGCTGAACACCCTTCCTTTCAGCGACCGTCAAATATCCAAACGTGACTTGCAAGCTCACTGTGATGGGAGGTCGCTGTTTTATCATCATTCTTCGTCAGAATGTCTGTTACGAGTCTACTCTCTCTCTCTCTCTCTCTCTCTCTCTCTCTCTCTCTCTCTCTCTCTCATACACACACACACACATCTTTTATGTACTATATAGTTTCTGAGATTTCTGGGTGGAACTGGACCAAAATGAGCAGTGGCAGTAGTCTGGAAGGAATAGCAGCAGCATTTGAGGTGTAACCCTCTGTTGTGTCTGTTCAAATGCATATACATGATGCTTTCAGATATTTAGTCACAAAATAACCCATTAATATCGAATTCGCTTTACCTTACGAATAACGCACACCCGGTGGGATTATATAAGATGAGTGGTCTTAACACGACCAGAATTCGAAGCTATTCTTATTTGGGTTGGAACTAGGATGACAGTCATCACTTAACTTGACCATCAAGAGAGGTTTACATATTATAAACTTAATACTCGGAAGTCATGGAGGAGATGGGTAAATTTCGATTCAAAGTACAGAACCTGAATACGACATGAATATGTATAGTAGAGTCGAAATCGACGTGAAAATCGGCTGTTTTAGATCCATGGAATCTGCTGTCATTTACTGGATTATATAGTATAATGTATAGAGCTCTTATGATTGTCAAAATATTTTCTTAAAAGTATCTTCTCGCCATGATCCCTGGGTTGTTATCAGTTCTGTTAGTAATTAAAAAAAAAAAAATTCTGTCAGCTTGCTATGTCTAGAAATTAACTAATAAATATTTAGCAAATACAAATATCATGGTACGTGGTCACGAAAAACGTTGTATTGTATATTGTATTATATACTATTAATTGCTAAGCGTGCCTGTTTCAGTGCTTTTCCTGATTATATTTGAATTTTATTTTAGTGTAAATACGAGAGTTCCAATGTATAAATACAGTATAGCATTTTGTAAATAGATCAACTGAAAACAGGCAACTTTTATTGCATGTGGTGTATTTATTCGTGTCTCCAAAGTTATGGGAATCATTTTTAAGTAAATGAACTAGCAGAAATGACAAGGGTGTGGGGATAGTCTAAGGACAAAAAGACGAAGATTAGAAGAGGGTAGCGTGATTTTTCGACAAACAGATTAGTACTGGGAAGTTGACTGCTGTCAGTAATAGATAACCAAGAGCCTACTACTGGGGTCTTGTATTTCCCGATACATAGTGAGCCTATCCTCATTTCAGTCTTGGACGATCATTGTGGGCAAGCTTAACGTTCAAGTAATAATTAAAAATGTAACTTTTGCAAATAAAGCGTCCGGCTGGTGTTATTATAGGCACTCTCGAAAATGCCTGAGGTAGGGTTGTAGACTCTCTCTCTCTCTCTCTCTCTCTCTCTCTCTCTCTCTCTCTCTCTCTCTCTCTCTCTCTCTCTCTCTCGGATCATCATTTTGTCTTCTATTGTATAACAACCCCCTTTTTTTGTTCGGAGTTGTAGATGATTTCATTTTTCTCTACTGCGTATTAATATTAGCTCAGGTTTTAAGTGAAAGTCGACCAGATTTCTTTTGAAAATATCCTAAAATTCCAGTATATTTGATCGTCACTAAGAGTTTAGGAAGACTGAAAAGAAACGCTGGATATCGTGATAGTCTTCGGCCTTGCGTCACCTCTGATCAGTTGCATTACTGATACTGAAAAATGTTTTCGTATGAAAACCGTTATCTCAGTGGTTATTTTCTGTTTTTATTGTCTCATATTAGGAAAACTTCATTATTATTTCTTTGCCCGCTGTGATGAAACAGATGACCTTGACAACATTATGCCGCTGAATTTTCTTAGGGTTACAAATTTTATGTCTTGTGTAAGTGAAATATCTTGCACCAGTGAAAAGGTTTTGCCTATATCCTTGCTACCCAACTAGCACCGTCTCTCTAATGCAGGTCCCCTGCCCAAACCATTGGCGGCCATCCTCCTTCCTATTTCCCTTTCTGAAATGGTTAGCCAACAGTCCCCGCCCTAGCGACCCGACCAATACCATGTAACTCGTGAATTCTTAGGGTCACTGTCGGCCTCCTAAACTTCCCCGATATGAGAGTTCCTGCTACGGTTCACTAGGTACAATTCTCTCTCTCTCTCTCTCTCTCTCTCTCTCTCTCGAATGACGATAATGTTTGATGTCTTTATATTGCTTCGATGATTCTTTATTAGTATCCTGGAGCGTACCTAATTGTTTTAAAGGGGCTGCTGAATTTTAGAAGTAGCAATGTATATATGCATATTTTAATTAACGGAATTATTAATTCATCAGTGATACGAGTTTTGGGAACAGAAGCAATAACTTCCCACGAAAAATCGAGACTAGAAGTATGCAAGTATTAGGTTAGAATTCCATATGGCAGAAACGGAGGAAATAGAATTAGAGGTGCGAAAGTAAGAGTATATCTCATGCTTAGAAGCAAAGGAAGGGTTAAGAGTACTGATTGCACAATAGTGTCGTCTGAAACTCATATACGATGTTTGATGATTTGTCCAAGATCACTGGGATAAGAGGAGCTAAAAGCACCCCAGTCACCGAGGTATTGGAAATCTCTAGAAACATAGATTGTAATGGGTTACAACAAGAAGTTATATATTAAAACATAGGTGTAGTTGTTAGTTACACAAGCAGTACCAAAGGCTACTGGAGGTCGTTTGATGCGAGCAGATTTTGTGCTCCGGAATCAACAGCTGAATGTTCGAGGCTGATATCTTGCATCAGGCGTGTTTGTATTTGTCCCACTGGTCCTCCAACATTCGGTGTGACCAGTAGTTGGATGGCTTAAAAATGGATTTTGCGTTGGCTGTGGAGAATGATCGATGCTTAAAACTTTCAACGGATCGTCGGAGCTTGATGTAAGCAGCAGTGTGTCACAATGAGGCTTGAGAAACAAATAGAGTGCATATTTTTATGTCCTAATAGGGATGTTTACTTTAGCTTAACTCAGACATTATTTGATCTTGACTTTTGGGCTCATCATCATTTCTTTCTACTTCCTCGATTTGTTGATGATGATGCAGTGGTATCAGAGATTTGTTGATGATGGTGCAGTGGCATCAGAGATTAGTTGATGATGGTGCAGTTGCATCAGAGATTTGTTAATGATGATGCAGTGGTATCAGAGATTTGTTGATGATGGTGCAGTGGCATCAGAGATTTGTTGATGATGGTGCAGTGGCATCAGAGATTTGTTGATGATGATGCAGTGGTATCAGAGATTTGTTGATGATGGTGCAGTGGCATCAGAGATTTGTTGATGATGGTGCAGTGGCATCAGAGATTTGTTGATGATGATGCAGTGGTATCAGAGATTTGTTGATGATGGTGCAGTGGCATCAGAGATTTGTTGATGATGGTGCAGTGGCATCAGAGATTTGTTGATGATGGTGCAGTGGTATTAGAGATTTGTTGATGATGCAGTGGCATCAGAGATTTGATGATGATGGTGCAGTGGTAACAGAGATTTGTTGATGGTGATGCAGTGGTATCAGATGGAGAGCCACAAGTTACCCTGAACAGGAATCTCTCTCTCTCTCTCTCTCTCTCTCTCTCTCTCTCTCTCTCTCTCTCTCTCTCTCTCTCTCTCTCTCGTTTCAACAGGATATGTTAATTTCATCAATTGATCGGTTATTCTTATGAGCAGAATTCCAAACGCGTAATGATTATTAAAGTCATGAGAGCAGACGCGACTTACTGAAGTTGATGAATTTCCCTTTACTCAAGTGGATTTTAAGGTATTCTTTTACTAAGTTGCGATGAAATGCTATTTGATATTATTTATCTAAGATTCCATGAACATCAGATAGCAAACAAAAATTTTTTAAATGTTTATGAAACATACAGTAGAATACTTCAAGTTTCCAGTATTAATGATTTCATATACTGTATAATTTGTTACTGGACTCCTGGAGACCTCGTTCCCCAGCTTGAAATCCCGGCGAATTCAAGTCTGACACGCGACGGCCTCTGCCTCATGCTAGGTTGTCTGGAAACACGTCATTCATTACCTCCCAAGTTGCTCATGGAACACGAAATATGCCTTTTAATATGACATTTGGAAAATTAATGCTATAATTATTGCCAAGTGAGTGAAGCTAATTATTGGTAACAGTTCGTCATATTTCATATAACGTTAATTATGCATAACAGAGTTCTGATTATCTTCACACTTTAATTATCATCTCCAAGCATCATTCTCAGTAATGAGGAATATAGTTTTTATCGTAATTCTGTTCATTATCATTATTGTCCCCTAGGAAAGACTCCCGTACCATGTCCCGAGACCTTATAAATCGTCAGTTATGATCTGGGTTTAATTAACTTGGAAGCTCCACGAAAGCATTTCTGGGGAACTACGTAATGAAGCAACAAAGGAAAATTGGCCCAAGTGATGTGGCAAGTTCTAACCGTAGCTAACAAGAAAAAGGCTCATCTAATTTGACAATATGGTAGCTGATTGTTTCCAGTATTATTTATTATTTCATCATTCTTGTATCAAAAATATTAATCTATTTTATGTTTATTATATAAATAACTATAGATTAAGAGATGTTGTGGATTTCTTTTGGCTCACAATTCTCAATTTTATTTATTTGTGTTATTTTTGCATATTTGATATTTTAATATATTTTATTCAGCGGTCTGTCTTTCCAGTATTCTATGAAATTGAAGATGTTTCACAATATTTTACCTTATATTGAAGTTTAGTAAAAACCGTTGCATAGGGAGTAATGATTCATAGTATTTTTTTTTATTTTGGTAAAGACCGTTGCATAGGGAGTAATGTTTTATAGTACTCTTTTGCATTTTAGTAAAAACCGTTGTATAGGGAGTAAATGCTCATGGTAATTTTTTTTATTTTAGTAAATCCGTTGCATAGGAATTAATGCTTTATATTAATCTTTTTTTATTTTAGTAAAAACCATTGCATAGGGAGTAATGTTTTATAGTACTTTTTTCTTTATTTTAGTAAGAACCGTTGCGCAGGGAGTAATGCTTTATAGTAATTGTTTTTATTTTAGTAAAAACCGTTGCACAGGGAGTAATGTTTTATTGTATTTTTTTTTCCTTATTTTAGTAAAAACCGTTGCATAGGGAGTAATGTTTTATAGTAATTTTTTGTATTTAAGTAAAAACCGTTGCATAGGGAGTAATATTTTATAGTAATTTTTTTATTTTACTAAAAACCGTTGCATACGGAGTAATGTTTTATAGTACTTTCTTCTTTATTTTACTGAAAACCGTTGCACAGAGAAAGAGAGAGAGGGAGAAAGGTAATCTGTGTACCCAGTCAAGTCTCATTTGTGTGTTGCTTTTTAATATTCTTGGCTGGCAAAAATAGCATACTATATATCTCTTCTTGTGGTCACGGTAGTCTTCTGTATTATCAAGCACGTTCTAGTCTCCTTCTCTCTCTCTTTCCACTTATAAAGACAATTTGCATGGATCATTATTTCTTAAAGAATGAAATGTGTGCGCTTTGAATCAACACCGTAACAACACTCCTCTATTAGCAGTCTTACAGCATTCTTTTTGCAGACTTTTTTTTTTTTTTTAATGAGAGCAGGAGAGCCAGGACATTTCCCTTTTTTCATTTCCTTTGAGACGGACTATCCCGTTTTAGAGAGAGATTCACAGCTATTTGCATAACTGCCTCGAAAAAAAGTTAATTACGGGAGGTTACAGGATGCATGGTGAGCCGCCAGATTTTGCAACAAAATTTTCATAGTAACGGTTTTTTGTTTACTTTTTATTAAGCGTACTATTATTTTTTTTCATTATGGATTTCGCACCTCTATAAGTTTTATTTTGGGAAAGCACAACTGCTCAAAATTCTGCCTTGCTGTTGTATTTATCATCATACTTGCATTTCCTCTCCAGTTGTTTTATGTATGACGTGTTATTTAGTTTCTTTATCTCTCCTGTTTCTTTGATGCCCATTCCTCAAAGGCATGGAAATGAGCCTTCTGTAATAGTATTGTGTTCGCGCTTACGTAAGCTTAAAAATTATACATATAACGGAGAAATAAAGATGTATGACGATTTCAAATGAGAATGTAAGATGACATGGGATAAGGTCTTACACTGCAGCTCAACATTTCCTTCTTTTTTTTTTTATAACGTTCTCAGCCCTTTAGTCTTTATTCCGGGAAAGACGTAATTACCCTATGTTTTCCCTTGCTGCTTTGTTTCTTATTTTCATATCTTGTTTAGTGTATTCGACATTTCTTTTTCTTCAGTTTTATTTACAGGGAGTTTGCACCCTGTATTTTTTTTTTTTTTTGGTGGAGGGGGAGGGGAACAGGACGCTAATTTGTAATTTCTGTAATTTCCTCCTGCTTTCTTTTTTGTCATGTTCATATACAGTATCTTCCTTTTTATTTTTCTGTAAAAGAAAACAATTGTGCCGGCTTTATCTGTCCGTCCGCCCTCAGATCTTAAAAACTACTGAGGCTAGAGGGCTGCAAATTGGTATGTTGATCATCCATCCTCCAGTCATCAAACATACCAAATTGCAGCCCTCTAGCCTCAGTAGTTATTATTCTATTTAAGGTTAAAGTTAGCCATAATATTGCAACTGGCCATAATATTGCCGTGGTTAAAGATTCATGGGCCGCGGCTCATACAGCGTTATACCGAGACCACCGAAAGGTAAACCTGTTTTCGGTGGCCTTGATTACACACTGTACAGAAAATTCGATTGCGCTGAAGAAACTTCGGCGCATTTTTTTACTTGTTTAACTTAATTTCTTTCCAAGCTGTGTTTAGGTATGATTCACATTGCTTATTCTTTATAATACCTCTAATTCTTTTCACATCGTCTTCAAGAGTAAGGAAAGAATTCGATGAATAATAGTATATTGTGCGCATTTGTGTACGGTCCCACTCTTTTAAAGGGAAACGAGAGGTAAGAGGCGATTTTGTATCAGAGAGAGAGAGAGAGAGAGAGAGAGAGAGAGAGAGAGAGAGAGAGAGAGAGAGCGAGCCAAAGTGAGAGACTTTAGAGCAAACTGCAAAGAAAGAGAGTTGATATATTGAATGCTTCAAAACATCCATAAGGAGAAAATAAGTTAACCTTTTTTATAATTACAGTTGGCCATTATCGACTGAACGGCTCTTGCAGTGAATACCGAAATAGTTCATGTTTACAACTGCTCCATACGCCGGCCGCCCCCGCCCCCAGCCCCCCATTCATTGTTATTATTAGATAGATGATTCGTTGTTCTCGTTGGAGTGAGAGGTCTAGTGTCTTATCTGCACCGACTTCCATTTAATGAGCTTGAAATCGCCTTGTTATTTTACGTAATTTTTCTTGGTATATATTTCTGTTTAGGAATAAATATCATAGTACAAGTTTGAAAGACTTGACATTAGTCTTTGCTGATTTTTTTTCTCGGAAATATGTGCTTATTATGCATTATTCATTATCAGGTTTCTCTCTCTCTCTCTCTCTCTCTCTCTCTCTCTCTCTCTCTCTCTCTCTCTTATTCTGTCAAACAACACAAAAGTACTAGTCTCAGGAATTACCACGCCCTGAAAGCCCCGTAGGGGGTTAGTGCTTTCAGCGCACCTCCTGTGGTATGCTGTAGGCATTACTTACGGTTCTTTGGAGCGTCCCTTCTGCCCCTAGCTGCAACCCCTTTCATTCCTTTTACTTTACTTCCATTCATATTCTTTTCCATCTTACTTTCCACCCTTTCCTAGCAATTGATTCAAAGTGCAACTGCGAGGTATTCCTCTTGTTACACCTTTCAAACCTTCTTACTGTCAATTTCCGGTTCAGCGCTGAATGTCCTCATAGGTCCGCTCACTAAGCTTGGCCTTTGGCCTAAATTCTCTGTTCTGTTCTATTCTACGCCATCAAAGGTAGGTTAATTTTATTTCTTCCTCTTCTTTTTACCGATTATACTGACTAGGTTATTTACTCTCCAATTTCATACCAGTAATTATTCTTTGTGTCCGATTTTTTTGCAAAAATCATAACTCACATATTTTCGTATTTTGTTCAGATAAAGAGAAAATGAAACCGGCTCTTGCCTAAGAAGAAACGTTGCCATTAGTAAACGGCTCATCTTCAAAATTTTTTCTTTCTCAGTCAAACTTTCATGTTTGCTAAGTCTCACCCTCGAAACATTTCTCTTGGGAAAGCTTCCGCGTCTTGTTTACTCTTGTTCTTCTTCCTCATTTCATAAGAGGACTCTGGAGCTCACCTCGTTCTTTACCTTTCTGGCAATTTTGGAATCGTCGCAACATTTTTGAGATCAAAGCGAGTCCTTCACGCGAGTTTGCCTTTTTTGTTTTTGGTTTTGTTTGTTCTTGTTTTATGATGCTGAAGGTAATATATGCTGAAGCAATAAGTAAAAAGCCACGACAATGTATATGAGTGACTGTCATGTACATTATTGTGGCCTTTAGTTTTCTGTAAAAGAAAACTATTGTGCCAGCTTTGTCTGTTCATCCGCCCTCAGATCTTGAAAACTACTGAGGCTAGAGGGCTGCAAATTGTTATGTTGATCATCCACCCTCCAATCATCAAACATACGAAATGGCAGCCCTCTAACCTCAGTAGTTTTTATTTTATTTAAGGTTAAATTTAGCCATAATCGTGCTTCTGGCAAAAGTTGAACAGGTCGCCACAGGCCCGTGGTTAAAGTTTCGTGGGCCGCGACTCATACAGCATTACACCGAGACCACCGAAAGATAGATCTATTTTTAGGTGCCTTGAGTATAGGCTTTAACGGCTGTACAGAAAACTAGATTGCTCCGGAGAAACTTCGGCACATTTTTTACTTGTTACTTATTATTTCCGGTCACAGGATAGTGATGCACCATAGATATACTGATGTGTTTGTGTGCATATGTATGTGTACGCACACCATACACAGTACTCTCTCGTTATTTCCATTCCGCAAGGGATTGACACTTTTCAATATAAAAACGATCCTTGCCCATGTAACAGATTGGAACGGGTCTTCAGTCGTTTCATTTCAGCCACCTCACTCATTTAACTGTTCTTAGGCAGCCCAGTTTGCCAGTTTCTCTCTTTGGTGCCTACTTGTAAGGCTGGTATCTTACGATAACCGTGGATTTAAATCTCTCTCTCTCTCTCTCTCTCTCTCTCTCGTATGTAGTTCTTCGCTGGAGTGGTGGATAGAGCTGTCGCCTGGCACGCTGTTGGCCCAGCGTTCGACTCTCCTGCCCGGCTAATGAAGAATTAGAGGAATTTATTTCTGGTGATAGAAATTCGTTTCTCGTCATAATGGGGTTCGGATCCCACAATAAGCAGTAGGTCCCGTTGCTAGGTAACCAGTTGGTTCTTAGCCACGTAAAATAAATCTAATCCTTCGGGCCAGCCCTAGGAGAGCTGTTAATCAGCTCAGTGGTCTAGTTAAACTAAGATATACTTAACTTTTCTCTCGTATGTATATATTTATATATTTATTTATTTACATATATATATATATATATATATATATATATATATATATATATATATATATATGTAATAATCTTCGAAATAATATTCCATTATGTTAAGATGTTGCAAATTTTATCGCAGAATTATTCTTTTTCACGCTGGTCAAACCTTATCCTGATGTGTATGTTTGTTACTATTTTTGGTGCAAATTTTATGGAATGAATCTGAATCCTAACAATACTTAAGTCAGGATTGCTAGTAGGTCTAGAACATTGACTTTCTCCCTCCCAGGTCTTTCTGTTGACAACGCTTTTAAAATTCTAGGTGCAACTGTTCAATTCAAACTCACTTTTGAGCGACATCTGGTGCGCATCTTCTTCATCTTTGTAAAATATTGGTAAAATGAGAATTACTGTTACAATGTTACGGAGACCTGATGGTCCCTGGGAAAAGTTTTTTTTTATTTTTTTTTTCCCTCTACCATGTTTATATCAAGGGGGGGTCTTAGGCAGCTGGTTCACATCTTAAATTTTTGGACAAAAACCTTAGTTCTACTATTTTCTTATTCTGGAACTCAGAATTAGTTTCTTGCACCGTCGCTCGATGAGCACATTGTCTTTACTGTATGAAAGTGG
>NC_089752.1:41676361-41693861 GCF_040412425.1 Macrobrachium rosenbergii | reverse complement strand
TATGTGTGTTGCACTCTCGAATGGTATATTATCAGAGGAACAGCAACTCATGGCAGGACTTGGGTTTTGGTGGCTGGGTATGTTTTTGCCTTGTGAGTGTTTAAAGACCACCACTGTGATAATACCTTATCTGGGCCATAGGAAAGTGAGTATCATAACTCATGAACACATATCTTTTCCAGACATTTGGTGGAAAGACCCAGTTGTGCTGCAGTGAAATTCCTCTGTGTTTCCATGATACATTTTCCTGTTCTGTTCTCCATTGTACATTTTTCTGATTTGAATATGAATGTTAATTAACACCATTTCAAGTTTTAATATATATGTTTCTTTCAACAGGAATTCTCGATTCATCTTTTGAGGACGAATATTTTGGGAAGTGGTGTTTATTCTTTACATACTATATGACATTTATTGTGGTCTAGAATAATTATGACCTTTTCACTTTGTTTGGTGACCAGGGTGTTAGTCACTAGTATTGGTTGGTCTAGAATTAGTAATCTGTATATTTGTGAATCAGAATTTCCTCTAGTAATGATTTCCATTTATAGGGGGTGCAATTCACTCCATTCCATGATCGTAGTCTTTGCTGAATTACTTTCGTTAAATTTGGAAATAAAGTCTAGTTTTGTACATCAGTGTTTAATTCCAGTAGGCCTTTGTGTAAAGATTGGTTCAGTGAGAGAAGTCGACAAAGGAGAAAGAATTTGCTGACCCAGGGAGCCACCGCTACCAGAGACGTCTTAGGAAAGTAAGATGTTTGATCTTGTTCTTAAAACAGGTACAGCAATAAAAGATGATCCTATTTGACCATGGGATAGGGTCATTTAACACGCACACACGCATACATGTATATATGTGTATATGTATATATATATATATATATATATATATACATATATATATATATGTATATATATATATATATATATATATATATATATATATATATATATATATATATATTTATATATATATGTATATATATATATATATATATATATATATATATATATATATATATATATATATATATATATATATATATATATAGGTAATGTATAAATACATGGCATGTGGATGCTAGTGTTTAAATACATAACTGTTTGTAATTATAAGCATATTTAAAAATGTTCAATCGTGTTTGTGTTTGTACATGGTCCGTTTTTAAAGCTAGTGATTTGTCGTTGACAAACTTCACCCCACCTACTGAAACATGTTTTTGAAGTTGCCCCGTAGTTGAGATTGCACTTAAAGACTGATGGAAGGAGGAGATTGCAACTTGAAAGGAACAGCCAGAGTGAAAGACGGCAAGATAAACTATCTAACTTTCCCGGAACTTTGTAGGATAAAACCCAGGGGTCCGAGTGAGTGACGGTGTGGTGGAACTTAAGGAACAGAATGAAATACAGATCGGGTTCTTAGGTGAGTTTGAAGTGACAGATAGATAGAATGATAGACCTATATAGAGATAGAGAGATAGGTAGGGAGAGAGACAGAGAGAGAGAGAAAGAGAGAGACCATATTCGTCTCGAATTGCCTAGGGTAGTTGGTGATTTCTTTTAGTTGTAGAAGTCTCTCTCTCTCTCTCTCTCTCTCTCTCTCTCTCTCTCTCTCTCTCTCTCTCTCTCTCTCTCTCTCCGCGCATAGTACCTTCCATCAGCTTCAGATTTCCCGTGGAGCTTCGGTTTTTCCTGACTCTTATATCCTCCTTTCCTCTACAGAGATAAGTGTTTCTCTTCTTTTAGGTTAAGCATCAGCCTTACTCCGTCTGTTCCTTTTTTTTCCTCTTCTTCAGATCTGGGCTAGAAAAGGTCGTTGGTTTCCCTGAAACCTGTCTTGAAGTACTACGCATAATTTTTTTCTTATGTGACAAAGATAGACAACGAGCAACAATCGTTTACGTTTAGACTTGTAGTTGCACAGGCTTGGTCTAGCCTCTCTCGCTACTATAAGCATGCATACTATGGTACGAGCATCAAGACCAAGACCTAAAGAAGAGAGATTCTCCTTTAGGTCTTGTTCAAAACTTAACGTAGCGCTCCTGGTGTCGGGACGTACCGTCTCTGCCCTCTTATATAGCCTGTAAATGAAATTGCTAGAAAGCCATGAACTTGATGACGTAGTTCGTTTGAGATTAAGATGGCCCCCGCCAGCACAGGGGTTTGCGAGTGGAGGATCCTTAACCTCTAGGTCTAGAGAATACCAGGTCTACCGACGCGCAAGTAGAACAGGGTTTTGCTTCTGGCGAGCGTAGTGCGCGGAAACGGTCTTATTTTGGGTCGCGGATGGGTAGACCTGGTAATCTCTTGACCTTGCTTAACCTGATGACGTACAGCATTTATACTTATGAAAACTTAGCCCATAAAGTACAATGTATCTTTGGGAAAAAAAGCAGTGTTATTTGTTTCATAGATACGATGTCAGTTAAAGTCAGTGTAGCATCCTAGTGTTACATAATTTTACATACTCAAGAATAACCTGATGGATACGTAACAAGCGTAAATTTCTCACGTCCATTTACTCAGCCAAAGTCTCATCTTTCTAAAACAATTGAGACCTGGAAGAATTAGTTCGTGAGTGAAGCGTGGAACACGCAATGGTTTGTGGGTGATTCAGGGAATGTTTTCCGTGTCCAGAGACTAGTGATGTGTTTTTCTTTACGGAGAAGTGAAGTGAGTGAAAACTCGACTTCTGCTTTCGTTAATTTTTTGTAGCTGTCTGCAGATGTTCTGGAGAATTCCCTGCAAAGGATTACAGGAGGCCTTTTCGTAGTGTTTAAGTCGCTTGTCTTCGGAACTTCTGTCTGCTGGGGCTCGTGTAGAGAGAACGCTGTTACTTTCGTTAATGTATGTGTAGTTTTATAAAATAAATAGACATTTATAGATAGATAGACATTTATAGAGGTGTTAGGGGAGTCAAAACTTGACTTATATCGTTTGTATGTACATCTGTCTTTTTGTATGTATATATATATATATATATATATATATATATATATATATATATATATATATATATATATATATATATATATATATATATATATATATATATATATATGTGTGTGTGTAATTCTAATAGCCACAATGCCCTCTTAACTTCTCGAATTCTTCGCGCTTTTTTGGATATGCTTGTACCTACGAAGCCGAAAATATCCAGACGGAAGAAATTGAAGAGCCTTACGGAAGAAATTGAAGACCCTGTGAATGGCGGTCGCGAGAATCGAACCCGCATTACCATATTCACAAGGAGGTCACGTTGCCGACCTAGTCACATTCACTATTTATTTTGACAGCGACATCTTGACGATCAGTGTTCTTAATTTTCTTCGGTCACGTTTTCCGCTGAAAGGCCTGAAATCTAAAAGAGGAAACAGGAAAACGTCATTTCCTTAGTGAGACTAGAACACACTAGTTGGAAGAATAGGGTCAGCTTCCAAACGCTACAGTATAATTATACGCCTGCTTATATACATTTTTCTGCCACATCCGAAATAAATCCATCTTCTTTATGTTCGCACGATATTAAAAGGATTAGATGTATTGGTTCAGCTTTGTTTTACCGTGGTGAGGAGATGTTATGATGCAATCATCCGGACTTGTAATTCTTTGATAAGCTGATTATTGCGTAGAGTGACTGCAGATTTATGAAAATGAGGAAGCTCTAAGTAAAAGTGTTGAATTTTTGGGAATCATGTCGACGACTATAGATATTTCATATTGAAAGGTCGAGCATCAAACGAAGTTGTAATTAGAATTTTTGGTAAATTTACAGTTTCGGTCAAACTCACATTTCCGATATAAAATTACATTTTCCCTAGCTTAAATAGTGTACTTTCAACGAATCTGACCTTTATTTCTACCGCAAATGATTAGATTTAGAGATACATGGCCGCCATGGGTACCGCTCTCAGTTTCGGGTGGTGCAACGCCGCTACGCGGCTTATGCACATTTTAAAAGATTGTTGCAAGCTCGTATGTTCTGGCAAACGGTAATATTGCGCTGCGCGCGCTTGCCACAGGGGTTACAGGGAGCGAAATTTTACCCCTAACGTCTAGTTACAGTTTCGGTGAAATTCACGGCCGAAACTGCAATGTTACCCTTTTCAAAGGCGATTCACACTTCGGACACTGAACACTTGTCGGTAGTACTAAATGTTCACGAAGAAAGGTATTCACAACCTGTGGAGTTCCATTATAATGTCCATGGAAACGACCAATAGCCTCAAAGTAAGACAGAGAACACCCACTGCAGACGTGCACGACGGAATCCATGGCAGTCAACTGAAGCGCACTTTTGTAGAAAGCCGGCTTATTCCAAAATCGCAGTTAATTGGATATTCTTGAAACAAAGCAACCAATCAGGTTTCAGCATTTGTACCGTACTTTTAATTCATAACGAAAAACAAAAGACGATTAGGCATTTTTACCCACAATACATTGACAAAAAACAAAAACGCATCAGCAGAAAAACTGACATGGCAGCATAAACGCATCCTTGCGATAACAACAAGGCACAATATTCATCGGCAAATATCTCCGTAACTCTTAATTTGCGGAAGATGCGAGTAAGTATTTCGTATGAATCATGACAAAAATATATGATAGCAAGTAAAAAAATATTAGATATCCGAATTTGACCGAAACTGTAATATTACCGAATTTTTTAAGTTTTTAGGTAAAATTTGTTAAATATTTAAGTTCGATGTTGTTCACTATAATATCCACAACATCTTGAAAATTCAAGTAGTTTTTCCTTTCAATTCGCTGACGAAAACCCTTTCCCCTGTATTCTAATAAACCAAAATATAGAGGCTGACATTCTGAGAAATATATCTGTGATTTTCATTCTGCTATCAAATGTGAATTTGGGTTTGGCTTACAGTTTCCTAGTAGTTATTTTTTTTTTTTTTGTATGTTATGACATGTAAGACATTTAAATTTAAATTTCCACCAACTGTAGTATGAATGTAGCTGCCTACATTTTGCTCTACGGTATTAGTTTTATTCTCTGCTCTAACAAGCAAGTGAGGCGTGGAGAGAGAGAGAGAGAGAGAGAGAGAGAGAGCAAATGCACTTGACTTCCTCGCTCTGTATTTGATCCGTCTGCATTGCTGTATATTCGTTTTCCCAATTAAGATTAATACAAGGTTTCATTGGAATGTACGCGGAATATTGTTGATGAATATTGAGCAATTAAGAATGCAAGCATAATATGGAGTCATGTACGTATAGAAATTTTATTGCCTTTTTCTTTGTTAACCTTTTACTCGATTTAAGTTCCTGTCCTCCCATCGCTAAGTTGGCTTTGTTTATTTCATAGTTGTGCACTTGTGATGCGAGTGATAATTATCCCATATTACTGCTGCCAATTGGGCTATATATTCTAAGAGTTCATGTTCATATTAAGGCCAGGGTATTAGATTCTCTCTCTCTCTCTCTCTCTCTCTCTCTCTCTCTCTCTCTCTCTCTCTCTCTCACATACACACTTGTACAAAGACGTTGTTAATTAGTTAAAACAATATCGTATAGCTTGATTGCTTCACATTTCCATCTGAGACAGCAGATGATAATATGCGTCTTTTGGTAATAAAGTAAGTCTAAGTGCATTTTTGGCCGAGAGATGGCGCTGGGAAGATTTTAAGTCTAAATCAAAATCTCGGTGCAGTTATAGGACTTTGAAACTTTAAAACGCTTCTCCTGAAAAATCAAGATTTTGGAGTTACGACAGTCTTGTAATGATGGAGCGAATAGTGATCTGTCAACAAATGAAGGGGATGCCGTCGGCAATTAGGAACCTCTCTTATCCTGAGATATTGAAGGATCTTCCTTTAAGTGCTCATAACGAGCGATGGGGAAGAACCTTGGGTAACGTGACCAAATTAAGGAATCCTTCGAAGGTACCAGAGAGGACGAAGAAGCCCATTAGTGAAGGAGGAGGATATTGCAGCTATGACGATAATTTTATAATAATTTCATCTGGTTCGCTTAATTCCTTTCGTACTTGGGATCTGGGCATTTCCGGTACGAGTCTCGGGTCATTTGTACATTAACATTTGCAAATCACGCACAGTTGATTTTTTTTTAGTTGTTATAGTATTAATGATTGGTTGGACAATTGATATGAAGAGGATTTGATCTGATTTGATTTGGGGTGGTATGACAGCAAGATGAAAGAAGGAAGTAGGAACGGAGGTAAAGTAAAAGGCTGAAAATCTGGTGCAGATGGGAGCCAAAGGGACGCTGCAAGCAACCTTTATTAGCTTACAGTGCACTACTAGAGGTACTCTGATGGCACTAAACCTTAAGGGACTCATGACTTAGATTTTCCGGCATCTCCTTTGAATTCTTTTATCGTGCAAATATGTTAACTATCACTGAAAATGCGTTTCTTTCCTGTGATTAATAATTCTGTCTTGAATTCATTGCTTTAATTATACATGCTAATCGAAACCACACCACATGTTACTTCCTTTCTAAGGTAAATGATCCACAGTCATTCAGTGTTTTCCCGGCAGCGTCGAGATGGTTAGCCAGTCTGTATATATAAATGTGAATGTAACTAAACTTGCAAACTTGTATGTAAACTTGTGCTCTATAGAAATCCAAACCACTTGATCAATCTAGACAAAATTTTGCACGCGGCCCTCATTTGACCCTAGAAGGGTTTTCGCCTATTTTAGGTTTCAAAACTGTACCCCAGCCCTCCGGGGTACCTTGTTTACCGCGGGTACCGGCAAAGACCCAGCCATGGGAATAAATGGCATTTTATCCTTCATTGTTTGCGACAAAATATCGCAATCTTGGAAGTTCTATTCAGGACTGGATTGAAGTGGCAGCGTAGTGAATGTAACGAACGTGAGGCGTTTATCATTTTAAGGGAGAAGTTTGGGCTGACGAAGTGCCCTGTTCTGAAGAAACACCTCATTAAGGATGCGCTACGTCACCTGAGCGCCTTGGTAAGTTAGTGCAGAAAAGAACTGAGAAAAGTTAGAGAAGGACCGAAGGAAGGTGTTTGGGCGTGTTTTTTGTAATAATTTTTTCTGTGTTTATTTACGACTTTGTTTGTGCATGTGATTTATGGCCTGTGCTGATTTTTGTTAAGTATGATAATTGGTTGTTGTTTGTTTATGTCGTGTTTAATAAAAGATGATATCCATTAGCATGGCTAGTTAATTTCCTTTTAGCTTAATTTTACAGGTGTTTATCAAATAACTTTTGGTGCATTCACGGACATATTTTCAGAATTCTAAATTTTAAAGATTAATGTTAATTTTTTATGGACCTATCGGTGATCTGTTCATTCGTAGACACATTCACACAGATACACATACAATGTCCATATGGGCACGAATACAAGGACGAGAGTATGTACATACTGTATGTATTATAGTACTCCAGAGTTTGCAGTGTATTATGTTGTAAATTGTTGAATTGTTTCGATGCCTTATATAAAGTCATATTGAATTATAGAAACGAATTTGTTTGTAAATAAGATAAACGATAGTATCTGCTGCTGTCTGTATAAAGAGAACTTGTGGCCTCATTTCTTCCCAGGTGTCATGGGTCAGACATCGAGATTACCACCTCCTAACGGTCGGGAGACAGGTCTAATCCTCTGATGCCCGCGTGGGCGTGAAGGTCTCTCCTGACGGTTGTGACTGGACATTGACGGTGCGATGGGTGGCCACCCATGGCGCCGGACTCTGTGAGTGCCAAGTGTCATCAAACCCGCTCCAGGCAGTTATGAATGACCAACCTCAGCGTCATTGGTGAGTTTTAAAAAGAGAGAGACTGGATATATTTCACCTTATACTCAGGGAAGAGTGAAATCACTATTAACTGACTGTCAGCCGTTATGTTGTTTTGTTGCTGGTGATGATAATGGTGATTATGATTTTCTGAAAGCTGTACGATGATGGAGGGCAAATTCCCTGGTAGTTTGCTCAGAGGTCAGCTGTCAGATTCAAATTACGCACGCAGGCATACACGCCGGCGCATATACATGCATATACATGAGTAATACAAATTTATGTATATATATATATATATATATATATATATATATATATATATATATATATATATATATATATATATATATATATATATATATGTCTACCCAAGCATTCCAGCCACCAAAATGCTTAATTTAAAGCTGGAAAATACAACAGTGCATTTGGGCACTGCCTGACAAGGAAGGGCGAAAGGAATATGGGCCCCTCCCTTAATCTGTTAATCGCAGTCTGTATATCCCTTTCAACTTTCTCTTCTCCAACATGTGACGCTGAGGGAAACTTTGTTTTCAGACACGAGGTTGTGAAGAGACTAAACGGCTGAAGGCAGAATAATGCTGGGGAGGCAGATTAAGTGAAAGGACAACTGGCATGAACACCTGGATCCTGAGACAACTGATGCACACGCATAGGGAAACGACACCAACCCCATCTACCTGTGGATAACTTCCTGACCCCTGACCGAAGTTATATAAGGGTCTCACTGAAGGAACGAGTGTGAGAGACATTGCTGAACGCGAGCGAGACACATCTCCCCCTTCGATTCCCACCTCCTTCAGAGAGCCATGCCCTACCACGTGGTCCTATCTTGTAGGGACCCTTAGTATTTTTACCAGTGAAGCCCTTAGCCCTCCGCCACCCTTACCCTTGCTGAAGCCACCTCTTCTACAAGGTAAAGTGATCTGTTGCAAAGGTTCTTCCAGGAAGTCAAACTGTTTTAATTCTCGTACTAAACTTCCTATTTCCATTTCTAAGTGCCAGTATTTCCATATCAACCTTGTCTTGTTAGGGGAATGGTACGTAAATTCCTGTGTTTAAATAATTTCATAAAATTGTGTGTTCAAGGTTTCTTGGCACCCTCTGTGCTCGCCTTGTCCTATGCATATTTTACTGCATCCTTACTGGCTTTTAATTCGTGAATCTCTCCGTTTACAGAGGGTTTGTTAGCCGTAGAAAACTCTCTTGACTGTGCCTTGTATCAGCATCATCACACCGACGGATATACCTTCAAATTTTCCCAGTTATAATTAACCTCCGAGGCCTTGCCTGCCTGATTAGTCCACTGCATCTTCTGATAGTTCATTTCACGTAAATACACGTAATTTTTAAACTTACCCTAACATATTTACTTACAAATACCTTGTGAGTAGAGCCCTCAGCTCAGATGCAGTTCCCCTTTTTTCCTTGTTTTTACGATTTTTTGAATCAACAGCAGTCAGATTTTATACGAAAATAGAGCTAAGTAACGACATCATTCATTTAGAGTCTATAACTGGCTCATGGTAAGCATTTCCCAGATTAAATCGTAATATATATACTGTGTATATGTATATATATATATATATATATATATATATATATATATATATATATATATATATATTATATATTATATATAAATAACCGCTTCCCCAAACATGAGGGTCGAAAATATAAGCAATACAGTGATCACTGGTACATGCTTTAAATACTTAATCGTGAATGGCTCCTTGTTCAGAAGACTCGCACAACTTTACCTGCTTTACTCACCTATACAGAAGGCTCATCAACAGGTCATTTAACCTTGTAGCCTTCACACACACACACTCTGCACTGTTCATCTCCGTATTAAGCACCTTCCGTATCAGTACTCTTACACGTCACCTAAATGTCTTTAGGGTCCCCTCTCCCCCTCTCTAAACACTTCCGAATCACAGCTTACCTACATTCTTTCAACGTGATCAAATCTTCTGAAGTCCCTGTGTTCCATCCTTTCCAGTATGCTCACGCCTGAACCATTTCTAGGCATATCCGCTCTTTCATTGCCTTCCCATGCCGCCTACGTAAAACATTAAATTCCAAACTGGAGATTCGGTTTTTTAGTATTTGTAAAGGAAAATTTTTGTGATGACTTTGTCTGTTCGTCCTTACTTTTTCTGTCCGCCCTCAGATCTTAAAAAACAACTGAGGCTAGAGGGCTGCAAATTGGTGTGTTGATCATCCACCCTCCAACCAATAAACATACCAAATTGCAGCCCACTAGCCTAAGTAGTTTTTATTCTATTTAATTTTAAAGTTAGCCATGATCGTACATCTGGCAACGCTATAGGACAGGCCACCACCAGGCCGTGGATGAAAGTTTCGTTGGTCGCGGCTCATACAGCATTATACGCTATACAGAAAACTCGATTGCGCCGAAGAAACTTCGGCTCATTTTTTTACTTGTTTTCATTTATTAGTATTTTATCATTCATACTTCACTTTCATAAAGGTGAGTTGGCCAAATTGTCCTTTTATACTTTAGTACCTTTGCTTCCAAAGTCATTTCAATTCAGTTCCCAACCTTTTGCATTTACTGTGGAACCTACCTTGCTTCACACGTATTTTTGACACTTCTTTCATCCTATCATCAGCTATTATTCCTTCTCCGAAATACCTAAATGAACACGCTGTTTCCATCTTCCTCCTTTCCATTTACTCTCGTAACTTCACTGTTTCTTGCATGTACCTTTAAACTTTATCCTCCTGCAAGCGCTTTTAAACTCTTCACTCGTTTCTGCCGTTTCTCTTCACTATCCATACTCAGTACTGTATCAACTGCATACATCAACCATTCTGTATTCCGTTCATATCCTATTGCGTTATCCCTCTTCACTGATTTCTTGCATCACGCCAAGCATCTATATATATAACAATAATATCCTAGTGGGTCTTGTTTGTCCTCCCCCGGGTGACATTAGGGGAGACATGACACAGCCACCCACCCCCTGCAAACTGGTTTGTCCGCCCCTGGTTGGGGTGGGGTGGGTCGGGAACGGGAGGGTAGGGGAGACAACAGTGCCAAGTTTCAGCGCACCAACAAGTTCGTTATTAAATATCACTGAATAAATCCTACCTTGCCTAAGCCCCTTGCAATTGCAAAATAGTCACTTTTCCTTTATCATATCTTATCATATGATAAGATATGTGAAATATCATTTTATCCCATTTGCTGCCGTATGATTTCAAGAAAGTTTTGTAATGCCGAAATATTCTTTTGTAGTCTGCAAGAAAACAAACACACATTCACAAAAAACATCGGAACAGGGGAGTGTTGGAGTGAGGGAACTAAATTGCCTGGGAAAATGAAAATACATTCCAACTTCTGCCATCTAGTTTAGGTGGTTCCCAATTCTCATTCCTTTCTGGTCTGCCCTCTGTTTTCCTTCACCTTTCGTATCCGCGTCGAATTCTTTGTTCCTTAAGTTAACTTGGATGAGGATACTCGTGTCAAGACTTTGTTGCCATTCACTTTTACGCTCTGGCTTCCCCTCGGACGTGGCGGTTTGTCACTTGCACGTTTCTTTCTTATCCTCCTAATTCCTTTTCCTCTTTTTCTCCCCTTCTTTCTTTCCATTTACCTCCTATCCTGCTTCAAGTAGTCTTTCATGAAATAATTTATGGTTTTGTTCCGTTTACCATATTATCTTCTCTTTCTCTCTTCCGCGATTTACTCCAGATCTGTTCGCCATTATTCAGTTGCTAATTACTTCTTGTTCGTTTTCATTGATTCGTGTTATGTATTGTATTTAATACATATTTGATATAGGCTTTTTTTGCACGTGTAATTAGCCGTGGGTCATGGTTTGTGATTGTATGTAACGGCTGGGTGTTAGTTGTTTATGAAGATTCTATTTAACTAAATGACTTGTGAGGAAGTCTCACCAGACCGGTTCTAAGATATCAGAGTAAATGCTTTGGACAGCAACAATGGTATCTCTCTCTCTCTCTCTCTCTCTCTCTCTCTCTCTCTCTCTCTCTCTCTCTCTCTCTCTCTCTCTCTCTTCAGAGAAGATATCATGTTTTGGATACAACTCGAGGCGAACACTTGTGATGTAAGATTCTTTATCATTATACTTACAATTTACATGCAACAGCGGAAGTGTTTTTAAACAAAAAATTGAGAGTTCCCCAATTCCAAATATCAATAATTGATATCAGGTATCTTTTCCATGGACTGTCCGAAGCAAGAAGCGAACGTCTATTTTTTTCATCTATATTTTTATTCCTTGGCATGCATACATGCATGCATTTTCCACAAATATATGAAATCCTGAAATATCTCCAATTACTTATGAATATTTTCCTTAAGCTATCCATGCCAGGCTTGGCTTTCTTCCTTCCACTTCCATAAGCAGAAATTCGATAAGGTATTTTCTGTGTTGATACATGAAATATAAATCCGTGTTTGTTCTTCTCAAGCACCAATATACCTGCAGTCTATGGAAAATTCTTTTATTATGATAATAGTTTATATTGCTCTCCAGTATAAATAGAAATTTTATCCAAAATTGGAAGCGAACGAAGATTTAATTCAGGGACGAATCGTCGCTGAAAGAGAAGTAGTCGTGGTTTTAATTTTCTGCAAAAGAAAACCATTGTGCCGGCTTTGTCTGTCCGTCCGCACTTTTTCCGTCCGCCCTCAGATCTTAAAAACTACTGAGGCTACAGGGCTGCAAATTGGTATGCTGATCATCCACCCTCCAGTCATCAAACATACCAAATTGCAGCCCTCTAACCTCAGTGGCTTTTATTTTATTTAAGGTTAAGTTGGCTATGATCGTACGTCTGGCAGCGATATAGGACAGGGCACCACTGGGCCGTGGTTAAAGTTTCTTGGGCAGCGGCTCATGCAGCATTATACCGAGAACACCGAAAGACACATCTGTTCTCGGCGACTTTGATTACACGTTGTAGCGGCTGTACAGAAAACTCGATTGCGCCGAAGAAACTTCGGCGCACTGTTTAGGCTACTTGTTTATGCATGTTGCCCCTTTCACTATTCGGAAATACGTATTGGTGGAGCGAAAACTTCAAATAAGACTGGACATTGATATGTATTCATGCAATGCAAAACCGATACAAATGAACCTTTTGTAGAGGCAGAATGCGTTACAAATTTTATTTGCCTACTCGTATTTTTTATTTGCCCACAGCACTTTTGACAGTTGTGCGGTGAGTTTCCCAGTGTGTAGGAGCAAAATATTACTGATACTTTCTAAATACACGTATATATATATATATATATATATATATATATATATATATATATATATATATATATATATATATATATTTATATATATATATATATATATATATATATATATATATATATATATATATATATATATATATATATATATATGTCACATTCTCTCATACATCATTATCTGTGCGAATAAAAGGAGATTGATAATAAAATAAAATTGCTTATGTAGATTTAAGGAAAGAATTAAGGCAAGGAAGGGAACTGCCTGTAGGGAGGTAATGGACGTTTGTATAACGTGAATAGGAGGTAATGGACGACCCAAAGCGGAAAACAGGAATCAGTAAGCAAGGAATACCTTATCAGGAAGGTCTCATGGAGATAATCTTCATGAATTGGCCATCAGATGGTGAGAGTAGCAGAGGCAACATTCCCTTTAGGGTTATGGGAGATAATAGCCCTTGCAGGACCAATTGGGGAAGGGAAGAGGTCAATGCCCACAGAGAGTGTCAAATAGGACTGCCAGGGGAAAGATATCCGTAATGGGGCTCCAAGGACCCAATGGCCTCCAAGGTGGCAGCTAAGAAGGAGCAATGCCTTTAAAAGGAGCAGTTTAGAGGGATTGTGGTCCCAAGAGGGGAGCTTGAAATGTCAACAGCAACAACAGCAGCAGCAGATAAATTTCAATAATGACATTTATTGTGCCAGCAACGAGGCAATTGCCAAAAACGTAAAAATTTGTTATTATATTCCAGCCAATAAGGCATACACGTGATTTTAGTGTATTATTCAAATATGTAATGACATTAAAAGTAAAGCTAACCTAACAGTGCAACTACTTAAAAATTGCCATCAAAGGGATATTCACAGAACTCTTTCAAGCAAGCTGCCTGCTGAGAAATGAGGTGTTCGCAATGTGATGCCGTTTATGCATTGATGCTTCCGTGTATAGTGTTTTTATCACGAACTACGTCATGAAAGTATGTAAGAAAAAACAAATTAGTTCTCGACTAAAGAGAGAAATATTAATGAATTTTACATTTTTTTTTAATATACTTTCAGATTTATCCTGGTTTTTAGTTTTCTGTAAAAGAAAAGTATTGAGATGGCTTTGTCTGTCCGTCCGCAGTTTTTCTATCCGTCCTGAGATCTTGGTATGTTGATCATCCACATAACCCCCCAATTATCAATATACCAAATTGCAGCCCTCTAGCCTCGGTAGTTTTTTTTATTTTATTTAAAGCTAAAGTTAGCCATGAGCGTGCGTCTAGCAACGCAACAACACAGGCCACCACGGCCTGCTGAGAGTTTCACGGGCCGCGGCTCATAAAGCATTATACCGAGACCACCGAAAGATAGATCTATTTTCGGTGGCCTTGATTATAGGCTGTACAGAAAACTCGATTGCGGCAAAGAAACTTCGGCACATTATTTACTTGTTTCTCTTCGATATGATTTGTTAAACTATCATGAAATAAGTTTGTTCTAGTATATTTGTGTTAGCGTGATAAATTACGTGTAATGATTCTACAAAAGGATATTCTATGAATCAGCTGGAATGTTATTTCAATGAATGAGTCCCTCCATTACAGAAGTACACGCTGAGGTCATCGGAGGCACAGGACGCTTCATCCAAAGCGGCTCCTCCCTCATTTATTGTATTCCCAGTATCAAATAATCTTTTGTTTACGAGTTACTGGGTACTGGTGCCGCTATCTCTTGATTTCGTTGAGAAATTATTTACCTATATAACCACTAGCGGACCCAGAAAAATTTCATGGGGAGACCACCAATTTTCATATTAAACATACATATACATATGTGTGTGTATATATATATATATATATATATATATATATATATATATATATATATATATATATATATATATATATATATATATATATATATATATATATATATTTCTATAATGATTTTATACTTTTTCCCATTTGTATATTTCTCATTTATGTTATTATTTAAATCTTCAATATTATTATTTTGTCATTGTTTTTCATGGGGGGGGGCACGTGCCCAGGTGACCCCCGCCCCCTGGATCCGCTAGTTTATATAACAAATGTGTGTATATGTAGCTAGAAAACAGTTAATAAATACATAAACGGTGAACATTCATTTTTTCTGCGTGTTAGTTCGTTTGTGAATGTTTGGAAGAAGAATAATTTAGCTTAACTGTTCCCAAGGTTTCTGATAAAAAATGGCTAAATTCCTTATACTACAACCATTAATATTAATTTTTTTTACATATGCAGAGAAACGCACTTTCTCGTTTATTGAACACTTTTGAAGCAACTTATCTCTTGAGATTCTGAGACATCATGACAACGAGTGATGGGAAATATTCGCTATGTTTGTACAAAAACAAAGGGAATGGTACATACATGGCTATCTCCTTTGGCTGTTTGTTATTAATTACATAGGAATATGAGTTCCATACAGCAAAATACGGGTTTATATGCTTAATTCCCTCTTGAATGCTAGATCAGGATTACTAAGAGATGGATAATTCGTAAAAATGAAAGGACTTGTCAACTGATGAGTGAACCTTAAATGCCGAATAGTCTGATACTGTAAAATGTAAATGAAAAGTACTAAGTGCAGCATATGCAGAACGCACAGAGATCTACAGTGATCGGTACAAGAATCGTAATAGTTTGTCTCTGCATTCCAGGTTAAGTATGAAGTGCTGGTGCGGCATATAAAATTAAAAACTCTAAAAATTTTAACAAATAGGAAGGATGTTAAATATTGTTAATGTTTAAATTGGAAAGTCGGCACAAATTGGATTGTCTCAAAAATGTATAAAAAGAAATAGTAATGCTTTTTCCACATGTGAAGTTCATCATGTAAAAAAACTAGAGGTAAGTGTGTGAATATAATGCTGATTAATATACAAAATTCAAGCTAATAGTCACTAACCAAGGAAAAACAGCGGTAATAATGATGACACTGAGCTAACTGCAATGTTACCCATAAGAGTTAGGAATTCCGTTTTCTTTCATAATTTTCCTTCACGCAAAATACTAATTTGTTTCTCCAGTCCAATTTCTCCCTCAGTGTCCAGTCAGACCATTTTGAGTAGTGTACGCTAGTGTCAGTGTCTTATTGTACAGCGTTGCGTGTGTGTGACCACCGAATACGTAGTCGACGGCCAATGTTGCTTTCTTAACCGTGTTTGCAAACATTAAACTTTTGTTAGCGAATCTTGGAAGATACAGAAGGCGAATTAAATATTGTTGCATAAATAGCACCGAAGTGGTGGACCCAGGCCACATAACACAATAGCGTAGGCTTTAATCGTCGGCAACTGAAGAAACCAACTAATATCGTAAGTGCAAAGTTTTTAATTTTTTCTTATTTTTATAATTATCACATGTTAAGGTTTAGGATAAGCCTTTCGTTTTTCGTTGCAACTTATTCCTTGAGGGATTTAAATATGCTAAATAGTCATATCGTGTGCACAAACTTATTCACGGATTAGCTTGGGATAGGAATATTGTAACTGCAACCTGACATAAATGCGAGAGTATTATTGTTGTTTTTAATGGCGACGATCGTATAGGACAGTGAGGCCCTCTGGATATCAGTGTTTAACTTAGAGTACAGTGGCGAAGTGGGCACGACGAGATTATTTCGCAGACGCGAGGAGAGGGAGATTTGCAGAATAGGGGAAATTACTAGGCTTAGTGTTTTCTTCGTGGCTATAAGGGGCTGTGTATATGTCGCTTATACATTATAAAGAATGAAATTTCAGTTGCAGTTGCCATTACACGTAGCATATTTTCTGCCAGCAACCTTTAGGCTTTAGCCCTAAATATACATTATGGCTGGCGACTGATTTTCAATAAGTATGGTAGCTTGTGTGTAGCACATTGACGGCATAATGGGAATGTTATTTAATAGTGATTTCTTCTCCCTACTCATGATAGAAATGTATAATTTTTTTTGAAACTTCCTTATATATTAAACACACAGTTTAAACGTAGATTTAAATGTATTGGGACTAACGTATACTAACATGGGAGTATATGGTTATAGGTGGGTTGTTATTCGTATTCCTTTAATTCTAACCAGACTTTTTAACATCTAATAATTTTAATGGAAAACATTTATAAGTGTATATATTAGCTGTTAGAGCCTCAACTGAGCGGAAACAAAAGCAAAAGAAAAGGAAATCCTCTTAAACTGATATATTCAAATACGAACCCATTGAAAAATGTCAAAAGGCACCCGGCGTTAGGAGGCAAATCGTGTATTACCGGCCCCCTTGCTGAAAGAGAGAGAGAGAGAGAGAGAGAGAGAGAGAGAGAGAGAGAGAGAGAGAGAGAGCAATGTGTTTACCTCTATAAATAACATTTCCGAGCCACAGGGGTCCAACTGAAGTAGCGATATGGTTGTGACTGTTGTATAGAAGTAAACTGTGAATGTCGGCAGTAACATGAAGAAAGCAAACACGT
>NC_089752.1:41643861-41673861 GCF_040412425.1 Macrobrachium rosenbergii | reverse complement strand
TGTTAAGACAGTCACTTATCGATCCTTACTGTTTTTAGGCACGCCCCTCCCCCCCCCCGCTTTTTTCGTGCCGCGATTAGATTGAATATCAAGTTGCAGGTGTCGATGGGTTTTGGTTTACACAAATAAAAAATCCACAAATGTATAAGGTAATTAATGATAATGGGTTTATTTTGTTTTCTTGGCATTTGTATTCTCGAATTTTATGATACAACATTTAATCGAAACTTTTTTAACGTTGAGCTCAAAATTTATATTAGGAGAAGGGACTGAAAGTCGATCATTTGAAATCGAATCATGGAATATGCTGACTCTTAGGTTGAAGCAATTATGTACAAGCTTTGTAAAAAGGATTAGAAAAAAAATACACAAAGTGCTGAAACAGCACTTGAGGCTGGTATACCGGTATACTTTTAAATCCCCCGAAAAATGAATTTGAGTGAAATTGTATGTCATATATGAGAAATGGTCTTTTAAGTTATGGATACCAGTCACAAATACCTTCACTCATCCACGATTTGTTCTTTCCCATGATGTCTTTGAAGCCCTTTTGATTGAAAAGTGATGGAGGAAGCCCTTGGCCTGGACTGCGCATCACGTGATTGGGTGGACCTTTTTCCAATGCATTAACTGGATTTCGGCTGTTGTTTTGTTGTTTATTCTGTATCGCTTTTGTTTCATTGCTCTTCCTGACACATAAGTTCAAATGACTTTAGCCCATGCACTGTGGGTTTATTAGGTCTGGTCGTTTCGCCCTGGAAATCAGAGTTCAAGTCACTACATTAACCTCTCTCTCTCTCTCTCTCTCTCTCTCTCTCTCTCTCTCTCTCTCTCTCTCTCTCTCTCTCACACACACACACACACACACACACACACACACACACAGGTCCGATTAGACAGTCTATTTGTAATTTTAAGAGTCTATACACAGGTACTCACGGTTTCATATCGTTCTTGAGTAATGTCTGTCTTCAGTGTTGCCCGATTATAATACTATTACGTCTGTAGTAAATCATCATCGTCTCCAGCGCCGTGTGGCGCAAACTAGGCCTCTTTGAAGTTCCGCCACTCGTGTCTATCCTCTACCTTTCCGTACACAAATTTCCACCCATCTCCGGCTTCCCTTCTCATAGTTTTATTCAAGGATGTCTTGTTTCCAACTCTCCTTGTTCCCTCAAGAGCTCAGCTGAAAATATTACGTACTGTTTTCCCAAAGGTTGTGCGAAGGTCATGGCCAAGCCATCTCCATCTTCCTTTCATTATTGTCTCGTCCACATTTGGAACTTTTGTAATTTCTGTTACGGTGTCATTTCTAACTCTTTCCCGCCATCTGACATTTTTATGTTATTGTTCAAGTTCAATACTTAAATCGCATGGATTCTTTAATTTAGTTTCATTGTTATACCATGATTTCTGTGCCTTTTCATTACAGCATTTTCTTTTAAGTTGGAAGTCTTTGTATTGTTTGTTAAAATACTGTGAAAGTTCCCTTCGAGATCACCAGACTTGAAATTGGCTGAACAGAGGAAATTTCCGATGAGGTGCTTGGTATGGATGAACTATTGCCGGTTAGTGTGTAGCGAGGAGGGAATTTCTTCCAGTTGAGCGCACTTCCACATAAATATAATTGCAGAGATATTTTCCTGACGTAGACTGCACAACAGAGAATAGGTCAATAGGTCAATTGTGTTTCAATCTCGTTACTGTAATTATCATGAAGAGCTACTGTGCACCAAAATCGATATCCAATGGCTGTTGCTGAAAGTTTACTCTCATTTGGGTCCTGTTGGTATATTAGATTATTCATTATGATACAACTGTGCCGTCAGGCTACACTTGTGCAAGATTAGCGCTGGATTACATCCAGATTATTACTCTTGACCGCTATCTTCGCTTGCCTTTTCATTATCTCTAAGTAACCCTCTCACACATTTATTTTGGAAAGAATGAACTGATTGTTACTTAAACTGGTATTTCAAAACGTTCCATTCTCATCAAAGAACTTCCCGTAAGGGGTAGCGCCGTCAGTGCACCTCATGCGGTGCACTGTAGGCATTACTTGAGGTTCTTTGCAGCGTGTCTTCGGCCCCTAGCTTCAACCCCTTTCGTTCCCTTTACTGGACATCCTTTCATATTCTCTTTCTTCCATCTTACTTTCCACCATCTCCTAACAATTGATTCATAGTGCAACTGCGAGTTTTTACTCGTGTTACACCTTTCAAACCTTTTACTGTCAATTCCCGTTTCAGCGCTGAATGACCTCATAGGTCCCAGAGCTTGGCCGTTGGCCTAAATGCTATATTCAATTCATCAAAGAACTGAAATTTTATGTGTTCAGTTACAAATTATGAAAACGACTACGGAAGACTTAATTTAGAAGTGTATAACTCAAAAGGTTTTTATAGTCTTTTTCAACTTCGTTATTTTTCTTTCCCTCTTGCTTTCCATACACACGTGTGCTTAACGTTCCTAACTAACTCGTTCAGTTTACATACAGTAGTCATCATCGTCAGTTCTGGCACTTGTCAATCGCAGTGAACTAAATCCCTCGGTTGTGTGGCTTCAAGAATTCAACCTCTCTCAGTCGTTAAAATCGCCCAATACTAACAGTCATTTTCTCATTCATACGCTTTCGTATCTTGCGTAGGTGTCGTTGAATAAGGGTACCTTGCAAATTGGGAATCTTGACTTCCAAAAACATGAAACTTCTGTTATCACATTCTTACGATCAGAAACACGTGCCTTGCATCGGAAGGAGTCCGTTTAAAGTCTCTTGTTTGCCGATAACTAAATTGTCACTTTCTCGGGACTCTTAGGTATCTTGTAATTAAAATTAATCTTGCACCTGTTGTTCAATAATTATACTGTTTTAGGGACTCATGTTGACGAAAAACTGCTAAACTAATTTGTTGCTATTTTGCAGAATCAAATATTACTGTGGTTCGGAAACACTCAAATTGATCTATTTTCTCGTAGTGAATTTCCTCTAAATTTGTGTGGAGAGAGAGAGAGAGAGAGAGAGAGAGAGAGAGAGAGAGAGCTCAACAGAAAATAATATGACGGATACATGTGAGATTTCTTGACAGATTCTGATGTCTGGAGAGAGAGAGAGAGAGAGAGAGAGAGAGCTATCTCGCACATTACGCTATTCCATCTGATTAAGGACTGTGACAGGATAAGATAAGATCTTGTGACCCAATTATTGGCATATTCGTTACAATGACACTTTCTCAGTTTCAGGAGTTGTAAACTTTTTGTTGTTTTAATACCTGACTAGAAAAGTTAAACTTGAGGAACTTTTCAGAAGTACATTGGTCGCGGAAAATTGGTCATTCAAAGCTTTGGGCATGTGGTAATAAGCTCTGAATAAACAAGAAAAAAGGCCTTAACTGCCCTGTCGCTAACATTAAACGACCCTGGAGTAAAAGGGATCTCGAGGTGAACGGAAAAATGGCATTGATCGAAGACTATAGATAATTCAAGTTACTACTTCTGGAAAGGCTTGAGACTATTTATGATTTATATGTAGAATCTAGTGGTCACTTTTTACCAGATACATATGTAATTGTAATAGCCACAATGCCCTTTTAATTTCTCGAATTCTTCGCGCTTTTTTGGATACGCTTGTCACTACGAGGCCTTAAGATCCAAGTGCAAGAAATATGAAGAAATTATGATGTCCCGTACCGGGAAACGAATCCAAACACGCGCTAAGAATTCGAGAAGTTAAGAGGGCATTGTGGCTATTACAATTACATTTATGATTTGTTCTCGTTATTCCTCTAAATTTTATAAACGCTCCAGGGTTTCGTAAGGGTTATCTTGGTGATGTATATCGACGCTTATTCACAATTTTACCTCTTCACGTCGCACTTACACTGTTCTTTGTAATTTCCAGTTAAACAAGTCTCATGAAGCTTTTATTGTTTGGTTTTTAAATCTCTTGACGCTTCTTTTTCTCTATTAAATGGTAATTTTCTATAGACGCAGTCACTGTTTGGATATTTCACGATGTCAGTAGCTTATATACAGTTACATAGAATTTTGTATACGCTTAACAGTAAAATTTCACATTTTAACAGATATTTTTTTTCACGAAATGTATCGTGATAATCAGTTTGACTTATTCACAGTGGAAACATGAATATTTTCTCCTCAGTATCTCATAAAACTACTTTGATAAAGTCCAATTCGGTCTTTGATGATATTTCATTTCTACAAAAGTGTCGACAAGAAAACCTATTTGATTATCAAACCTCCAGATATTAATAAGTGCGATTCACCCAACTGATACTGATTTGTGAGTCATGGCTTATTGAATCACATAAAACTAGATATATCCTAGAGTCGCTTACATCCCCTCCCCTCTGAATTCCAAACTTGTTAATCAGTTAGTGAACCAGAAAACAGATATAGCTGGGGCCATAATACAGTTCCGCTCTAATCTGATTCAGGGGAGATTTTAAAGTATTTTTTCCCCTTTTCTACTTGGGCTATTTTCAGCATTATAAGCAGCATTAAAGAGCCGCAGAACGTGGAGATATTTTTTTCAAAATCTTGTTTTCACGGTTGAAAGTAAATTTCCTTGTTAGATTTTGTCAGTTGTGAAGCCTGTTAAGTTAATCAGGTTTTTATTGTAATACTGACTGTGAGGTATTGTTTGCGGAGTTGTTGGAATGTTTTCTGTGTATTGAAATTATTATTTCAGTGTGAATTATTGTTTATAATAATTGGCAATTCAACGCATTTCACTTTTCATAACTGAAAATGAATTTTGATATATGTAAAATTTAATGCATGTGCTTTCAATACTCATTTTTGAAATATTGGACGCATAGTGGGAACGTTGTTGGAGACTGGAATCAATTGATGGCTCATGTAGACTAATAAACTATACTAGGTAGACCGTTATATATGGCCAAATAATGTCCTACGCTTACTGCAGTGATTAGATTATTTAATATCTCGAAACCACTACCTAATTTTTCCTTTAGTTATGGTTTCACAGTGTTCATTTGGTCACTGTAGTCTGGAGAGAGAGAGAGAGAGAGAGAGAGAGAGAGAGAGAGAGAGAGAGAGAGAGAGAGAGAGAGAGAGAGAGGTTAGGACTGCTTCGTGTGTTCTTTATATTTGTGTTATATATAGCTTTGTGGCCAGTCTTCCCTTGGATATAGGTTAGACAAAAAACAATCGATGACAGAAGTGCTCCTCAACACCAAGAGTAAGATTTGGTACTTGTGGAAGACTATTTCTATTTTTGTCGGTGTACCATTCATGTTTTTTTTTTTTTTTTTTTTTACAAAGAAAGCTTTTGGAATTTCTAGCAAAAGACGGGTATTTATTGTTAACATAAAACAAGAAAAAAATGCGCCGAAGTTTCTTCGACGCAATCGAGTTTTCTGTACAGCGTATAATCAAGGCCACCGAAAATAGATTCGTCTTTCGGTGGTCACGGTATAATGCTGTATGAGCCGCGGCCCACGAAACTTTAACCACAGCCCTGTGGTGGCCTGTCGTATATCGTTGCCAGACGAACGATTATGGCTAACTTTAACCTGAAATAAAATAAAAAAAACTACTGGGGCTTGAGGGCTACAATTTGGTATGTTTGATGACTGGAGGGTGCATGATCAACATACCAATTTGCTCCCCTCTAGCCTCAGTAGTTTTTAAGATCTGAGTGCGGACAGAAAAAGTGCGAACGGACAGACAAAGCCGGCACAATAGTTTTCTTCTAAAGAAAGCTAAAAATTATAGTGGAATGGCGAAACTTCATTGGGAAAAAGATTCTTATAACATATTTCAAATGATTTTAGTTTTATTCCCGAAAGAACAATGCAAATTCGTTTTCCCATGTATGAAATTCCATTGCATCCAGGTTTTTCCTAGGAAATCTCAATGACAAATTAGTTGATATTAAACTAACTGATGTTTGATGATCTCGTTAACATGTACGTCCAAAAATTGCCATAAGAAATCACGGAATCCATTGTTTTTTATTCGCCAACAAAAAATTGTAAAGTTAATTATTTCTAATTTATTCATTAATGACCAAAGATATCTTTTAAACAGTACTAGTTATTGATTAATACCTACTTTTAATAATTGCTCCTTGATGCAGGAATATAAGGTTGGTTTCTTGTCTTCGCCTTATCTTTGTACAGATGGATATAAAATATTCTCTCGCTCTCTCTCTCTCTCTCTCTCTCTCTCTCTCTCTCTCTCTCTCTCTCTCTCTCTCTCTCTCTCTCTCTCTCTTTGTGAATGTGTGTCTCTCCCAGGCTCGACTATTGTACACTCCAGTGTTCTCGACAGCTTTAAATGACATCAATTATTAATTTATCGGTGGATAAAATGGAAACTCCCTTTTTTTGCACATAAATGGAACGCGGCTTATTGTGCTTGTGTTGGAAAGTCTAAAGTGTATGTAATGATTTATTTTATTATATGATTTTTATTTGTTAAGCACCGCTACGTTATGCTTCCTATCCCTCTGGTTCCTTGTTCACACAAACACAAACAACCACAGAGGTACTCTCTATCTTTGTATTTGCTCTCTGACGTGCAGCTTTTGTTCGTAGTCTATTTTTGATGAAAAAAGGTGAAACGAAGTTATTTTTAGAACCTGCTTAGCCCTCCTTTTGTAAAAGAGCAGGAAACTGGAGTGCTTGCATGCATGAGTCAACACTTACAATACAAGCCCAATAAAACGTGAACGGCTTTCAAGGTGTAATAGGTTTTAAGCTGTAATTTGGAATAGAACGAGAAAACTAACTTGGTTCAAGCGTTACAATAGGATTTAGTTCTCTTTTGGGCGAAAATAATAAGTGTGGTGGAAAGTTACAATTTTTGGCCGACATTAAGGAACGTACATCACGAAGATTAATAGTTTTTCATACGTGGAAACGTCTCGCCAAGGAAATAATTTCCTTGCATTTTCGAATGTCTCAGATACTAGCACTAGGTCATATTCCAAGGACCGACACGCCCCCCTCTCCATCAGGCAGTATTGCTGTATGAGTCATGTTGTGTCATAGAATCGGCTCTATAATGCTAAGTTTTAGAGAAACAGAAGTTATGTCAGTAGAGTGCGATTAGCATTTACATTTCGGTAACAATTATATATGGACATTTTTCATTCTTCGCTTCTCTTCATTTTTGCATTTGATTTCATATTTGAAAACATTTCCGTTGCATCTAGTAATTTGATAAACTTTATGTATATGAGTGCATTGGCAAATACTCGTATAAACAAATATACAAATTTTTTCACCCTACACCTGTTTAACCTTTTAGAGCCGGTACAGTCTGAAGGGCAGAACCTCCCACTTCTCAGCAAATCTTTTGTGTTGAAGACATGTTCCCATGTCCTTCCTGTGGCCTTAGCTTACACTGATACCCTTACGTAGTTGGCTTGACTGATGGGCAAGAGGCGGAGGTTGAATCACCGACCTCGCAGATGTGATCCCTTTGTTCCACTACTTAGCTACTCATATGCCAACATATGGCGTCATTTGGTGTTTATCTCTTTGCGATTCAGATGACACTTTGATTTGTCATTTTTAATTTGTCAGAAATCCCGATAATGTGTTTACGTGTCTTATTAAAATAAAAATATCAATAAATTCATTGTGAAACGCAGATACACGGCTTAAGAAATAAACTTCATGGTGACGTTACAAGCCTGATATAATTACATGCAAGCAGTTTTATGTAATGGAACAAAGATTTCTCCTGTCTCTCTTTCTCTCTCTCTCTCTAAAATAACAGTTTCATTTCGCAAGAGTGGACAGTTTTCTTGGGATTTATCTCTAAAAGTGGAATCCATCTTCATAATAATCCTATAGGCTAAATGCGATCAGAAACGTTCTTATTTTCCTATGGTTCCACCGATTTCCTTTTTTCTTTTTATTTCACATTTGTTTTCTCCTCCATTTAGTAACTGGCTGTAAATAATTAATGATTCTCGAGATTAATAGTTCTAAACTTTCCAAAATGGTTCTTGATGTCCTCTGCGTTTCATATTTTATGATGATTACCTCCTTGTTTATCTCTGTATCTTCTATCTGTTCTCCGAGTTGTTTTACGGTTGTTGTTTGCTATGCGGTATATACGACCTCAGGTACTGTTGTTCAGTAAAATCGTAGAGAGATCAATGTTATTTCTTATGTCGGTAAAGCCTCTAGTATAAAAGGAAGTGATTATTGTATTATTGTCCCTCTTGGAGAAAATGGGAAGTGCCTTCTTTTTAAGGAGCTTATGAACTGGAGGACAACTTTGTTGAGGAAGGGATGCTAAAGTAGGATGCTCAGCCTCATGAAATAGGGAGAAGGATAGGCAGGGGTGAATGGAATAAAAAGGGATCTTATTGTCATGTGTCATCTGGAAAGCTGTTGATGTAATCTAAATACTTGTTTCATGTTTAATGGCAGCTGAATTGATAGCTATCTGATTTCAACGATTACTTGTTGATCAAAATAGATCATGTGAAAAATGAGAACATGAGTGAAAGTCAAGTTCTCAAACTTTTATGGTTCACATATTGGAGGGTAATGTTATATATTTGCGTGGCATAATTGGGTCACCTTTTACTCTATACAGTATCTGTTAACGGCTCCTGTTTGTCTGTGAGCCCTTGTTAATGAGTATTGTAAATCATTTGGAGTAAGGCTTTCAAATGTTAACATCCATTGAGACTTTCCAAGGAATTATGTAGTAGTGAGACTTCAGCTTCCCTCGTCGCTAGTCCATTTCAACCTTCGTGTTGTCAGGTAGGCCAGAGACTTCGGCTTCGCTCGTCACTAGTCCATTTCAACCTTCGTGTTGTCAGGTAGGCCAGAGACTTCGGCTTCCCTCGTCACTAGTCCATTTCAACCTTCGTGTTGTCAGGTAGGCCAGAGACTTCGGCTTCGCTCGTCACTAGTCCATTTCAACCTTCGTGTTGTCAGGTAGGCCAGAGACTTCGGCTTCCCTTGTCACTAGTCCATTTCAACCTTCGTGTTGTCAGGTAGGCCAGAGACTTCGGCTTCCCTCGTCACTAGTCCATATCAACCTTCGTGTTGTCAGGTAGGCCAGAGACTTCGGCTTCCCTCGTCACTAGTCCATTTCAACCTTCGTGTTGTCAGGTAGGCCAGAGACTTCGGCTTCCCTCGTCACTAGTCCATTTCAACCTTCGTGTTGTCAGGTAGGCCAGAGACTTGGCTTCCTCGTCACTAGTCCATTTCAACCTTCGTGTTGTCAGGTCAGGCCAGAGACTTGGCTTCCCCTCGTCACTAGTCCATTTCAACCTTCGTGTTGTCAGGTAGGCCAGAGACTTCGGCTTCCCTCGTCACTAGTCCATTTCAACCTTCGTGTTGTCAGGTAGGCCAGAGACTTCTGCTTCCCTCGTCACTAGTCCATTTCAACCTTCATGTTGTCAGGTAGGCCAGAGACTTCGGCTTCCCTCGTCACTAGTCCATTTCAGCCTTCGTGTTGTCAGGTAGGCCAGAGACTTCGGCTTCCCCCGTCACTAGTCCATTTCAACCTTCGTGTTGTCAGGTAGGCCAGAGACGGTCTTCACTAGTCCATTTCAACCTTCGTGTTGTCAGGTAGGCCAGAGACTTCGGCTTCCCTCGTCACTAGTCCATTTCAACTTTTGTGTTGTCATGTCAGGTAGGCCAGAGACTTCGGCTTCCCTCGTCACTAGTCCATTTCAACTTTTGTGTTGTCAGGTAGGCCAGAGACTTCAGCTTCCCTCATCACTAGTCCATTTCAACCTTTGTGTTGTCAGGTAGACCAGTGACTTTGGCTTCCCTCGCCACTAGTCCATTTCAACCTTCGTGTTGTCAGGTAGGCCAGTGACTTCGGCTTCCCTCGCCACTAGTCCATTTCAACCTTCATGTTGTCAGGTAGGCCAGAGACTTCGGCTTCCTCGTCACTAGTCCATTTCAACCTTCGTGTTGTCAGGTAGGCCAGAGACTTCGGCTTCCCCCGTCACTAGTCCATTTTAACCTTCGTGTTGTCAGGTAGTCCTGAGACTTCGGCTTCCCTCGTCACTAGTCCATTTCAACCTTCGTGTTGTCAGGTAGGCCTGAGACTTCGGCTTCCCTCGTCACTAGTCCATTTCAACCTTCATGTTGTCAGGTAGGCCAGAGACTTCGGCTTCCCTGGTCACTAGTCCATTTCAACCTTCGTGTTGTCAGGTAGGCCAGAGACTTCGGCTTCCCCCGTCACTAGTCCATTTCAACCTTCGTGTTGTCACGTAGGCCAGAGACTTCGGCTTCCCCCGTCACTAGTCCATTTCAACCTTCGTGTTGTCAGGTAGGCCAGAGACTTCGGCTTCCCTCGTCACTTGTCCATTTCAACCTTCGTGTTGTCAGGTAGACCAGAGACTTCGGCTTCCTCGTCACTAGTCCATTTCAACCTTTGTGTTGTCAGGTAGGCCAGAGACTTTAGCTTACCCCGTCACTAGTCCATTTCAACCTTCATGTTGTCAGGTAGGCCAGAGACTTCGGCTTCCCCCGTCACTAGTCCATTTCAACCTTCGTGTTGTCAGGTAGGCCAGAGACTTCGGCTTCGCTCGTCACTAGTCCATTTCAACCTTCGTGTTGTCAGGTAGGCCAGAGACTTCGGCTCCCCTCGTCACTAGTCCATTTCAACCTTCGTGTTGTCAGGTAGGCCAGAGACTTCGGCTTCCCTCGTCACTAGTCCATTTCAACCTTCGTGTTGTAAGGTAGGCCAGAGACTTCGGCTCCCCTCGTCACTAGTCCATTTCAACCTTCGTGTTGTCAGGTAGGCCAGAGACTTCGGCTTTACTCATCACTAGTCCATTTCAACCTTCATGTTGTCAGGTAGGCCAGAGACTTCGGCTTCCCTCGTCACTAGTCCATTTCAACCTTCGTGTTGTCAGGTAGGCCAGAGACTTCAGCTCCCCTTGTCACTAGTCCATTTCAACCTTCGTGTTGTCAGGTAGGCCAGAGACTTCGGCTCCCCTCGTCACTAGTCCATTTCAACCTTCGTGTTGTCAGGTAGGCCAGAGACTTCGGCTTTCCTTGTCACTAGTCCATTTCAACCTTCGTGTTGTCAGGTAGGCCAGAGACTTCGGCTTCCCTCATCATTAGTCCATTTCAACCTTCGTGTTGTCAGGTAGGCCAGTGACTTTGGCTTCACTTGTCACTAGTCCATTTCAACCTTCGTGTTGTCAGGTAGACCAGTGACTTCGGCTTCCCTCGCCACTAGTCCATTTCAACCTTCGTGTTGTCAGGTAGGCCAGAGACTTCGGCTTCCCTCGTCACTCGTCCATTTCAACCTTCGTGTTGTCAGGTAGTCCTGAGACTTCGGCTTCCCTCGTCACTAGTCCATTTCAACCTTCGTGTTGTCAGGTAGGCCAGAGACTTCGGCTTCGCTCATCACTAGTCCATTTCAACCTTCGTGTTGTCAGGTAGGCCAGAGACTTCAGCTTCCATTCTTATGTGTTAGAATTTCGTAAAAAAATAACTTCTCATTATTTTTTTTAATTTCAACATATGTGACAATACCGTACAAACTTGTTTCCGAAATACAAAGGAAATTAAACATGTTTCAAGTTCCCCGAGGTCAAAGAACTTAAACTGCAAGGAAAATACTGTTCCGGCACTGTACCTATGTTGTTGCCAAAATCTCTCAAAAATTGTTGGAGACTGAAAATCGAAGAGTCGCCATACGCTAAGAGATACCAGGTAGATGAAAACTCAGGCAAAGCTGCAATGGAGACAAGTGTTTTGGAATCTGTGAATTACGGGAGAAAATTCAGGCCTTTTGACTTTCGAGCAAACGTAAACATGGTAAGCACTCAGCCAGCACATAATGTATTAATACTTTCAGAAAAAAAAATGTTAGCCAAATATGTGTTTCTGACGTAAATGTCGTTAGAAGAGATATGTAGTTCAAAAGCGTGTAAGTACTTACATCCGAAATAAACAACGTTGTCAAAATACAAATGCAACTAGAATAGAGAAACGTCATATATACATGTATTTGGTATTTTTTAGAGAAGTATACGTACTTATAAATACATACAAATTCGTACGCATACATTATCATTCGTATTACAAATTCACCCATGTATTGTTTTGTCTTAGTAAAAATCTTCTTTCTTGATAGCACTGCGCCACTGTGATATTAGTACTTAGTCACCAGGGGTTTGAAAATTCTAACTCCATCCTTCCTTGTGTAATTTCCTTTGCAATTCGGAACGCATATTTTTACACCATCACCACATATGTTGACTTGTCTTGTTTTATACAATAGTTTTGTTTTTTTTTTTTTGTTTCTAACACAAAATTTTAGACTTTTGCCAAGTAAAAATCACAAGTGTGCTCTCTTCCTACTCATTATATATATATATATATATATATATATATATATATATATATATATATATATATATATATATATATATATATATATATATATATATATATATATATATATATATATATATATATATATATATATATATATATATATATAGAATCTATTGGTCACTTTTACCAGATACATATGTAATTGTAATAGCCACAATGCCCTCTTAATTTCTTGAATTCTTCGCGTTTTTCTGGATATGCTTGTCACTACAAAGCTGTAAGATCCAAGCGCAAGAAATTGAAGAGACTGTGATACCCGGTCGCGGAAACGAACCCGCGTCACCAAAATCACAAGGAGGTCACGTCGCCGACCTGACCACAAGAAGGATAAAAGTCTACTACCTCTCGTACATACATATACCTGTCGTTTTCAGATATATTTATTAGAGCTGGAATAGACCCATCCTCACCATCGCAGCCAAGTATGCGATTGTTTTTATTGCTTTTTTGGCTGAAATATATATGTAGAATCTACTGGTCACTTTTACCAGATACATATGTAATTGCAATAGCCACAATGCCCTCTTAACTTCTCGAATTCTTCGCGCTTCTTTGGATATGCTTGTCACTATAAAGCCGTAAGATCCAAATGCAAGAAATTGAAGAGACTGTGATGCCAGGTCGCGGGAAACGAACTCAGGTCACCATAATCACAAGGAGGTCACGTTGCCGACCTGACCACGAGAAGGATAAAAGTCTATTACACTAACTGTCGTTTTCAGATATATTTATTAGAGCTGGAATAGACCCATCCTCATCATCGTAGCCAAGTGGGCAATCGATGGTGAGAATGGGTTTATTTCAGCTCTAATAAATATATCTGAAAACGATAGGTATATGTATGTACGAGAGGTAATAAACTTTTATCCTTCTCGTGGTCAGGTTGGCAACGTGACCTCCTTGTGATTCGAACCAGGCATTACGGTCTCTTCAATTTCTTGTGCTTGGATCTTATGGCTTTGTAGTGACAAGCATATCCAAAAAGCAGGAAGAATTCAGTAAGTTAAGAGGCATTGTATTATTACAATTACATTATATATATATATATATATATATATATATATATATATATATATATATATATATATATATATATATATATATATATATATATATACATTAAATATGGTATACTTTACATGATATCCTTCTTAGTCTATTTACGACGAAATTTATAATGAGGTTATTTAGAACAACTTACAAGTGGATTTCATTTTGTGCGTTCACGACTACACAAGCGCTTGAGAAAAACGCACAGTCATGCACCAGCTCACCGACACACACACACACACAAAGTAACCCAAGTTTTCCAGTTATATGAAGTACATTCCTATATTTAAGTAGATGCAATTCATGATTGCGACCTTTTCTTGGCGAGAAGTTGCTTTAATACTCGGGACTCCAATATTGTGGAGGCTTTTCTTTCGTCGCTGTATGTAGAGACCAGTTTGCAAATGTATTTTTGTTGTCAAAATGTCATTTACGTCTGAAAATTTATCATTCCTTCTTTAAATTTTTCTGTGTCATACCTAGAAACCAGTCATGCTTTTTAATATATAAGGTATATTTAAACTATTGTCTGAAGTTACTGACTGCTAGTCTTTGAGCTAATGGGGAAGGTGCTAGAGTAAAATCGCCTTTGCTGCCCTGTATATATTAAAGTTATCACCAGAAGGGAGCGATAATATTATTTCACTTAAACAGAAAAACAAGGTTTAAGTTAAAAGGGAAAAAGGTAAAGGCATTGAAAGATTAATAAAGAGAGGCAGAAATCAGGTTATAGTAGTGTTATTTAAAGATTTTTCATGAATTCGAGAAAGAAATGCAGATTCAGCAAGTTATTTGAACACTCTCAGATCTCGTAAATTCACCTTCCGTGTAGGATAGATTCTTCGTGTTTATGTGTTAACCATTAAAATGGCCCTTTTTATGCTCTCACCCGTCAATTAAAATCCCTGTAGTTTATATATTTTGTATTTAGCCTTATATTCAGGTGGAATTACAAGAGGCAACGTCTACCACGTCTTCGCAAGGACTCGGTGTGATTGATTTATACCTGAAACATTAACCCGAGATATACACAGTTCCTACAAAACCAAGTTTCTTCTAAAATAGTGAGTGTTGTATCTCTTCTTTCAGTTAGGTGAGATTGAACGGGCTGCTAAGTCTTTGAATCTTGTTCATGAGAAAGTATGCCTTGCCTGCTCACGCCTTGGTGTCACGTCATCAGCTTGAATGTCGCGAGGCAATCAATTATTTGCCCCTTTTACTTCTCAAATTCCCTTGTTTTCTTTTTAATTAATTGTAGTTTAAGAGAGAGAGAGAAGAACATTTGTCATCACCATAATTCTGCTTCTTCCTTTCCTACTTCCTAATTTTACGTTGTGTTGGTTGTCTTCATTGCTATCTTCCATTCACCTTCTCTGTTTCTTTTGTGTTTGTGGATTTGAGAACGCCTCTACACTGTCCGGAGCTAATAATATATTTAACGGATGCTTCTAATGAATATCAAATGAGTGGAAACATCCTCGATATTTACTAAGAATAAGTCACCAAGAATACGTTGAGGATAAAGATGTCGCATGAATGTTTATGGAAAAATCTCTTTCTCTCTCTATCTCTTTCCCCCAGTGTTGCCTTTGGTCAGGGTCTCCAAACGAAGTCATAAGAAAAACATTCAAGCATCAGTCTGTTGCAAAGAGCGAAACTGTAACTCCTTTTCGGGGTCAGACGATCTCGTTTACATACCCATACACTAGCTTGCAAATATCAGCAGCGACTGGAATTGCTTTTGGCAGGAAAGGGAGGAGGATGACCAGAATCCGGTCAGTCTTCGCGTGATGCTGGTTGAGGGGGGAATCAGTTTTCCGGTGCTCTGTTCTGATGGTCCTCGGTCTCTGGCAGCAACATATCAAGCGTTAACTAACAGCTTTTTCTCCGTTTTCGGTTTTTAGTTTTTTGTAAAAGAAAAATATTGAGATGGCTATATGTTTGTCCATCCGCACTTTTTGTGTCCGCCCTCAGATCTTGAAAACTACTGAGGCTAGAGGGGTGCAAATTCGTATGTTGATCATCCACCCTACAATCATCAAACATACCAAGTTGCAGCCATCTAGCCTCAGTAGTTTTAATTGTATTTAAGTTTAAAGTTAGTCAACAGCACAGCCACCACCGGGGCGTGGCTGAAAGTTTCACGGGCCGCGGCTGAGAGTTTCATGGGCCGTGGCTGAGAGTTTCGTACACCATTATATGCTGTACAGAAAACTCAACTGCACCGAAGAAACGTCGGCGCATCTTTTACTTGGATTTTTTTCGATATGCTATTTGCTTTGGGGTCATCAGTCTTCAAATCCCGCCGCTCACTGATGGCTCGGATTGCACCACTGCAAAAATCCGGCAGCCCGTCAACCTAACGGTGCAAAAAAAACTGAGAGGTTCAGTAGGAGAATAGGTACCAGCCCTCGGGTTGGGAAGTTAAACACTGGGCCTAGCGACACACTGGCCACGTGTCACAGGCATTGGGACCTGTACCCCCTCTGGCTGTCGGCCTACGAAACAGGAGATCAGCGCCTGCCCTATGAGCCTACAGAGGCCCAGGAGGACTTTAACTTTGACTAACTTTCATTAGTCTTAACCGAACTGCTCTCATATTCCCTTGGAAAGGTTGACTCATTGAAAACGGATTAAAGAAATGAAACGAACAAGGTCATTCAGGATGTAGCGATATAAATGCTTTTATTTTTTCATTCTTTGTCCTTGTCTCCAATTTTTTGTTGAATATCTTTTTTCCTTTTCTTTCGCCTATCCAACTTTACAATTTTACCTGCTGAGACATGTTTTGCCCTCACAAATAGACTTCTAAATTTCATGTCAGATATTTAATATCACTTAAGATCACCCACAGATCCTGTTTTTCGAGCAGATTTTTCTTCATTTCCGTCTCTCTGGATATTTCGTATTGTGTTATTATTCTAATCACTTATTTGCTGTAGCATAAACTTCACACTCACTCGTTTCTTATGTCGTTTTATTTAATTTTTGTACGTTTATAACTATACAGATGTGTACATATTTGAAAAATGTTATCTGTATATTAAACTAAACGGTATTTTCATACCGGTGCAGCACCGTTTAATGAGGCTGGAGAAATTCTCTGATGTGGAAAGGTTATAACCTTTTTGTAATATTCCGAAAAATTGCATCGATAATGGAAGGTCACTCCTAGGAAAATTTAAAGGAATTATTGACACAATGGAGCTCAGAAAGGAGATGCAGATGGAAGTTGATTTACACTGATGGTCAAGTGTAGCGGAATTCTTGACAAGAATTGGTGACGCCATTGTTATATGAAAGGGAAGTTTACATGAAAGTTACGTTTTATGTAATTTTTGAAATTGTTATATGAAAGGGAAGTTTACATGAAAGTTACGTTTTATGTAATTTTTGAAATTCTGGAAATACACCTTGGCCTCTCCGTTGAATTGGCTTGCTTTTGCTCAGCATTGAAGGTACGTTTTGGTACTGTTGATATAATTGACGCTGTTAACCACAGTGTTCTCTCTCACCCCGTAGGGCGGGTAGTGCCGTCAGTTTACCTCGTGCGGTGCACTGTAGGCATTGCTTAAGGTTCTTTGCAGCATGCCTTCGGCCCCTAGCTGCAACCCTTTTCGTTTCTTTTACTGTACCTCCTTTCATATTCTCTTTCTTCCATCTTACTTTCCACCCCCTCCTAACAGTTGATTCATAGTGCAACTGCGGTTTTCCTCCTGTTACACCTTTCACACTTTTGACTATCAATTTCCGTTTCAGCACTGAATGACCTCATAGGTCCCAGTGTTTGGCCTATGGCCTAAATTCTATATTCAGTTCAGTCCACAGTGGTTTCTGTCTCAGCGTTTTTAAATAACTCGCCTGTAAACTTTCGGATGTGTGACCTTTTTATTTTCTCACTGATGTATGAGTTCTTTTCAGAAGAACTGGAGATTTAGAACACTTGTCATGCTCTACACTTCATTTAGGGGAATGGGCATGATGACCGGCAAATCGTTGTACTCTGAGATACAATATACTCGTATTTCCCTCAGCCGAACGCTGTAATGAGTGAAATTACTCCCCCCCCCTTCCCTATCTCTCTCTCTCTCTCTCTCTCTCTCTCTCTCTCTCTCTCTCTCTCTCTCTCTCTCATTCAAAAACCGCGGGTTTTTCTAGTCTCATTCCATCCTTGTTGTCATCCAGTCATACCATCTCATTGACATTTCCTTATTACCAGTCTGTAATTGGGAGGTTGTACAATAGAAAATGTTTGTGTGTGTGTGCTTGTGCGTGTTTGTGTGTTAGACAATAGCGTTTGGAGCAAGACCACGTTCAGTCCTGTTCTTCCCTTTTTAGTGTCCAATAGATTCAGAAATTAATTATCCCAAACCAACTCCTTCTACACGTTCCTCCGCCACCATCTCCCTTAGGTTTCCTATGCCCATAGTTCCTCAGAACAGATGTAGTGTATTGCATTCGTATGTAAGCATGCCAATTAAGGTATTGGGATAACTAATATCTACTGTGCTCATTTAACAATTTACTCATTATAAAAATCCTAAGGGGCTGACGTGAGGCAGGAACCAGAAGGTATTTTATAAAAATTTCAAGAAAATTAATCGTCAACAGAAAGCGACATCCTATGAAGAGAAATTTTTAGAAGAAAAACTGGCTGTCACCAATGACAAAAGTGCTAAAGAAAAGAAGAGACGACACTTCGTAAAAGCGATATATATATATATATATATATATATATATATATATATATATATATATATATATATATATATATATATATATATATATATATATATATATATATATATATATATATATATATATATATATATATATATATAATCAGAAAGCTACAAACGTCCTTTAATATCCAATCCACTCTACCTCGGAAATAATATATTTTCATATATGTTACCGAAGGGGAATTTGGGAATTTTTAGTTGATAATAAGTCCACCGTCCCGTGGGGTCGAACCAGCGACGGACTAGGAATCAGGACTACAGTGACGCACTAACTCAGTCCGAGGTAGAGTGAATTGGATATTAAAGGACGTTTGTAGCTTTCTGATTTGTATATGAATCACGGTGATGTGATAAATAGTCATATATATATATATATATATATATATATATATATATATATATATATATATATATATATATATATATATATATATATATATAAATATATATATATATATATATATATATATATATATAAATATATATATATATATATATATATATATATATATATAAATATATATATATATATATATATATATATATATATATATATATATATTTATATATATATATATATATATATATATATATATATATATATATATATATATTTATATATATATATATATATATATATATATATATTTATATATATATATATATATATATATATATATATATATATATTTATATATATATATATATATATATATATATATAAATATATATATATATATATATATATATATATATATATATATATATATATATATATATAAATATATATATATATATATATATATATATATATATATATATATAAATATATATATATATATATATATATATATATATATATATATAAATATATATATATATATATATATATATATATATATATATATATATATATATATATATAAATATATATATATATATATATATATATATATATATATATATATATATTTATATTTTATATATATATATATATATATATATATATATATATATATATATATATATATATATATATATATATATATATATATATATATATATATATATATATATATATATATATATATATATATATTTTATATATATATATATATATATATATATATATAAATATATATATATATATATATATATATATATATATAAAATATATATATATATATATATATATATATAAATATATATATATATATATATATATATATATAAATATATATATATATATATATATATATATATATATATATATATATATATATTTATATATATATATATATATATATATATATATATATATATGTATATATATATATATATATATATATATATATATATATATATATATATATATATATATATATATATATATATATATATATATATATATATATATATATATATATATATATATATATATATATATATATATATATATATATATATATATATATATATATATATATATAAATATATATATATATATATATATATATATATATATATATATATATATATATATATATATATATATATATATATATATATATATATATATCTATATAGTGTGTGTGTGTGTTTGTTTATGTAGACCTCATTTTCGTACGTTATCGACTGAGGCAAACTAAATATAATTATTACCAAAAAATACCTTATAACATTTCATAGGCACAGACATCCATCCACGCGTTTCACAGATTGTCTGCATTGTGGAACATGTAGGTGTACAGTACATCTTATTTGTATCTCAAACAACTCACACTTCTAGTGGCTCCCGGTCGTTCAGTTCAGTATTTCTTATATTCTTCTGACTCATCTGAATAATTCGTGAGGATTCCACGATTTTTTGAAACCTCAGAAGAGCCGTTTTATTCTGAAATTCCTTCCGACGGAACAGCAGCGGCTATTCCCCTTTCATTTATCCAATGTCAATGGCTGTTCATCCTTTTCCACCCAGTTTTGCCTGACAGAAGGCACAGTTCACTTTTTCTTTTCAGAATTTCATTCCGTCCCCCGTCCTTCTTTTATCTTTTCCCTTTCATTTTAATGATACGTTCGAAAATGTCTGTTTTATTCTCGAGTGGTGAAATAAACTCTAAATAGAAAAGAAAGAAAATAAAGGAAAATACAATTTAAAGAGATACAAGGAAAAGAATGTAGTCAAGGAAGGAAAAATATTTTAGGTAACTATTTCTCTCTCTCTCTCTCTCTCTCTCTCTCTCTCTCTCTCTCTCTCTCTCTCTCTCTCACACACACACACACGTGCGCACACAATACATTCATTCAAAAATTAGTTGTTGTCATTTTTAGTTCCTTACCACAACACTCCTCCACCAGCAAGCATTATAAATTTATACTATAGCCCTTTGCTGCGTTTGGTTGGAGTGCAGAGGAAAATATGTGATGCTTCTCTGTGCTCAGGCGATCGTTTTTTGCACACGTGCGCTCTTTTTCCTGTTAAAACGAATTGTTTCGGAAGGGAAAAAGAGGCAGGGAATTCGTCTAGTTGCTGTGTAAACTCGCTGCTCAAGGAACGCGATATCAGACGTTCATCTCATGATTTGCATATTCTTGGGTCTTTTGCATTAACATATCTAGCCTTAGTTTCCATCTCTCTCTCTCTCTCTCTCTCTCTCTCTCTCTCTCTCTCTCTCTCTCTCTCTCTCATATATTGGTAAGAACTACTCAGTTGGAATAGGTCTGGGAAGCAAGAAATGGAGAAACGCTCTTCTCGCAGTATATGTTTATTGCATATATTAAATCACTGATATATTTGATTACTCGAAAACGAACAATATTATGCGTAATTTCATGAACATGGGAGCATGTACGTGTCTTTTCTGTTATCCACTAGTAGTGTGTTGTCAAGTTTAGTTTTGGACACAGTTTGCGTTCTACGTATACTCATCAAATTCATTCAGTTATTTGTAAGTTGATATGGAAAATCTAATAATTATCTGCCTTTGGCATAACTGTATAGTTTGGACGTTTCGTCTCTCTACAGTTTTGATGAACATCATCAAGGTGATCTGATGGTTCTTATTCTCCAGTTGTTCTTTGCGGTTTATCTAAATCGCCTTCCTCTCACTCTCCCTCTCTCTTTTGCTCTCCCTCTTTCTTCACTAAATATCTCTACACAAATGAAACAAGTTAATGACGAAATATGTATAACTGTTAAAGTCTTTCTTTAAAGAGATTCAAGCGTCTTAGTGTTAGTAGAGTCTGCGTGGTCGTATCCATGACTGCACTGAGCTGTATTATAATGTTTCCATGGAACTGAATCAGAGAGACTGATGGTATAAATCGCCCCCGTTAATTCAGCGTTGCAGCGACTTCTGTGCGATGTGTATCGTGGGGGTTTGTTATTACTGTGGGACGCCTCTCGCAGTGTCTTTCATGACACTAGAGACCCACACCAGCAAGTCTTTGTCCTTGTAGGGTAATTAAAAATAGTGTGCTTTTTCACCACAATGGCACGATTTTATGATTGGTCAGGATTTTTAGTTTTCTGTAAAAGAAAACTATTGAGATGGCTATTTGTCTGTCCGTCCGCACTTTTTCTGTCCGCACTCAGATCTTAAAAACTACTAAGGCTAGAGGGCTGCAAATTGGTACGTTGATAATCCACCTTCCAATCATCAAACATGCCAAATTGCAGCCCTCTAGCCTCAGTAGTTTTTATTTTATTTAAGGTTACAGTTAGCCATGATCGTGCGTCTGGCACCGCTATAGTGCCAACAACACAGGCCACCACCGGGCCGTGGCTGAAAGTTTCATGGGCCTCGGCTGAGAGTTTCATGGGCCGTGGCTGAGAGCTTCACACAGCATCATACGCTTTTTCTTTATCTTTTATTAGAAAAATACATTAATATTACATAATTTGACAATGATAATTTTTCTTTTTACCAGGAATACAATATGTTTACATACGTCAGTGCTAAAAAGTAAAAAAAAAACAACACTGGTAATATTATAATCCCTAACTTCTGAGTGAGTTATATTCCATAATTTAATTATATAATATATGACGTTATTACAAGTACAATTTCTGCAATATTTTTAACCCTCATAACAATTCTTATAACCTTCCAAGTAATACTTGTAACCTTGCCTAATTTTCATGATAAGCCCATGGCATTTAATAGAGTTCCTGTTATGAATTTTTGTTTGTAAATTTAGTTACCCAAAAACAGTAATTACTGTACTCTTTTTTGAGCATTTTATGTGTTCTCTCTTTGTAATTATTATTTAATAGCCACCTATCGTAACAAAATTTGCTCTTAACAAAGGCATGTTTCATCTTTCGTGTAACGTTTCTTTTTGCTAACCCAAACAGCATACAATACCCTACAATTATACAGTGGCCCTATTATAATCCTTTTTTGTCATATAATTGAAACTGAACATTAATGTATTTAAAAAATTGTCTCTGTTTATGTTGCACGTATGGAATAGCACACTTTTGAAATACATCAGTGTTGTTTTTATGTGACTACAAAAATAAAAAAAGTATGTAATATGTATTCAACATCTTCGCAAAAATCACGTTTATCACTTTTTCTGATATTTAGCATTTTCAGCCGATTGTTGGTCGCCAAGGTTCCATGAGCATATTTAAAAGCAAACTCTCTTTCCATGATATCAATAAAAGGTTTGTTTATGCTCTTCCACACCATTTTCCAGTCCAAAAGTTGGCAACTCTCTTCGATTTTTGGTGCATTTTCTGGCCTTATAAAATTGTAGCAATCTTTACTACTTGAGCTAGGAAATTTTTCATAACGACAAACTTTTCTGATTACATCAATTGCTACTGAATAAAATGATGTTGACACAAATGAAACCTCATTTACTTCCTTCAGATCCAACATAAAGCTTATTCTCATCTTGCATTAGAAATTACTTAAACCAACATCCTTTCTAATATCATTCAGAGCTGTCGAACTGAAAATCGCTAATGATTTCAAGTAAACATTTATTATTCCCAAAGAGTATCTCTGCTGACAGGATGGTGAGTGCCTCTCCAGATATATCGGAAAATATGCATATTTATTTGAGCAATGTACTTTTTTGAGGGAGGCAAGGTGTGAGAAATATACCAAACTTTGGACAAAATTAGAGAATTAATAATAATAGCCCTCTGGAAAATACATAATTGTCTTTGACGAAACATACCTACTGATATTTTAATATTTTTAGCAAGGCGAGACTAATTCTCTTCACACGTAACCTCAAAATCACTATAATAAACTATACCAAGAATTTTTATTCTTTCAGCAGTTTTCAACCAACGAAGAGGCCAGATGTTTCGACTTTCCCATTTACCAAAACCAATTATACTAGTTTTGTCCTTGATTAGCTGTGCACCTGTCGCGAGTTCAAACAATTGTATTTCCTTATAACACTCTCTAACTGAATCATCAAAATTATAGATGAATCATCTGCATAACCTTGCAGACATATTTACTCCATTAGGAAGGCTTGGCCCTACTACCTTGTTATTACTCTTTATTGCCCTATATAAGGGCTCTTGAAATATACAATATAACAGCTTTGACATTGGGCAGCCTTGTCTTATAGACCTTTTAATACATAAAGGAGAACTAATAAACCCATTTACAAAAATACAACTTTCACAATCCTTATACAAAATTCTGACTAGAGCCATAAATTCATATGGTAAACCAAATTTCTCCACTACTTTAAAAACAAAATCCATATTGACCCTATCGCAGGCCTTAGACTGTTTTGTTTTGCAGGAAAAATTACATCTCGAATCGTATTATTACAGTTCACAATTGACCTTCCTTTCACTGCACAACATCGTTCTGGGGAGATCATCTTCCCAGTAACACATCTCAATCTGTTTGCTAAACTTCAGCAAAGATTTTATAGTCAACATTCGGTAGGGATATAGGTCTCCAGTTTTCCACCAGGGATAAATATCCTGCTTTAGCTAATAATTTTATTATACCCAAGTATTGACTGTCTGACATATATTTAATAATGACAATGAATTGGAACACCTCCTTTATTATACACCAAAACTTTTTGTAGAATTCATATTCAGGTGATTTACCTTTACACATATTCTTGATAGCATCGAAAACCTCAACTTCCTCTAAATCTCTACTTAACAAATTTACATCTTAGTCCAAAACAGAATGACAGAAGCTAAGAAAATAGTCTTGACTTTTTTCCTGACCTGCGACCATACTAAACAATCTTTCAAAATGCTCCTTAATATAAACAGAAATTTCCTCTGTGCTTTTTATAATGGAACCACATGGTTTTTTAATGCTAGTAATGCTACCATGATTTTTCTTTTTTTCGGCACCAAGTAGATGTGCAGATATTTTTTCACCCATTGTAGGATAATTTAGTTTGGCTCTTATTTTTATACCTTCTAAAATTTCATTCTGGAGTCACAAATCCTATTCTTGAGAAGTTTAATACTATCATAATTTGCACAAGTAATTGTCATAAAAATGACGTAATCTTGTTTGCAGTAAGTTCAGCAAGCCATACTTTTCTTGTGATATCTTTTAACACAATTTCACAGACATTTTTACACTGTAATTTTGCCCAGTTCCACCATAAAAGCATGTTATCAAATGTACGTTTTGTCTGCTTTATACACTACCATACATGTAAAAAATTTTCTCCAGTTTCATCAGAATCTAAAACATTCACATTTAACTTCCAGTACCCTGTGCAAATTTTATGTGTTAATGTTTAACCTCAAAACAACCATACTTTAATACTGTCATAATTTGCACAAGTTTGTAATTGTCATAAAAATGACGTAATCTTGTTTGCAGTAAGTTCAGCAAGCCATACTTTTCTTGTGATATCTTTTAACACAATTTCACAGACATTTTTACACTGTAATTTTGTCCAGTTCCACCATAAAAGCATGTTATCAAATGTACCTTTTGTCTGCTTTATACACTACCATATATGTAAAAAATTTTCTCCAGTTTCATCAGAATCTAAAACATTCACATTTAACTTCCAGTGCCCTGTGCAAATTTTATGTGTTAATGTTTAACCTCAAAACAACCATACTTTAAGATTTGAAAAATTATTGGAACGGTGTCAACAGATATTATATTATCAAATAACTTTACAGTATATATCCTATCTATTCTGGATCCATAGTTTTCATGTATATAAGTGTACTCTGATATTCTGTTTGAGAATTTGTAATGATCTTTCAAAGCAAGGTTTTTCACAAGAGTACTCATAGACTTAGACAACAAGGCTTTGTTATTATTACTGCAATCTCTTGTGCACGTTATACAGTTGAAGTCACCTCCAAAAATGAGATAATCATTACTGTGCCTCAGAGAGTACAATATGTCATTTCTAAAGAAGTCTTCCCTTTAAGCAGATTTACATGTACCAGATGGAGTATACACATTTATAGTAGGTATAAGACATTTATTGTAACATACTCTTACACCCACAATTCTACCATTAATGTCCATTTCCTTGGTTAAAAGTTTTAAACCGGTTTTTTAATTTATGCATATCTTTGTACCCCCTTTTAAATTGATTGGTGGATTAAACACAATAGCCCACTTGTTAAATTAGTGAGATAACTCAGAACTGAAATATCTTTAACATTATACTCTTTAATTAGCAGAGTACAAATTTTATAGTACATGATAAGAGACACAACCTTCATTTGCTTATTTACCTCATTTAAGTCATTAATATTTAAGGTGTCACCCAGATATTCAACTTTATATTTCTGAAGGCTTGGAATAACTTCTGTTTGTCACCCATATATTTAACTTTATATTTCTGAAGGGTTGGAATAACTTCTGTTTGTCACCTGTATATTCATCTTTATATTTCTGAAGGCTTGGAATAACCTCTTTTCGTCACCCATATATTCAACTTTATATTTTTGTAGGCTTGGAATAACTTCTGTTTGTCACCCATATATTTAACTTTATATTTCTGAAAGCTTGGAATAACTTCTTTTTGTCACCCGGATATTCAGCTTTATATTTCTGAAGGCTTGGAATAACTTCTGTTTGTCACCCGTATATTCAGCTTTATATTTCTGAATGCTTGGAATAACATCTTTTTGTCACCCGTATATTCAACTTTATATTTCTGAAGGCTTGGAATAACTTCTTTTTGTCACCCGTATATTCAATTTTATATTTCTGAAGGCCTGGAATAACTTCTGTGTGTCACCCGATTATTCAGCTTTATATTTCTGAAGGCTTGGAATAGCTTTTTTTGTCACCCGTATATTCAGCTTTATATTTTTGAAGGCTTGGAATAGTTTTTTTTTTGTCACCCGTATATTCAACTTTATATTTCTGTAGGCTTGGGATAACTTCTGTTTGTCACCCATATATTCAGCTTTATATTTCTGAGGGCTTGGAATAACTTCTTTTTGTCACCCGTATATTCAACTTTATATTTCTGAATGCTTGGAATAACTTCTGTTTGTCACCCGTATATTCAGTTTTATATATCTGAATGCTTGGAATAATTTTTTGTCACCCGTATATTCAACTTTATATTCCTGAAGGCTTGGAATAACTTCTGTTTATCACCCGTATATTCAACCTTATATTTCTGAATGTTTGGAATAGCTTTTTTTTGTCACCCGTATATTCAGCTTTATATTTCTGAAGGCTTGGAATAGCTTTTTTCTGTCACCAGTATATTCAACTTTATATTTCTGAAGGCTTGGAATAACTTCATGTAAGCTCCGCAGTTAAAATGGAAATGTTAGAGCCATCGTGTAAGACTGGGAACCAAAATAAGTATCTGTTGAAACGAAAGTGGAGGGTGGGTGCTTGTCCTGTTAGGATTTCGGAGAACTGAATTGATCGACTTGAAACTCTCTCTCTCTCTCTCTCTCTCTATCTCTCTCTCTCTCTCTCTCTCTCTCTCTCTCTCTCTGTGTGTGTGTGTGCGTGTGTGTCAGACAGTTTCATTATTCATATCCGACCTGATGTATCTAAAAGAATGGAGATGATCTCAATTCTTCTGATAAATGTACGATGTCGGCCGTCATCGAGACGCAGTGCCCATGTTTTAGGATTCGTTTTGCTTTTCTAGGAGCTTGCTTAGTGGATGGAAACCAGAGAGAGAGACAGGGATTATCAGTACCTCCAAACCAAGCAGCAAGACATTTGCCTAAATGGTTGTATAAAAATAGTGGATGCCGCAAAACCTTGAGAAAAGAATGAACTTTTCAAAGCTAAAGAACAGGCTTACCTTGATAGCTGGTGATTAACTGTTGAAAAGAAAATGCATAAAAAAACTAGAATAAATAAAAACAGTACCATAAGGAAGCTAGTAAACAGGTTTGGTCGAGCAAAAAGAATGTTCTTTACTGCCTAATTCATAGCAGTAAAACTTAGGAGCAAATGGAAAGCTTTGAGGGAACAGAGAGAAAGGAAATCCGGAACGAACAGGAAAGAGAATGAAGGGCGATGTAAAACTGAAATAGTTCTTGGCGAGACCCAGTAAGCGGAATGAGATTGAGGAAAGGAGAGCCACTTGCAAAGTCAGCTTGGATTTTATCATTTTTTTATTTTTCTCCTTCCATTTACTTTGTTTCAATTTCCCCTCCTTGGTTCTTGATTCTTGCATATATGGAAATTATAATTTAGTATAAGTGTTTTCCTTAGTTTTGAGCGTACTTTTCAGAACTTTTTGTGTTCATTTCATACTTTTAGAAGTTTTCTGGCCCAGAAACGTTTCCTGATTAATCACCGTTTAATATGAGACAAAAAACGCAGAAGTTTTCTGCGAGAAAACTTCTTTAATTAATTCTTAATTATAGAAAAAAGCACTCCTAATTACGTTTGTTGATTGTCGTGTGTCTTTATATCGACACAGACACGATAAATTTCCCATCTTGTTCCTTTCGAGTTTCTTCATTGTCCAGAATTTCCTGGTTCAGTATCCCCATATCCTCCTGTGGGTCCCACTCCCCAGGCTCCCCTTCTCTCACCCTCATCCCCATATTCATAGTTATCTCACTTATTCCCCTCTCACCTTCCCCACTTCGCATTCTCTTAAATCTAGGTCCCCTTACTCCGACCCCTTTGGAATCTTTAATCCAAAAATTTTGTTCCCTCTAATTCAACTTCTTGCCCTACATCCCTTGTAAAATGTAGTGTATTTCTTGTTAAGGAGGAATGTGTTCGGTGCAGTGTATTACTTTTTTTCGAGAACTGGTTTTTTGTATATCTTTTTGTGCGTTCAATCTTCAGCATATACAGTAAAAGGTTGTTTTATAAGGTTTCACTCACATGAAGTAGTTTCTTGTTATATAATAATTTTTTTCGTCAACGTAAAAGTGTTTCCATCAGATTTTGTTATGTCTAAAGAATGTTGAATTCTTTGAAATCCTAGCAAAATTATATGCATATTTTTGCTCTTTCGGTGCTTTCAGTAATCCTCATGGCACTATTTCATTTAGAATTTAAAGACTTTTCCATATTTTTCATGATAAACGCATTCATCTCTATTTCCTTTTTATTTCCCCCCTCAACAATACGGATGAGACAGTACCTCGGCACGTGACCGTTTATGTGAATATGTATTAGGAAAATGTCTGGAGAACGGTTTAATGGCTTCGGCTAGATTCGTCGGTCACATTTACCCAGCGACTCAATCCCGAGGATAAAATTTGGCAGATGTCGATTGGCATCTCCATGTACCTGCTTTCGAAATGGATGAAATGTTGACATTCCTTTTACAAGTAGGGAGTCAGTCTTACGTGGCAAGCCTCGTTTTCAGATACCTCCGCGTAGCATTGAAGAATGATAGAATTTTAGCATTTCTAACGAGAACCTCTGAAAGATCTATGTGTCCCAGTGATTGGCTTCTCAGCCCAAATTTCTGAAAACAGTCCAGTCACAAGGGTTTGGTGTGCTCCGCATTGGGAAACACTGAATCTTATTTGTGACCGCCCCAACTATGCCGCTTATTCATTCATTATTGTAAAAGTGGATGAAACCGGGCGTTCCAGCATGATGCTATCAACGAATTTCATCATCATAATAATGACACAATGTATTCATCAAGTCCAAGTGATTTAATAGCAACCGAGTACTCTCTACACTACAGAGGGACTTCTTTAGTGAGATAGTTCTAGGGCTTTGGCTGCCGAAAAAGTGTAGGAGACAAGTGCTTGTCTATTGGTAATATAAAAAAATTATTCAGAAACTTTGTAACACTGACGGGTTGTGACTGGGTAAAAAGATGGGTGGAAAATTAGAGAAGGCTTAGAAGGAATATTTCACAGAGAGAGAGAGAGAGAGAGAGAGAGAGAGAGAGAGAGAGAGAGAGAGAGAGAGAGAAAATTGGAAGAATATTTTCTACAAAATTTGGTAGCCATTCATGTCTTGTAGATTCGGGTTCTGATGTGCTCTACCAGCCTCTGTCGGGCATTAAAGATTAATTGGCATAATTTTCTTAACGTGATGGATTATAAATCCCGGGAGTATTTATTATCCTCGTGAAAGTGCTTTTGATTTGGAAGTAATTGCGTTTTGTAAGAAATTAAGTCAATTATCTTCTAGTGGCACGACATTGAAGGGGAAGAGGCTGCCTAGATCAGACGCAGGAACGGGATTGAAGGATTGGAGTGGAGGCGTGTGTGTGTATGTGTGTGTGTGCATTATGACTTTGAGGGAGGGAGAGAAGGGAGGTCTCCATTGAGTGAGGATTACAAGATTCAGTTAACAATTGTTTTACATTTTATTGTCAATGAAATTTTACAGCCACTTCTAGAGAATAAAAGTGCGTGTTTTGAGATAACG
>NC_089752.1:41631361-41641361 GCF_040412425.1 Macrobrachium rosenbergii | reverse complement strand
GGGTTACATTATTCATAGCCGTTCAGGTCTTCCCATCTTGTCCCTCTCTCAAAAGCCTCTCTCAGATACCACTTCCTGTACCCTTTTATCAGATAAGACGGATAATACGCGCTCTAGGCAGACATATTGATGTTCGCTTCATATATATCGAATGGATTCGGCTATATTGATTTCCGCTGTGAGTATATCTCCGAGGTGAACAAATCGTTGAGTCCCTCGAATCTTATGGAATTTTGGTACCGTTGGAAATCCAAGGATTTCCAATAGAATTCTTTGTTGTTACATTTCCCAGAATTTCCATTGTCCGTAGTTAGTTTCGTCTGTTTGTGTGTGTGTGTGTGTGTATGTATGTATGTATGTATGTATGTATGTATATATATATATATATATATATATATATATATATATATATATATATATATATATATATACGCAAACACAAGCTCACACAGATTCGTTGTAAATGACGCCATGATACGGTTTATGGTCACATTAATTTTAATTCATTTTTATCTAACTTATTAAATTGCATATGTGTATTGGATCTAGTTTAACATATCTACTGCTACTGGGTCCGAAACGATACATATTTCATGTGAATTTTCTGGTATACTTGTTCATGCATTGGAAGACAGCCTCTGTGATAAATATCCCGTGTTGAATAGATGACTAGAAAGGAAAGATTAAAAGATTAAACTTCAATGTGGTTTATGCTGGCTTTGTGATTCCAAAGTCGACTTCATGAATTGCAGTTCTCATTTTAAGGACTTCGTTTAGCATCCTCTCTTCACTATTATAAAGAATAATTCATTGGATTTCCATTAACCGTTGTGCATAAGTCAAATAGACCTGAATCTTTAATATATTTTGCAATTTCAACTAATGACGGAGGACTGCAAAATTATTCTTTGCAACGGTATAGATTGTACCTTTGTAGAAGAATAACTGAGTTACTTCTTCCTCGCTTTTGAAGAATGATTCATTTCATAACATTTTGGTTGTCTCAAAAAGGAAACCCGCTTTTTGAGCCCTTTTCTTCACCCGGCTGGGTACGGCTTCAGTGATGCAACTGCCTCGCCTCTCTCTCTCTCTCTCTCTCTCTCTCTCTCTCTCTCTCTCTCTCTCTCTCTCTCTCTCTCTCTCTCTCTCTCTCTCTCTCTCCTTCTTTCTTCACAATATGAAATGATCAGTCAAGTCCCCAACTCCTGCGTTCAGGCCAGTGCCAAGGGACTCGGGGAAGAAGGCATAGGGCCACTTGTGACCCCAAAACTTTTCAGTATGATTGACTTTGAGTTTGAGTTAGCTCACCAGCCATTCGCTCTCGCTCTCTGTATTTAATATATATATATATATATATATATATATATATATATATATATATATATATATATATATATATATATATATATATATATATACACATACTCACACACCTACATCGTGACAGGAGAATTGCCATTGGGAATATTTCCCGTAGGAAAATTGCCCGTGGGTAAATTGCCGTTGTGGGATAATTGCCATGGAGAAAACTGCCAGGCGGAAAATTGTCATTTAATAAGTACAATTTTTAAAGAAAAAAGGATTGAAAGTAAAAACCATTACTATCAAAACTTTGTGAATTTATTTAAAAGCATCCGTTTACTAATTATATACAATTTATAAACAATTATTTGAATTAAAAATCATTACATTCAAAACTTTACTTGAATTTATGGAAAAACTTTACTTGAAAATGTTGACGCACCTAAAAAAATATTACTTTCAATGCGCGTTTACTTTTAAACTACCTTCTTACAAAATAGCAAACAAGTCTTGTAAATTTTCGAAAAGAAGAAAGTCTTAAAGTAGCAACTACATTAACAGTCAGTATTCATATAGCCTCTTTTGAATTTACTCTTTTAAAATCTTGTTAGCCCATTATGGTGTCTGTCATAAAAAGTGAGAGAAGAAAAGACATTTTGGTCGATGATTTGCAATATATGTACTATCTGAATGGCAAGGATAAAAGTGGTCCTGTGCTATACTGGGAGTGCAAGGAAAAAAAATCTAAAGGTTGCAGAGCTAGATTGCACACGAACTCACAGAACGGTAATTTTGAAATTGTAAAGAATGTAAATAACCATATACACTCATCAAGCAAAGATAAAGTTGAGGCTAAACAAGCTCAAAGAGATTTAAAAGCTGAAATGGCTTCTTCTCAACGATCAAGTCGTTCCTTAGTGTTTGAATTTGCCACAAGTCTTGACGAGTGTATACTTTCTCAATTGCCAAATCTGCGTCATGTGAGTCGAAATGTCAGGAATTGGAGACAAAGAGAGTGCAATTTTCCACCTGTTCCATCTAGTAGAAGCGGCTATGATACTTCATTGCAGTTTCAAAATCTTTCTTCAGGAGCCCGATTTCTAAAATATGACTCGGAAATGAGTGGTGGCGATAGAATATTGATCTTCGTTTCAAATGAAGGGCTGAAGGATCTTAAGCAGTACAAAAATTGGGCAGTCGATGGTACATTCAAGATTGCTCCCGAAATTTATTACCAAATTCTCACAGTTCACGTTCAGATCGAAAATGTAACATTTCCTCGAGTTTTTGTCCTTATACCAAACAAAACAGAGGCTACCTACTGTTTACAACAAAATCAAGAACTTGTGGGTGATATTCCTGAGCATGTAACAGGTGATTTTGAAAAAGCCTCTTTAAAGGCAGTAAAACATGTCTTTCCTAATGCTAATTATAATGGCTATTTTTTTTTTTTTTTGGTCAAGCACTGTACAGTTAAGTTGAGTATATCTTAGTTTAACCAGACCACTGGGCTGATTAACGGCTCTCCTAGGGCTGGCCCGAAGGATTAGACTTATTTTACGTGGCTAAGAACCAATTGGTTACCTAGCAACGGGACCTACAGCTCATTGTGGAATCCGAGCCACATTATACCGAGAAATGAATTTCTATCACCAGAAATAAATTCCTCTAATTCTTCATTGGCCGGCCGGAGAATCGAACGCGGGTCTAGGAGAGTGCTAGCCGAGTACGATATCGACCTATCCGGTGAGGAACTTAAGCACTGTACAGGAAAATGATTGACGTAGCAGCAAGACACCAATATCATAATGATAAAGAACTTAATTTGAAAATGCGACATTTCTCGGCATTCGTGTTTGTGCCACCACAAGGCGTCATATCTGCTCTTTAAGAACTCTCTGATGATGAAGACATCCCGCGTGAATTTTTATCATACTTCGAATATACGTATATAGGAATTGAAAGTGGAACTCGACACAACAGGAGAAGATATGTACCGCTTTTCCCGGTTGAAATTTGGAAAATTTATTCCCGTTTTGAGAACTCACTGCCTCGTACTAATAATAGTGTTGAGGCATTTCACAATTCCTTGAATAAATCCGTCAGTAATAGTCACCCTAATATATGGAAATTAATCATTGCTCTGAAAAGTGAAGGTTTGGCTGCTGCAAAAAGCATCCAACTGCAAAGAGGTGATACACTTCCTATGCGCAAAACAGTAGAGAGACCTACATGTTCGACTTGGCAACCTCATTTCAGATTAGGACTGTAATAATAAAATGTTGTATTTAAGGGGCATCGCATACAATATGCATATTTTTTAGGTGTGTCAACAATTCCAAGTAAAGTTTTTCAATAAATTCAAGTAAAGTTTTGATTGTAATTATTTTTAATTCAAATAATTATTTTATAAATTGTAGCCTATATAAATAGTAAATGGATACTTATAAATTCACATAAAGTTTTGATAGTAATGCTTTTTTCCTTTCAATCCTTTTTTTTTATAAATTGCACTTATTCTCCATGGCAATTATCCCACAATGGCAATTTACCCACGGGAAGTATTCCCAGTGGCAATTTTCCCACTGCCAGCATTCCTAGCACCCACGTACATATATTTATATAAATATAGTATATATATATATATATATATATATATATATATATATATATATATATATATATATATATATATATCTATGTGTGTGTGTTTGGGTGTGTACACGTGCGTGTGTGTGTGTGTGTGTGTGTGTATGTTGTTATTTTAGATAGGAACAACAGGATGAGAAAATTGAATGGAAATATACCGAAGGGGGCGCTAGACCTCTTCTTTGAAGGTTGAGGGTTATAGGGATTGTGGAAAATGAAATAATGTAGAGAATTCCAAAGCTTGATATTCGAAAGAAAGACAAAGAAAAACCGCACAACTGGCCAACCTGAGAATTCCTTTTTCTCAGCGATTTCACTGCAAAACTGATTGAAAACATGAAGATTTCTAGAGGTTATTTGTGTTTAACACTTGAACTTATGAAAACTGCATGTTCTTTGCCCCGTTTTGATAATTGAAGTCAAACGAATGAAGAGGTTAGAATTATCGAGCCATAACGATATTTGAAAGTCTGATACACATGAAAAGATGAGGCGGTTTGGCTCTGGCAGAAGAATGGGAGACGATCCATATTTCAAGAACCTCGCGATTATGTATGTAATCAACGGATAGGTTTGCTTAAAGCAAATGGGTGTTACAGACTAATACACACAAACAAAGCCACTCCGACATCTTCTAAAAACACAACAGACACCTTACACGTCTCGACTGTCGACCTAACCGCGCAACGACTCCTCGCTGCTGGGAGAAAGGGCGCTGGTGACTGGTACAATACATGTACATATGCTACTGGGGTCTAAGCGATAACAGGCAGGGCAGCCGATCGAGACTACAGTCTACCCCAAAAGCCAAATCAAAGTCCTTCAAAAGAAGGCATCGTACTTATCCCATACAAATGGGAAAACAAACACGTTAAAAGAAAAAGAAGAAGGTGAAAATTGTTGGAAGGGCGAGGAACACGGACGCCTTTGAATGATAGAGCGAATATTTTTAACATTTAGGAGGCCTGATAATACTTGTAAGAGACATGAATAATATAGAAGAAAAGATGGTCGACTTGTATTCATGATGTTTCTGTGTAGGTTAATGTAGTTGCTGTTTCTTGATACAACAGTTAAACTATGAGTAAATTAGTGACAGTTGTTTTGACGTTCTTTTCAGACACCCAGCTCAGGCTCTGGGTAAAAATAAATGCATGTAAATGCAAGCGTGTACATAAGTAACATATGTGTGGCATTCTGTATTGCTGGTCCAGTCAACATGAAGTTGTAGAATTTTCTTGAGGTAAGCTATCAACATTTAGATTCGTACACATCAGAGATTTTTTTTATTATTTAACTAATGTAGTTATAATAAACAACTATGGTTGCATTAACGCCAAACCTGTTCAGAGGAGTCAATCACCTAGGATTTACATGATAATCACGCTCCACTATAACCATGCTTTAAGGTCAGGAAATCATAACTGTTGGTTGTAACATGTCCTGTACACAATTTTTCCATCTCCAAGATATTCTCTTTAAGAACTGAATGGTCTCAAGACTAATCTGAGGATTACAGGATTTTAACTAAAGAGTGATATGTTAAGCAGTATTCCAGTACCCCAGTTTTCTTTATAATAATTAGACGCTATCTTGCGTTAGCGTCTAAGTAATAGTGCCAAACAATGTGTTCTGTAATAAATATTTACTTGATAACGTCGTTATATACATGGGCATAATAATGAATAAATTCACTAAAAGTAACAACCGTTATGAACTGATAGTTTTGAAAGATTCTCTCTTTCTCTCTCTCTCTCTCTCTTTGGATGTGCTTTTGGCCCATACTGTCTGAATAACTTTCCTATACAAACACCTTGTCAGGTTTATTAAATATTGTTCGAGCGAAAATTCATTTCCGTATTCGGAGGAGGTTTAGATCCACCTTTGCCCCCTTGAAACGGGAAAAGTGACAGCGAAATAAAACTAGAAGCTCCTTCATCTGAAACTTCTACTGAGGTGAATTCGAGGAATCAGACACCTTATGAGGGGAAAGGGAACTAATTGAAATTGTCTCTATTTGACTATCAATCTTTTTTTCTCTCTCTCTCTTTCTTTACGAGACGTTCTTTTTGAAACCAGTTCAGGAAATGGAGCGACCACATTTTTGTAATTTTTTTCCAGCAAAATATATTTCCTATAGTTTCTAATGTAACTAACAGTACAGTTATTATGGTGTTTTACTATGTTATATAATTAACTGAGACTGAATACAGTTCTGATTGAGTAAGGTGGAAATGGCAACCTTTGGTATATATATAAAAAAAATATTGTTGATATAAGTCTTATTTTGAATGGCTTGTACTGTGGAACGTATCAGTACTCGTATAATTAGCATATTTATGATTAATTAAAAAAAAGATCGTAAATGGTAAACCTTCATGAATTATATGTTCGTTTTCTTGGTACTCTGTGTTTAATGTTGGATCTACATGCGCGCGACCATCATATACACCTGAACATATATACTGAAATTTTTATATCCTGAAGGTGGAAGATGTCTCTCTCACATTCCAGCTTCTTTTTTCCCTTTGCGGAAATGGGAATCTGTCCTTCATTTTAGGGGTGTTGGACTTTCGCTGTCCGTGCTAGCATTTCTATGTTATTCGTTATTTCGAGCTTTCGTAAGTGGGGTTCCTGGTGTGTGCGTACATGGCTTATCCCAAACAAAGGAGAATTAACTGCTAGGACGTTTAACGCTGTGATGACCTGTCCATGCTGAACGGAAACAAGAAAATGGTGAAGAAGAAGGAAAAGAAAAATAAAGAAGTGTTTAACCCGTAAGGAACCCATCGACTCTTTGAAAGGTACACCGGGCCGATAACGTTTATGAATACCGAGTTCCCGAAAAAAATAGGAGAGAAGTGGTTTCTGTGCCGTTTGAAAGAAGGAACAGTGGGTGATAGGGGCGGCTAGAATAAAAATAAATATACTCTTTCATCAACTGGGAGAAACTTTCAAATGCTCTGCAACTGGCCATTTAAATAGTGGTAGGAGCTCCACTTCATTTATTAAACCACTCTCTCTCTCTCTCTCTCTCTCTCTCTCTCTCTCTCTCTCTCTCTCTCTCTCTCTCTCTCTCTCTCTCTCTCTCTTTCCTACTGACAATGAATTTACAACTGAAGTGGGTTTCCTTTGGTGCGTGTTGGTGGTGGCTATCACTCACTAACGAGGCCGTCATTCTTCATCTCAATACCCGACCAGTTTGAAATCAGCTTGAAATAATGTCTATAACTGAGTCCGAGAATCGTCATTATTGTGTCACTTTACTTTCATTGTCGTCATTATGAACAATCACAGTCACGCCATGGCAATTCTGTTCATCCCTTGTCGCATGGTAATTCATCATTTCTTCAACAAGGATTCTTTGAGCAGTGTTTATTCCAGCCGTGGAGTTTTTTCTTTACGCAATAAAGTTTTTAACTGCTTTTCCAAAACGTTGCTAAGGATTCCTTATCATCCATATTAATTTTTGGTAGTAAGGTATAAGATCAAATTTACATGCATTCATTGGCAGCAAAAATAAGATGAATTAGGAGATATCCGTATAGTGAGAGAGGAGACACCACGTGGGTTTGCAATGATATTCCTAGACTTGTGTTGATAGCAATGATTCCATGACAATTGACAAATACATCATTGATCCGTCCAAGATAGAACGCATTTGGATATACAGAGATGTCACTCCTTTTCTGTCTTTGGTGTCATTAGGACTCAACTTCAGTTCAAAAATTTAATTCTGGCTCTGAATGCTGTAATTAAATTATTGTTTCTTTGGAATTTGTTTATGCCGAAATTCGTTGTTTATTATTTAAAAGTTTTTGACCTGGTCAGAAGCTGGAGTACCTTCATCATTATGATACGTGAAAACCTGCTGGTTTAATTTCTTGTCGGTGTCATTTTCCCGCATCTTTAAGTAAACATTCATGAAACTTTTACTTGGTGATCATTTTTCATTTTCCCATTTATATAATATGATGTTGGGATAACAGTAGTTGAATAGAGCCCTCCGAATATGACCGATTTTTTTAAAGGAATCACTTGTCTCAGTCAAAACAGAGCAATATATATATATATATATATATATATATATATATATATATATATATATGTGTGTGTGTGTGTGTGTGTGTGTGTGTGTGTGTGTGTGTGTGTGTGTGTGTGTGTGTGTGTGTGTATAAAAGATGACGTGTACGAATTTTGAATTTTGTAAAAGTTTATATTAAGAATCTAAGGAATTTTATGTTGCTTCATAAGTCTGCGTATACAGTTGCGAGAAGTGTGTAATAATGTTTTAATGGCATCGTTACCATAGTCGTTGCGAAACCAAATTACGTGATCAAAATCAGTCAATATTTGATAAAAACTATAAAGACAGGCAGTTTATTATTATCACAATTAATGGTCTTCTTCCTAAAATCGTGACTTTTATCTTCACAGATTAATAATATTCTTTGGTCTCGTTTATTCTTGTTATCAGTGTTTCGTATTTTTTTTTTTTTTAGACTGATTCATAGAGAACGAATGTGAGTAGATTACGACGTCTCTGAATGGTTCAAAATGTAGTTTCATTTATACAAGTGAAGACCATGAGGTCTGACCTTCCTGCGTGAAGACCATGAAGTCTGACCTCCCTTGCAGGATAAACTGCTGATTCCTCAAAGAAATAGAAAGGTCTGGTAAGGACCTCATTAGAAAACAGATACCTGTTACTGGACACAGGTCTTAGCATCAGAGAGATTAGGATAAACCAGCATTTACGTTGTAATGTTGCCACAGTCCACAATAACAGACCAGTTTCTTAAGAGTTAGGTAACGTCTGAGTGAAGAAAAACTATCGCAAGGTGTTTTAGCTCAAGGTTAGATTGGTTGTTTGACTATGGCTACCGTTGCTCTGCCTTAGGTACGTCGCAACTTTGTTTGAAAATGGTTCGACGCTGATGCATCTATAAGTATCGACATGACACAGCATTATATTCAAGCCGAGAGAGATGAGAGACTTGCTAATATGATTTTACGTTGTTTTCGACTGACTTGCTGCAATTTCTCCTTGTTTTCCGGACGCTCGTACTTCTGAAGAGATGAGCATGAGACATTTATTCTCACTTAGAACTAGGCTTAATATTCATTTATATACTTTAAATCATTCTGGTACGTCGATATTCATAACTATTTCCTTATTTTCCTTTAGAAACTATTAGAATAGTTTTGATTTAGTAAGCTTCCAGTGCGTTTATTTATTTATTTTAATATTAGTCTTTTAACTTTTCCTGTTAATATATTATGTTTCTTGTAGAGAGAACGCTGCCTATTAAAATTCAGATTTGGAATTGTGTTGAGATAAGTGAGTTGTGCTCTAGAAAAGAGAGCTCAGGATTTTTTTTCCATTTTATTTTCTATAAAATATTTACATTATCTAATACTAAACTGTTCAGCTGTGCCAATGAAAGAGGGCGTATTATCTTTGTAATAAAAAAAAAGCGGTACAAGCTTTGGTTGATGAATGACTAAAATTTTAGTGAGAAGATAAGCTTAAAAGACAAATAAGGATATAAAACTACATTTACAGCTCAAGCAGCTTCATATGGGAACAACAGTAACTGATAAATTTATGCAGTGTTTGAATTTTTTAGAAAATTAGAAAATATCAATGATAAGTTCTCATAGCAGGCTGGCAAGTCAACGATAATTCATAAGCGAGGTGCACTATCTGTATGCTAAGTATTACTCTTTAAAAAAGGAAAACTGCAACTGTCCTTGTAATATCTGTGACAATTTTTAAAAAGTATATTTGCATGAAATTACCTTGCTCTGTTCAGAAAATAACTTCTTTAGTAATTATGTTTCAGGATTTCAATTTTCACATATTTCATTTTTGATTGCTTCAAGATTAACTCATTCTGAATAAAACGTGGTACATTTTTAGCGGAATGATTAAGACGACAGACTAGAGTTCTGAATTATTAACAAACGACAGTGGTATTTATATGGATTGCTCACCAATCAGCGGCCAGGAAATATACATAGTAACTAACAGACCAATAGTGCACGT
>NC_089752.1:41561361-41618861 GCF_040412425.1 Macrobrachium rosenbergii | reverse complement strand
CCCGCTCACGACGGGTAAAAGCAGTACGACATCTCGGCAAAAGACTTATACCTCTCTTGATGGCTCAATGGTTTACGTCAACTGGAGTTGCTGAATAGGCTTTCGTCGCGGGTTCGTGTCCCCACGATTCCAATTCATTTATCACTTATATAAATTCCCCTTCGGCGACAATTCTCCAACGGAGATATGCCGAGGTAGCGTGAATTTGATATTAAGCGACATTTGTAGCTTCATGATTGTATATAAATCACGGTGTGATAAAAATTTCATATATATATATATATATATATATATATATATATATATATATATATATATATATATATATATATATATATATATATATATATATATATATACAGAGAGATAGAGAGAGAGAGAGAGAGAGAGTGAGTATACTAAAGAGCATGAAATTACTAAGCACATTGCATTGATGTCTAATTCATTAATAGTTCATATATGTGCCATTGCCTTTACAACATTTTATTAAGCACATTTCTTTCCCTTTGTGTATGTGTCTGTGTGTGTGTGTTTACGATTCCCTTGGATTTAGAAGATTTCCGGTAACCGAATTGTGAGACTGTGTGCTTACGTTTAGTTATTTTAGGGTCCTTTATTTTGCATTATTTATACATTCATTTATACATTCTGATTTTTAGGAACATTCAGATTACTACTTAAGATTTTTTGATAATGTTTAGTAATAATTTATTTTCTTCTCAAAAAGCTCTTTAAATACTTTTTACTAGCAACTGAAGACTTCCTATTTCCTCTTTTGACTTCTAAAGGCAACGGTTCACGTCTGTATATAGCTATATCCCCTTTTGACAACATTTATTTCGTTAATGTAGTACTTTGCATTTCCTTTGAATTCAACTTTTACAGTATTTGGTGATTTTGGAAAGATCTCTAAAAGACCAAAATGTTTTTCTTTGCAAGTTTTTCATTATTTACCATAGTAGAGTTATGACTGTTTCTTCAGCTTTCTTTGTAGTCAGTAGCCTTTGGTCTAAAGCTGTGTTTTTTATGATAAATTCTTTTGCAGATTTTGTTTGTATCATGTATCGGCTTTTAGTTTACTGTAAAAGAAAAGTATTGGGACGGCTTTGTCTGTCAGTCCGCACTTTTTCTGTCCGCCCTCAGATCTTAAAAACTACTGAGGCTAGAGGGCTGCAAATTGGTAAGTTGATCATCCACTTTCCAATAATCAAACATAACAAATTGCTAGCCTCAGTAGTTTTTATTTTATTTAAGGTTAAAGTTAACCATAGTCATGCGTTTGGCAACGCTATAGGACAGGCCACTACCGGGCCGTGGCTGAAAGTTCATGGGCCACGGTTCATACACCATTAAACACTGTACAGAAAACTCGATTGTGCCGAAGAAACTTCGGCGCATTTTTTACTTGTTTTAGTAGCAGTTGATTTTTATGATCTGTCTTTTCGTATTTTTAATTTTTGGATAATTTCCGTCAGTTTTCATAAAAAGCAACGAAAAGATTCATTGGTTTTCTCTTATTTTCAATGTAATCTTTCAAATAGACTTTAATGGTCTTATTTGTAATGTTTCATATCAAAAGCATATCCATTTAAATAAATAACCGTTGACTTTGACTTGAATTTTTTATTTTTTTTTTTTTTACTTTTTGCCAAGTGCCACGTTCTTTAAGTGTTCGTCAAATCACTAGACAGACTCGCTTCCCCACCGTAGGCCAAGAGATGGTTAACTCAGCCTTCATCAAAATGGAAACCAAAAGTGAATTAATTAAAGCACACAAGCAACGATCCTGGACCTTTTGATACATGTTTAATGAGCTGAAGAGGATTTCAAAAGACATCGACGAGGCCATTCATTAATCTATAAAGCGTGGTGAATATCTTGCATTATTGCCCACTGGGACTTGGAAAAGAGTCGAGGTGAAAAGAATGTTGAAGATAATGACGGGGAGGAAACCATATTCTTGAGACTGTAAATATTACGCCTTGCGTTTTTAGTACCAAGGTCCTTCAAATATACTCAGATTATATTTGAGGGACCTTGGTTATTGTGGTTTGTAATAAAGTCACAGGAAAAAAAAAGTCACAGAAAAATATTCACAATTTTGGCTAGGAAAAAAAGTCACATTAATTTATGGTGGCCTTTAATAAGTCAAAGGGAAAATTTCACAATATTTCCTGGGGGTCATTAACTTTATGATACTTAAAATCTTTTGTTTATGTGTTTACGGTAATCCCCAACGGGCTTGTACTAAACACGCCGCAAAGGCGGATACACACCGAAGCAGAGCAAAATCGAGTTGGGGGGAAAGAAGCACCTAAGAAAATTTGCTATGCATTATGTACAACAGATAAGGTAGAAACAGTGTGCCCGTGAAAATTGAATAGAACCCGGGAATTTGTGCTTGATGTGCACTATTGCCAAATATATCCAACCAAATCCAGTTCTTCTAAACGTCCCTCCATTCCTTGATGCAGCTGTAAATTTTCCAATGTCTAGTATCATTATGCAGTTCAGTTATGTGTGCAGAACTCTGCCAGTCGATGTTCGTACTATTTGCCTACCAAAATTCTTTGATCGGGTATTATTCCGATTGAGAGATTATCGATCGAGGAACGACATTATACCAGGGTCAAAAGGTGTAAACATGAAGGAGGAATACGATCCATATGCTCTTGTTGATGAGCCTTCTCTCACTTCAGCTTTCAAATTATCCTTCACTCAGTCACACACACACACACAGGATCTGCATGAATATGTATATCAGTCCTTTTTAATTACGTCCCATATTTTCTGTGAAAAGACACAGACATGGTGAGAAGTTCAGACAGACAGTGACAGACAAATTTACTTGTTTGCATAGTCCGCTAGAAATACATCACATAAGTACAGTCGTTTACATATTTTTCCTATTTTAATTTTTTGGCAAAACATATTCCCAGATAGTTGGGCTTCCTTTTTACTTGTAGATTTTTGTTATATTGCATTGGACATTTTTTTTCCTTCTTGTTTTCCGAAATATTTCCGTTGTTAATTTTTCGTCCTCAAAATTCCTTAGAATTGCGTTTTTGTAGAAGGAAAACCCCTGATAGAAAGAAGCGAGTCTTATCTCCCCACCAGAGTAAATGGAAGTAGTTTCTTATATAGAGCAGGGCTGGGAGATCGTTGTTGATGAAGGGGGAGTCAGGTGAGGGTGAACCATTGAGCTGATGACCAGGGGAGGGTCAGAATTGGATGTACTGTGTCTACACGTGAAAGGAACTGTGGTGGAAAGATGGACTGTGGCGAAGGGACAAGTTCGGTACGAAAACCCACTTCAACTGTTTTTAGTTATAAGGAGATTTTTTTATTGGAAATTTCTGCAGCGTGATTATCGGCATTTAAATGGAGGTTATGTAATGAAGTAGTTAGTAATTCACCTGGTTAAACAAATTTAAGTAAATTATCCATAAAAGTGGGACTTACATCTAAACGACTGGAAGAACTGGTCTTGAAAACAAACCATACGTGCATTTGACAAAGATCTTGTATCCTCAACAAGTGACCTGCCACACTTGCAACAGTCAGGTTTTTCTCTCCAGATACATTTTTTCAAGATCCTCCCAGACTGTGGCAGATGGTATTTTAAATATCATTTTTATGATTTTCTACAGGGGAGAATCTTGCTTTAACCCGTAACTCTGGAGTAATCACATCTTGCTATGGCTAACTACATAACCTAGTTTGTTGAATCATATGCCCCTCTCATTCTCTTCTTTTAATCCTTACTTCACCGATACCTGCTCCTTAATTAACTGCCTATGGACGGTATAAAATCTGGTACATTTCCCATTTTCGGGTGGTGTTCTCCTTGGGTCTTTTGTCTCACATATTCGTTTGCTCTTTCTTTTATTCTTTCTTCGCATGTTTTCTTGGTTATGCAGCCCCCCCACATTTTAAAAAAAATTCTTTCTCTCTCACGTCTCCCTTATTGTTTGCACTTTCTGTAATTAGTCTGTCTTCATCTAAAGATCTTAATCTTGCTAGCATATTTGAATTAGAGTCACGTATTTAAGGTAAATTCGTTCAAGACATTTATTCATCCTACTGCTCTCTTTACTCTTCCATCTAGTTCTTTGATTATGTTTGTGAAACTGTCATTCAGCCTCCCATGTCTGCCAGCATTTTGGGTGTTAACAGTACTTCCAACTTGCCATGCAATCACGTAGTTCAGGTACATGAATTTACTGCTTACACGACTTTTATTTATTTTCCTTGACATTCATGAGTTTGTCCACATTAAGTAGGGAGGAATGTGGCGGTAATTGCCAGATACTTTTTCTCTGATGAGAAACCGTTAAGAGATACCTAAGTTCTAAGTAGTGTTTAGTGTGTTGACTTCAGTTCTGTTTCTCTGACACCTGTTTAGCCAAGTTAGGAGTTAAAAGTGGGAAATACGTATCATTATATATATATATATATATATATATATATATATATATATATATATATATATATATATATATATATATATATATACACATATACATATACATATACATTACATTACATATATATATATATATATATATATATATATATATATATATATATATATATATATATATATATATATATATACATATATAGTATATTACTAAAGGACCTCATTAAAACTGGATGGTATCTAACGGAGTTTTTATTCAGAAAAAAGTTACAAGCTTTCATGGACAAACAGTCCACATTATCAAGTATCCATTACAATGAGCAGACGCGTAGTCCATCTGTATTTATATCTGTGTGCTAGGTACTTTTAATCCTATAATCGCCTAGCTCCTCCTGTGTGACCCCCACCCCCTCGTGATCTTGGTCTTTCTCTGATCCCTCCTTCCAGGTGTCCGTTTTCCGTGCGTTCTCTTACTTTTTTCCTTCGTTTCCTTGCTGCTGTGGAGTGTACGATTCTTCTAGATAAGCTGTCTTCAAAGCCGTTTCCGGAGACACCGGAAACGGCTTTGAAGACAGCATATCTAGAAGAATCATATACTCCACAGTAGCAAGGAAACGAAGGAAAAAAGTAAGAGAACGCACGGAAAACGGACATCTGGAAGGAGGGATCAGGGAAAGACCAAGATCATGAGGGGGTGGGGGTCACACAGGAGGAGCTAGGCGATTATAGGATTAAAAGTATCCAGCACACAGATATAAATACAGCTGGGCTACGCGTCTGGTCATTGTACGGATACTTGATAATGTGGACTGTTTTTCCATGAAAGCTTGTAACTTTTTTCTGAATAAAAACTCCGTTAGATACCACCCAGTTTTAATGAGGTCCTTTAGTAATTCTACTAATGCACAGAACAATTGTGTATGTGATAAAAGTTAATATATATATATATATATATATATATATATATATATATATATATATATATATATATATATATATATATATATATATATATATATATATATATATATATATATATATATACTTTGTAGTACATAGATGATAAGGTGCTTATGATATTTTCATCCATTTCACGATCTGTAGATTTTATGTGTAAAGAATAATTGATGGTTTACAGGTGATAGGTCGTTACATGCATAATATCAAAAGTGTATGGGGATTCTCTCTTACAGAATCCACAATTATAAAAATGTTGGTTTTATTGTTATGTACGAACTTGAAATCATTATGCTTATATTTAACCATTTATTCAAAAGATTTTTTCACGACGCACGCTCCTGACAACATTCGTACATTTCAAGCTATTAATGTGAAACGCATTAGAGCCTTTCGATTGATATTCGTACAGAGACCCGAGGCTAGAAAAGGAATGTGCTCCCTTTTTTATCTCAAGCAGTGGGCGGAAAAGAGCTTGTACAGATTTATAGGAATGAAGGCTTTGGCATCTGTTACTCCTGATGTTACCTTTTTACACCGTCCGTCCAGTGGTTTGTGGAACGACCTGAGGGTCTGGAAGGTGTAAAGGAATAGACATCAAATCAAGATAAAGTGGTACTTTGAGGAATTGACTTTTTTTTTTTATTCATTTCCTTAGTTATAGAAATGTTTTTCCTTGTGTCATTTACTAAATAATATTGAAGGCATAACCTACAATAAGTGAGTCTCTCTCTCTCTCTCTCTCTCTCTCTCTCTCTCTCTCTCTCTCTCTCTCAACTAATCAGGAGCCTCTTTTGCCTCCTCTTTTCGCAGGGTGCTGCATGGACTTTTGTGATTGGCTAAAAGCTGTCTGGAGAGTGGAGAGTTGAAGGTTTTCAGTCAAACTGTAGCTTTGGTTTCGTTGAGCCATGTTTTTTCGTCCTCCGTCAACATCGCATTGTGACAACGCGACTCCTGATGTTGAAGGAAATTATCGTTGATTAAGGTGAGCTAATTTGCAAAGATTAAGAACTCCGTGAATATGGTTACGTGGGAAGCGTAGCTTTATTATACCACACAAATTTGCGATTCGTTATAGTTAGAGCTGTGTTAGGCTGTAAGAGACGTAACCGTTTCTTTCAGAAGGCCTCTTGTGAGGAATTTTATCCGTACGTGAGAGGATGTGAGAGTATAGTCCCGCTGAAGGGCACTAAATCTTATGTATATTAAACGATTTGCCTTTGCAGTTGGTAAATGCAAAAGCCTCTGATCTAAAGGAGAGTGCCAGCCAGCATACCTCGGATCAAGTTAACAATTCAGTCATGCGTGTTGTGTCGCCGGTTATGTTCAAGTCCAGTATCCAGCTGGCTTAGATTTATCAGGTCTTCCCAGTTGAAAATGCATGTGCAATGACAAATTAGCTACTTTGACACTTGGGTTTGTGGTACCCCATTGTAACTTATTGCATTAAGCTATCTCGCAATGTCTGCCATAGTTCTCTTTTTCGGGTGTGTGTTTGTGGGGGGAGGAAGGGGGTTGGGGAACGGTGTGTGGGATGGATCTTTGTTAATGTAAGGAAAATAAGAATGGCAGGATTCCTTACCCTTTGGAGAGTCCCGGTGGCCATCGGTTTGAAAGGTAATGTAATGACAGGGATACCTGGTTAAGTGGGAGTTACGCCGTGCTTAAAAGCAAGTTTTTGAATTCTATAATGAACGTATTTATTTACTGGCAAGGTGATATCACAAGGTGAAGATGGCTACTTTAGCAAAGAAATTCGAAGGTTTTATATTTCATTGGCCATAAGAATCAGTAAAAGTCTGAATGCTGCTTACGTCATAAGATCCTTCAGTTTATGTACTTTTTAAGTTTATTCAAGGCAGTGCTGGAAATAGAGGTGGAACTATATAGTAGCTCCGCATAACCGACGACGATATAACTTGACTTTTTCTATAGTTTTTTGGTTGCTAATTACGAATTTACCGTTCATTTTTGGCGCTCCAGCCTAATTAACCTGTAATTAACCCCTGAAGTTCATCCAACAAGGTAGGGGACCCGATGGGAATGCGGGTTTCTGGGTGGGGTATCCTCCAGGAGGGTGGTAGATGGCTATGTAACGGCTCCCCCGCTTGTTTCTGCCCTACAATTCAGGGGACCCCTAGGGAAAGCGGGGTTACTGGGTGGGGTACACGGCGGGGGATGAGAAACCAGCCAAAGTCTACAATTTTTGGCATCCCAGACATGAGAACTACGAAATAAACAGAGAACAAACAAGAACATTAAGTGAGCCGACACAAAGACAAACCCCAGCATTACTGCTGCCGTTCCAAACGCTTATAGGGGAACCATCTGTTCATGTTTCAGCCCCACACTGAGGAAATTCCGATATTAGGGAGCTAACCCCCCCCCCCAAAAAAAAAAAAAACCTAGCTAACCAATCACGTTGCGGTGTTAGCCCCATGCTGAGGAAAAACCCCAAAACTTTACTGCTTAAATGTATTTTGTGCCCCCAAAAAACAGTTTCTCCAAACTAATTTTTCATAAATTCCCTAAACTCGGCAAAAGTCTATTTGTGCCCCCAAAAAATCAATTTCCCCAAACTCATTTTTCGCACCCCAACTTCGTTTCTTTACTTCCCCCCAAAAGCCACATATGTATATACCCCCAAGCCAGTACTGAACCCGGCGAAAGTGTATTTGTGCCCCCCCAAAAAACAGTTTCTCCAAACTATTTTTTTCATAAGTTCCCTAAACTCGGCAAAAGTCTATTTGTGCCCCCAAAAAATCAATTTCCCCAGACCCATTTTTTCGCTTTTAACTCAGTTTCTTTACTTTTTTCCCCAAAAGCCACATATGCATATACCTCACCCCCAACCCAGTATTGAACCCGGCAAAAGTGTATTTGTGCCCCCCAAAAAACAGTTTCTCCAAACTATTTTTTCATAAGTTCCCTAAACTCGGCAATAGTCTATTTGTGCCCCCAAAAAAACAATTTCCCCAAACTCATTTTTCGCACCCCAACTAAGTTTCTTTACTTCCCCGCAAAAGCCACATATGCATATACCCCCCCAACCCAGTACTGAACCAGGCGAAAGTGTATTTGTGCCCCCCAAAAAACAGTTTCTCCAAACTATTTTTTCATAAGTTCCCTAAACTCGGCAAAAGTCTGTATGCCGCCAGAAAACCAATTTCCCCAAACTCATTTTTCGCACCCCAACTCCGTTTCTTTACTTCCCCCCAAAAGCCACATAGGCATATACCCCCCGAATCCAGTACTGAACCAGGCGAAAGTGTATTTGTGCCCCCCAAAAAACAGTTTCTCCAAACTATTTTTTCATAAGTTCCCTAAACTTGGCAAAAGTCTATTTGTGCCCCCAGAAAACCAATTTCCCCAAACTCATTTTTCGCACCCCAACTCCGTTTCTTTACCTCCCCCCCTAAAGCCACATAGGCATATACCCCCCCCAACCCAGTACTGAACCCGGCGAAAGTGTATTTGTGCCCCCCAAAAAAAGTTTCTCCAAACTATTTTTTCATAAGTTCCCCCGACCCCTGATGCACTTACTGCCACTTGTTGCAACACATATATCCACCCTGAGCCAGTAATGAACGCGGCGTCCCTAGGGAAATTCCAACGGCCCCTACGTTGCCGCCTAAGTTTCCCTCTCCACCCCCAAGTTCCTCACCCATCCTCCCCCAACAACTATTGCGCTAAAACCCCTACAATACACCACCCCCTGTAACCCACCAAACCCCCACCTGCTATCCATGCCTATAACTTCAGTACAATGGCTGAATCCGTTCGCACGTGCCTGAGCCGTTAACCCGGCACAGTTTACCACTAAGCTGAGGTAACTGCTGTGTCAGTTACCGTAATTTTTCCGCTTACTACTTCGGCAACTACGAGCGGTTGATTAAGCTGTGCCAGGACCACGGCCTCCACAAGACCCAGTGCATTTGCCTCCACATCCGCAAGCGGGCTTTCAGGTGCGACAGGAACTATGGAGCAGCCAAGAAGGGCCGGAAGAGGTGCAGCTATTACCAGTCGCTGTTCAGGAATACTTGGTTTTCTGGTTCCCGCCTCGACGTTGAGACTGTTCTTTTTTTGCTTCATATACGTTTCTGACTGGTTTTCTTACGATGCTGCTAGGTCAGAACTTAACTTGAGCGACGCCTCAATTAATGACTGGTTTTGCGCGTGAGGTAATCGTCAACTGGTGTGTGAAGCAAAACAGGAGGATTGGTGGGCCCGGCACTACTGTCGAGATAGACGAGGCAAAGCTCGGGAAACACAAGTACAACGTTGGCCGGGTGGCATATTTCCCAAGTCTGGAAGAGTACAAGGGTAGGGAAAATTAGGACCAATCAAAGCGCGAGGAGCTGATCATGACGTCAAAAGCCACGCCTTTTAGCTCCTCAGTCCCATATCCATTACCGCCAGTCACGATGCCGAAGAAAAGCTTTCCAATTTCACAGTTTATGGCTTGTATGACTTATACATTTTAGTCAGATATATCTAAACACAATGCAACACTAATTTAACAACAATATATTCTTCAAATGAGATACACCGTGAAATGTATTATGCGTTATTGGCTTCCCCTTCTTGGTAATAATGGTCAGTGCCTGTTAATTCCAGCTCACAAAATCGATATTTACTGCATAAATAATATTTTCATCGTGAGTTTCTAAATTACATACATGAAAATGCATGTTTAATTCCATTTATGATGAGTTGTGATAACTCATGGGATGGATAAAAAAATATACAAGATGGTAAAAATGATGGTATCTGACCTGTTTGTAGGGGGAAATAGAGAGAGGGAGTAGGCTTACGCTACGGCTTTCTATGGACATAGGCTATGCTATTTCGTAGTAATGAACATTACTGTGCATTGTATAAAAGCAATATACTGGACATTACTAGGTTATGAACAGGAATCAGACTGATATAGTCCCTACTATTTACAGGGACACCGTATCAGCTTCATTCATTAAATTATTTCAAGAGCTAATGTGCCCTTGAGGAAACCTACAGTATTGTTGTTTTGGTGATCTAAGTTAGCCTACTGTAACCAAATATAGTTAGTTACTTGACAAACTCACCCTATCAGTAGCTAATCTGAATAAGGTTGCTTTTCAAGGTGTACTTGATAAGCTGTAGTAAAAAATTGCCTTTTTAAGTGGATTTCGTTTTGATAACCTTCGTGATGTCCTTACCTGATTGGTACTTGTAATTCATTGTGTACAAATATATAAGTTTTTCGTTGAATATTTTTTGCTTTTGATTTTTAATTGTGTACAGATAAACAAAAAGTGATAATATAATATAGTATTGAATATTTTTAGCAAGCCCTTACGTGATTTTTGCTTAAAATTCATTGTGTACAAAGAAAGCACTGATTATTTAATTTATATTTAATATTTTTTAGCAAACACTTCATGCTTGTCATTCATTGTGTACAAATAATTAAAATGACTGTTTCATTAGAATTTAATATTTTTAGCAATTATAGGAGTACAGAATGCCTATTCATGGATTTACAGTAGACTTTTTACTAAGCTAAACTAGAGCAGAATTGATGCATAAATTTATTAGAACTGCAATATGCTTTAAAATAAATATAGATGACACTTTTTTCCAAACTCTCTTTCAGCAGAAAATTTTATACAAATATTCAACATGTATTAATTGAAGCCAGGGATAACGGTAGTAAATGAGTATCCACTGTTTTCATACAAGCTCACACTCAATAGCCAAATGTATGCCTTAAGTGCATAAATTTGTCGTCAAAACTGTATCCTCCACATTTCATTTAAGCATAAGGCAGTTATTATTTTAGTACTGTACATAATACCTTTTTATAGCCTGAAACAACAGGCAGTAACGCCTGAAAAAACGTTACATGCTCGATTGGGCCAGTGGTAAACGTTAAGACAAGCAAAATCCCTATACAAACACACACACACACACACACACACACACACACACACATATATATATATATATATATATATATATATATATAATATATATATATATATATATATATATATATATATATATATATATATATATATATATATATATATATATATATATATATATATGATGAGAGTTCATTTTTGACAGGTGTGGTTATAATGAGATAGAGAACTCAGTACTGGAACATGAGTTTATTCCAACGTTTCGACGGCAGAGGTCTTCTTCAAGGACCTGACAAAGTATAGGTTGTAGCAAGTATATATACAAAATCATACTCCCGAGGGCTGCGCTAATGTTTTAATCTCCTTACCCTACCCGACATTTGCAGCCCTGGGGAATATGATTTTGTATATATACTTGCTATAACCTGTACTTAGTCAGTTCCCTGAAGGAGACCTCGGCAGTCGAAACGTTGGAATAAACTCATGTTCCAGGACTGAGTTCTCATTTATCTCCATATATATATATATATATATATATATATATATATATATATATATATATATATATATATATATATATATATATATATATAACACAGTACTGTACATCCTTGGGGGCTAAAATGGACTAAGTACTGAGCTGAGACTTAAATTTATACAATAATGAAAGCCAAATAAAACAAACTGCATTGAAATAATATATCGGTAAATGTTCAGAGTTTGTTTTTTTTATATATTCTTAACTGACAAGAAGTACTTTAGGGATGAGAAAAAAGTATATTGCAGTCCAGCATATAACACTACATCCTGTCAACATTTTAGCAGCAACTTACTTCAGTTGCCCTCTAGCTCAGTGACCACTGCCATGCGACTTAGCATTTGCAACATTTTCTTTCGCCGCCAACTGGGTACAATTTATAAGAATTAAAACTGCTTATTTTTTTCACAAAGTTTCTTTCCACTGCTTGAATTCTTCTCTGCACTTGACATTGGTTCTAAGTTTTACACAGTCTTGTTCATATTTAATGTCAACATTTTAAAGCCGTCACTTTCGAAGTCCAAGATTAAATTCATCTTGATGGGAGTCGAAGCGCCGCGAAGTTCTTGGCCTCCTGTCTGTAGTCTGTAGTGCTTTTACAGGTCATATACCATCATTTTACACCATCATTTTTACCATCTTGTATTATATTGTTTTATTCATCCCATGAGTTATTGCAACTCTTTATAAATGGAATTCAACATGCCTTTTCAAGTACATAATTTAGAAACTCGCGATGAAAATATTATTTATGCAGTAAATATCGACTTTGGGAGCAGGAATTAACAGGCACTGACCATTATTACCAAGGAGAAGCCAATAACGGATAATATAATTCACGGTGTATCTATTTGAAGAATATATTGTTGTTAAATTAATGTTGCAATATGTTTAAATATATCTCACTAAAATGTATAAGTCATACAAGCCATAAACTGTGAATTTGTGAAGTTTTTCTTCGGCACCGTGACTGGCGATAATGGATATGTGACTGAGGAGCTAAAAGGCGTGGCTTGTGATAACGTCATGATCAGTTCCGCGCGCTTTGATTGGTCCTAATTTTCCCTATCCTTATACTCTTCCAGACTTGGGAAATATGCGGCCGGGTGGCTGAGGGCCAGTAGGTCTTTGGCGAAATTGGCGCTATTTGCCGGGAGACACGGAACTTCTTCGTCGTCCCCGTTGAGGACAGGAGTGCAGCAACTTTAGTGGCCATTATCAAGGACTTTATCCTCCCCGGCACTACTGTCATCTCTGACTGTTGGAAGGCCTACGATACCCTCGGCGCCGAAGGCTACACCCGCCTGACGGTCAACCACTCCCTCAACTTTGTCGACCCGGAAACCGGTGCCCACACCAACATCATTGAGAGGAGGTGGCGGGAACGCAGAGCCAGCAGCCCCAGGTACGGCAGGAGGAAATACAATTTTGTAGGCTACCTGGCTGTAGCCTACTTTAAAATTCACTTCTCCGCACCCAACACCAGGTTCCACGCATTCCTAAAGGCAGCGGCTGACCTCTACCCTCCCGGTACCTAAGGTAAGTCCTCTAGATCAACTCAGTCAGCACTTGAAAGTAATTGGAGCTATTCCTGAAGATCAGTCGGCTTATCGGAAATTCCATTCTACTGAAACAGCTCTTTGTGCCGTAATTAATGATTTGTTAGGTTTCTCTGATGACGGTAAATGTAGCTTGCTTATTCTCCTAGATCTTAGCGCTGCTTTTGATACAGTGGTTCATGAAGTGTTAATAGAGGATATGACTGCTATTGGGATCGATGGGGATGCTCTTAAATGGTTTAATAACTATTTATCGAATAGATCTTTCAAGGTGAAGGTTAAAGATAGATATTCTGAAAGTAGAAAGCTCACCACGGGTGTTCCACAAGGAAGCGTACTTGGCCCGGTTCTTTTTAGTATTTATACAATCGAGTTGTCTTGGATATTTAAATTACATGGCGTTCAATGTAAATTTTTTGCTGATGACACCCAGTTTTATTTAATAGTGGATGACATGATTGAAGATCAAGCTGTTATTGATAGACTCATGGCAGATGTTTCGAAATGGATGCAAAAGAAAAAGCTGAAACTAAATGAAAATAAAACTGAATGTATTCTAATTGGCACTAAATATAACTTAAGAAGGTTTGATAACGTTAATAGCATCTCCATCAATAAGGAGAATATTTTGTTAACTGATAAAGTCAGAGATCTCGGGGTAGTAGTTGATGGTTCTTTGACATTTGATGAACATATTAACAACGTGGTTAGGACCGCAAATTATCATCTGAGGAATATCGCATCCATTAGAAAATATCTTAACGAAGATGCCACTAAGCTGCTAATTAATAGTTTGGTAGTTAGTAGAGTAGACTATTGTAACTCGTTGTATTACAACTTACCTAATTATCGACTTAAGAAACTTCAAATGATTTTGAATAGAGCTGCTAGACTAATTGTTGGTATATCCCCGAGGGAACATATTACTCCAACCTTAATTAAATTACACTGGTTACCAGTTAAAGCAAGGATTATTTTTAAACTTTGCGTCTTAACATATCAAGCTATTAGCACGGGAGAACCATTGTATCTTAAAGGTTGCCTGAAAAGATACGTAGTTGGGCCTGGTGTTCATACACGCCTTTCCCGTGATGATTTCAGACTTGATGAGCCTCGTGCAACGACCACTCTGGGTACGAGAACTTTTAAGCACTGTGCTCCTAGATTGTATAATCAACTTCCGGTATCAGTTAAAGTGTGCTGAAAATATCTTTCAGTTCAAAAAGCTATTGAAAACCCATTTATTTTCACTCAGCTATAATACTGAGACAAATGCAATTAACCCTCTTAACATTACATAGACTTTTAAACTTTTGTAATTTTTAACTAAAATATAAGTTATTTGGAAATCCCGTCTGAACGCTTAATAGCGAAAGAAGGGATACTTGATAAACCGTCAGACATAGACATAGACATAGATTCTTTTCCCCTCAAGGTATTTTACTGTGCAACTCATTTTTTTACAGGTTGCTGCTTTCAGCCGTACCTTCCTGCCCCTGTTTTTGCCTTGGGAACTTGTTTTTTCTGCACTTTTAGGTGTCCTGGTACCGGTGTTAGGTTTTGTTTGTTCACGGTCATGTTTTTTGCCCCCATTTCCATTGCTTGGCAGTGTTCCTTCCCAACCCCGGCCCCCACCCCTGTGGTTTTCTCAGTTACCCCCGCATTTGGGGTACGTGAGGCAATTCCTCCCGCCCCCGTTGCTCCCCACACAGCCGCTCCCTCGCTTCTGCGCATGGCTCCCACTTGTTCTTGCGCACCCGTAATGTAAACATTTTCACTTCGCAACATTCTCGTTCCCCACTCGCAACCCCGTGTTCTCACACTTTCCCCTTACTTTTGAGTTAATGCAGGGGGCAAATGACATGACCGCCAACAAGGAAGCCCAACTCCGCTTCCAGGAGGTCTAAAAGTCCAGGAAAAGCAAGTTCCCAAGGTAAAAACAGGCGCGGAGCTACCCTATGGAATTACCGTCCATCCAACAAGGGGGTTTCCATACGCGATCTTCACAAGACAGAGCACGGCTACGTCTGTTTCGAGTGGTTCATATCCCGTCTGGCAAGTGCAATAACTTGTTAACGTATGGGTACGCCACCCCCCGCCCCCCATGCCAATACTGAACACGTCGAAGGGACATTCCATTTGGCCGACAACAAACAAATGCACCGCCAGTGTTAGAAGTCCTAAAAGTGTAGAAAAAACCAGTTTCCAAGGTATTGCACTTGCCGGACGGGATATGAACCGTTCGAAACAGACGCTGTCTTGTGAAGATTGCGTATGGAAACTCCTTGTTGGATGGACTTCAGGAGTTAATTACAGGTTAATTACATTCAACCCCCCAAAAATAACGTTAAATTGTAAATAAGCAGCCAAAATACTATAAGAAACTGCCATTTCTCGCTAAATACCCGCCGTGTATCTATTACTTAGAAATACCAATAGATAATTTGGTAACAAAATTATACGCCAAGGCTGTATCCAGGAACCCGGGGGGGGGGAGTAGAAGTCTGTAAGTCTCGTAAAAATCTGTATTTTTAATAAAAAATCCTGGCCACAGTACTGAGAAATAGCTTTTTCGTTTGAACGGCTTTTCGAAATACCTAACTTACTTCTATTGTGACAAGTTAAAATTGACATAACTGTATAAAGCATATTATGATCCTCAGGAAGTGCATTGGTAGTCTTTAGAAATAATAAAGATTTTGAATGAAATGTTCTTCGGCGGGATATAATTATCGAACTTAACAGTCAATACTATGAAAATGAAATATGCGAAATCCTCCAGTTAGGTATGTAATTGTGAAAGGCACCGAGACTAACCTTGGTAATGCTCTTTATCCCTACAGCCCTAGGCCGTACGGACGGCTGCACAGTGACACCACACCTAATGACAGCAAGCGCGTTTTTTGGCATTTATCACATTTTTTCTTCACATTTTGCAGGATTTTTTTAGTCCCTTATCTTCGTTATCAGGTTTTCAATTCCAAATTCGATTTTTCCCCGGAAAAAAAAAGGTTGGGTATTGAGAGAGAGAGAGAGAGAGAGAGAGAGAGAGAGAGAGAGAGAAATATAGGGGAAAAGTTAAAGTGCGTGAACCCAGTCTCTCTTACAGACGATGTTCTATAACTCTAAAACTATAAAATCTGTCAAGTTTTGAAAAGATTTCCAACCAAATGAGCAATTGATGAGGACAGATCCGTAGAGCTTGTTCAACGATTCCAAGTCGTTCTTTCAACTGACTTTCCCGGGAATTCGACTGTGATGCTAAGTTCACACATTCACGTATCAAGGCACGCATGCGCGCACACAGCCAGAATTGGTGAAACTTGCGCATACGCGAGAAAATAGGCCCCGCCCAACTGGATACGTGTCACGGGACGATGTGCGTGATGCATGCGCATTATAGTGCGCCGCAAATGTACGCACTGCGTAAGGGTGACGTGACGCTGACAAACAAGCGGCGGCGCAGGCAGAAGTAGTGCGTGGCAGAGCACGTAACACCAGCGTACGTATACCGTATGTGTTACGTTCTGCGTAACTGAGTTACGCAAACGTCACGTTATTTACGTACTGCGGGGTTAAACCCCAGCTATATCGTACCAGAGACCTGTAGTTATTTTGCCCTTTTTAATAATTTCTGTACATGGAATCTATTCTGATATGATATTTCTATCATTTTTGAAAGTACCTTCTCTTAACATTGTTTCTATTCTGTTCCTGTATTTATTTTGGACTTATTTATAAATCAATAATGTATCAGTTCAGGATTATTTTGCCCTGTGCATTTGTGTACTTCGTTTATTTTAGTTGATTTAATAAAGATATTGCTCAAATCCATGATATATTACTCTCATCAATACTTGGTAAATGGGAAGAGGATAGGGCGGGCCATGACATTGCAATGTATGTTTAATAAATATGAAACAAACATATATATAAATAAAAGGAAGATGATGTAGTTATTTGCCCTTTTTAATAATTTCTTTACATGGAATCTATTCTGATATGATAATTCTATCATTTTTGAAAGTACCTTCTCTTAACATTGTTTCTATTCTGATATGATAATTCTATCATTTTTGAAAGTACCTTCTCTTTACATTGTTTTAATTCTGAGGTGATAATTCTATGTTCTTGAAAGTACCTGCTCTTAGCATTTACATTGTTGATATTCTGATATGAAAATTCTATCGTTTTGAAACTACCTTCTCCCCGATATTTTTGACATTTTATATGGCTTGCTAATATTTTGCCTGTTGTCATTTTTCTTCTGTGCACAAATGTTACATAAAGTATTTTGAACTTATTTCAAAGTCAATAATGAAATGTTAGTGTATTCAGGTTCATTTTGCCTTCTTTATTTGTGTACTTGTATTATAGCTACTTCATTGAATACATGATATTTGAGCAGAGGATAGAGCTAGACATGATATTGCAAAATATATTTATTTAATATAAAATAAAAACATACACATACATAACAGCAAAAAGGAAATACAACAGTATATAAATTAGCCCTGCAAATTGTTGAGGAATGTCGTGTCAAGCGACAGGTTGCTGAGGTCTTTTGGTGTGGATGTCACCAACTGTGCTTGCAGGAGCGCCAGCTGCTGTGCAGTGAGTGCCCGCTGCTGCTGCGATGCCGACAGGCTGGCAGGAACTGCAGGTGCCTGACACCTCCGTTGTCAGTGCCATGGTGTGGGTCATCATGGCCCTCGACGGCACCGTGCAGCCCTCTTTGGTGGCACGGATATATCGTTGGATGGCACCGAGCACCTCCATTTTCAGGTGCAGGCTCAGCTGTTCTGACACCTGCGCACACTCATCCTCGACTTCTTGAAAAAATGTAGGGCCATCTCCATCAGGAGTGCCTTCGGTGTCGGCGTCGGCATCCCCTCGTGGGCGTTGTCGTCGGTGGCGGCGGCGGGTCGCTCTCGTAGGCGAGGGCAAGGTCCTCTTCCTCCTCCTCAGGTCGCTCTCCGTCACGAGCTCGTCGGCCTCGAGCTGCAGCACAACAGCATCGCTGCCTGAAGGGGGACCATCAGCTTCAGGAGGCTTTGCGTGGGGGCAACTCCAGCTGCCAGGGCTCCTGGAGTTCTCAGGGCCCCTTTCCTGGTCCTCTTCAGCATGGGTCCTTTGGGCATCTTGGCTGCTGCAGTGGGGCGAAGACGGAGGCGCTGAGGAGATAGCAACAGGATGCTGGCCAGAGAAGCACTGACCTGGAAGCACGCCGCCTGCCCCTTTTATCCCAGGTCAAAGCGTTGCCACATCTACGCGGTTGCGGGGGGTGCGGCAGCGTTGCCGCGTCTACTCCCACGCCATTCTGACAGCCACGCAGTGCCCTGGGGCAGCGTGTGCCCCAGGTAACGGCGTGGCAGCTGCGCGGTCAGCCCGCGGGTGGCGCCACGCCAGCGGTCGGGCCACGCTACCTGACAGTTGACCTGGCCACCCCGCAGGGTTTCGAGCAGGCCGAAAGGTTCCTGCCCCCCGGCGCACGGCCAGGTGGTCCGTAACGGTCGCGCCGCATGCTGCCGCATTTACACAGTACTTACGGTACATTTACGTTGTGTTTGCGTTGTTTTTACGTACTCTCTGGCTCCGCCCCGTTCGTGGCCGTGCGTGGGCATGCGTGCCTTGATACGTGAATGTGTGAACGTAGCTTGACTCCCTTTGCTCGCTTGACCTAATACAATTATCTTGCTTCACGATTCACAAGGGTGATAATCGTACGAATTCTTTAGGTATTTTGGGACAGCGGTGCATTTGTGAGTAACTTGACTTTGGCGGAGTAACTGTATTGATGGGCATTCTTTCCCAACTAAAAGTATTCGATCGCGTAGCTTCCTACGAAAATATTGAACCTGGCTGTGGAGTATAAAAAAATCCAACTGTTTTACGTTCAAGTTTAAGAACCGAGTAGACTGTGCATGCTCAGTCATAATGGGTTAATATTCTTTTACAGATGCTCCACACACAGGCTTGGTACTGACAATAAATGCCCTTATTAATACACAGGCTGAGCGTTAAAAAACAAAACAACGATTGCCATGACTTGCCAAAGGAAAGATGCAGAACTTGTTGGAAGCCAGTTCAAGTCAGGGGAGAAGTAGGTGCAAAGTTCAAGGGCTAATTAATGGCTTTAGTTCGTCCACTATATTAGCCTTGGCACAAAAAATAGCTCGTACCAAAGTATGTCATCCAATATTAGGCACCTGGAATACGTAAAGAACATAATGTCGAATTACTGGCTCAATAAATTAAGAATATAATGATGTAGACTGTCGGAAGAGAACGAATTTTATTTCTTATATCCATATACCACAGGAGATCATAGGATGTGTAAAACGGAACGTCAAAGAAACGCGTTTCATGAGTGGAAGAACATGAGGAAGTGATTGCTTGTCCTTGGCGAGTTTTGTGAGTCAAGTTTTCATGTCGTGCTGCTATAGCTGTATCAGTGTCATTCACCAAAAGAGTATTTGTATCATGGAATATCTTTCACAGCCAACTGAATCTCTTTGTTTTGGTGGTCGTCTTTCCTTTTCCTTCCTATCAAAAATAAATGGATTTGGAAATTCTTCACTCTCGTTCAATGTTTTGGACATTCCTGAAATATATAAATGAAAAAATCACATTAATGTATTTATGTGTTGCTAAACTAGTAGCACAGTCAGTAAACTCGTTTTAGTTGAGTAAACTTAGATACAGTCGTAGAGAGAAACTTTGTCGCAATATTTAACGTCAATAAATAGGGTATGCCTGTATTTCTACGACAGACATTTTAAAGCAATTGCAGTATTTTTTAAAGAACTTCATGACGGTAGTCATGCTAATCCTCTTGCACATAGGAAGATGTCATCAATATTATTTATGTCAGATTTTCCCTTTTAAGTTATAAGATGTGTAATGGGGTTGTCTCTACTCCTCTCCATTTGGTGCATTTTCCGGGTGATTCCCTGTCTGACCTATCTCCTTTTTCTGTTACTTCCCTATTTCCTACTACTTCCTTATTTACTGCTGTCTTGACAATCTGTTCCTTATCTCGCCACCTCTTAATGGCCCAAACCATCTCAGTCTATTTTGCAGCCACGGGACATCACTTGCATTATCATATTCCCTCTGTATTTGGCTGCGAATCATAGCATAACTTAGTGATGCCTTCGTAGTCCCCATTATACCTCTGTCAGCGCCCGTATTTCGCAGCACTGAGTTGTATTATCAGGCCTTTCTGGAATGTGATAGTAGTATTTTTTGCAGCTATCTTTTTTGTATTTCGTCAACACAGGACTCTTCTCGTCATGGCTAATATCGCAATACGCCATAAGAGTCAAGTGTTCCCTTGGTAACAGAAAAGCTTCATCTCTTCCAAGACCCGAGTTTTTCGAGAATAAGGTATCCCACCTACATCTATTTTCCTATTCCTGCTCTTTTACATCGCGGAACGTTCCCTTAGTTGTTTATTTTGGCAGTCCTGACCATATCTCTTGTGACGCCATCTGTTATTGAGTGTACAGGACTCCATTTGCATGGCCACTTTCGTGACTGAAAACCTTTTTCCTTTGCTCCCTTTCCAGTCACCGTAAGATTTATTGATTTTAAGTTCCTTCCTTTCCATTCCACTCTTCCACTTTTAAATATTGCTGTATTCTCGTCACCTAATTCTGCCGTTACTTGCACATAGCAGTTACCAGGACCACCCTTTCTGTACCCTTCTGTAATTTCCTGTATTACTATGAAAGCAGCAAAAGTCTTAAAGGTTACCTTTGGTGGACACCAGCTTTAAATTTAAATTCCTTAGATACACCTGCCACTGTCTGCACTCTTGTTTTGTGTTTATTATTATTATTATTATTATTATTATTATTATTATTATTATTATTATTATTATTATTATTATTCAGAAGACATCGTTCATATGGGATTATGCCCACAGGCCATTGACTGCCCTAGGAACATTCGCCGTAAACATTTTTGCCGTAGGAAAACTCGCCTCAGGAATTTTCACCGTAGGAAAATTTGCCGTATAGGATTTTTGCCGTAAGACAATTTCGTCGCATTTTTTTTTCCGATACCCTTGAACGGTCCCTTTTGGAGTAATGTCCGATTTAATATGCGAAGTACCTTGTTATCAAGTATATATGGCTCTCACTATTGTTCCTTCGATTTTAACATTTTAATAAGCGAAGTACCTTGTTATCAAGTATATCTGATTTTTACATTTTGATTAACAAAAGTACCATGTTTCCTTTTTTTGTTCCTTGTAAATTTTATCATAATTTGTTATAATTTGTGAATTATTTGTGTTCCAAACATTGATTTATTTTGGTAAGGATAAAAAAAAAAGCTTTGTATAGACAGGACTTTATTTTTATAAGTATTACTTAACATGTCTTTTTTTACAGGGTCAAACATCAGAAAAGAAATTAAAAAGTAAATATTTATTTAAAAAATAAAAGACAAAATATATCAAATTAACAAAAAAATTATTTAAAATGTGTGCAAATTCCAAGCAATGCTTCGTAAATGTTTTTTGCGTTGGACTGTAATGAAGCATTTTCCGCTGAAGTCTTGCATTGATATCAGTCTTGCATTGATATCAATATATATTTTCTTCATTTGTACTGCATCTCCTCGATCTAAATCACTTTTCCTTTTTTGCTAATGTCTCTTCCTTTTTCAAATACGACATTAGTTTCCACAAATTTGGGTGCATGTTAGTCATGGAGCTCTGTACTGCATTGTGGAAGCCTTATACGCTGCTGTTGGTTCTGTTCGTACGCCCATTCTGTCTGTTCGAAGACATTCCACAATTCAGTAGGAAGTTATTGCATTCTGTCTTCGTTCACCTCGACCCCGTTCTCCTCCGATATAGTGAGTTTCAAAATATGATACAAATACTTGGGGCAAATCATCATTGTCAGTCAGTTCAAGAAAACCATCAATAACATCACACAGTGGCAGAAATGCTAACGCAGTGAAGCATTTGATTTTGTGGTTAAATTCTGCGTCCGTAAGATAGCGTGACTTTAAACCTATATCCACAATGTGGCGATAGATATTCTTAGCCGTATGAAATAAACAACCTGTTATATTTGTTGCTGGAAACATATCACAGAAAGCATTGATAATTGTTTTCTCGAAATCCAGCCATTAAGGTTTCGGGCTCTAATGATGGATTGATGGGTGTAAGTCCTTTAAGGCGCTAAAAAGTCTGCTGTAGGTTACTTGTGATTTACTAGGTAGCAAAACAAAAAGACGCGGTACGCTATTATGTCTTATGATAATATGTAACGTGAATAACTGATAATACATATATCTCGGCTACATTTAAAAGTGCCATCACAAGCCCAATCTTTATTATTAGCAAGGTCCTCTAACCCAGCTTGAGTGCCAAACACTAAAATTCTATCCGGATCATCTTCACCACTATCGTACAATAAAAAGTTCTCACCATTTTCAATAAATCTACAGTATATTCTTCAGGTATTGTATATCCACTTCTTCCGGTTGGGATCGGGGGAGCTTGGCTTTTCTTCTGCCTCCAACCTCTAATACTGCGAGACAAATGCGATGAAGTCGGTAGCAAAGACAATGGTCATCTTAACTAGATGAAATTTCTGCAATTAATGACCGTGCAGAAGTTTGTGAATTAGTGGCTAGTGATTTCAATTTTGTTTTTGCTTCATACATTTTTGGTTTTGATGGATGAGATGGATGGCAATGCTCGCCAAATGTTTTACATATTATAGATAAATTATCATTTTCCAGCACGGTATGCACTCTAGATTTACATTCCAATATGTTTTTTCACCGTATTTTCTATCAATTCTGTAAACAAAGTTAGGATCAATAACAAATTTCACACCGCCTCTGGTACTTTCACTTGATAGACCATTGTTATGGGCTTTACAATGAAAAAATATTGTCGAGTGACTAAAGAAAATTTAAAGAGTTTAACTCTACACCTTTGAGTGTTAAAATTAGGTATTCTATTTGGGTATTTTAATTATATAACAAGGTACTTCGTCAATCAAAATGTAACGTTAGTAGGTTCCAGATATACTTGATAGCAAGGTACTTCGCTTATTAAAAAGTTTAAATGGAAGTAACAATAGTGTTTGCCATATATACTTGATAACAAATGCGGCGAAATTGTCTTACGGCAAAGTCTCCTACGGCGAAAATTCCTGAGGGGAGTTTTCCTACGGCAAAAATGTTTACGGCGAATGTTCCGGATACGATTGACTTGGCTTTCAAGCTTCCAAAGAATAATTTGTTCATTCGAAAGAAATAGCATACAGTAATGGGAAACACAGAAACTGTAGTTGGTGCTAGTAGTCAATGGGCCAAGGCTTCAAATGCTTATGTGTTTCAAAAAGCGTAGGTTCTTGACCAAGAATTACAGATGTGAATAACTTCCTCTTCCTCTTTGCAAGGAACTTTCGTGCAGTTGCCTCATTATAAGGATTGGCTCGGTTGCTGACCTCTCTAGCAATAAGCAAGCCTGAAAAGGATCGATTTCAACAGTTTCTCGTATCCTTTGCAAATGCTTATCACTTACTCCTTTTCTCTTTCTTCTGGTCCTTCCATTGATCTTGGTCAGATTTTCCTATACAGTACCTGTTTTCTGGTCAGCTCTTCAGTAACTGGCTTACTAGTTGTTTTAATCTTTATTTTTTTTTCAGACGATGCTCAAAGCATTCCTCAAATATTCCATTCGATTTCTTTTCGTTTCATCTCCATTTTTCATCATTCCTTAGCCACTTTGCTCTTCTCAATATATTTCTCTTCCCTCTGCCGTGTTGATCTGACTTAGTTCCTCCCATTTTTTTCCCCTTGATACCTCCCTCCCTTCTCTTTTCCTATTGCTTGAAGGATGTCTTTTCTCTCTCTTATACGCCTTCGTACGTCTTGATTCTCCCATCATGTATCGATGCTCTGTCCACTGTGTCACCTGCATTCTCTTTTTATGCTATAATTACACTTTGTTTAATATATATACGTTTGGATTTTCCACCTTTCAGTTTTCATGCTTGTAGTTTCTTGCTGTCTTTTTCTTCATCCTGTTTCTGTCCCTCACTGTCAGATCAATCCCAGCAGTGGACATTGTATTAAGGATGCCTTCCCTGGTATATCAACAGAAACCTGTTTGTGCTTCGCATAGTAAAATCATGTTTAAATTTGCCACTCCTGCATAAACTGTTTCTTCCCCTGCCTCTTTCGGTCTTCCTGGTTGTGGTCAGTATAACGAGAACACTTGTTTTACCTTCATTTTGATCTTCAATATTCTTTCGTTTATTTGTTCCACTGTCACATCTACCGTTCCCATTAGAAGGGACCTGCTCCTTCTAATGCTAATACAACAACGGTTGGTTGATGCTTTGGTATGAAAATACAGTGAGTTTACTAAACTTTTCAAGAAAGAATGGTGGTTCCAACAGTCTGTTCAGTGAGCTGATGCTTCGGTGCCTTCAGCAACCATAGGAGATAGAAGTTTTGTCACTGTGCAAAGGAATGTGAACTACTTAATGGAATGTTTGCTTTCCATCATGTGGTTGATTGACATGGACATTCAAGAAGGGATTAATCAGTCGACATTTATAATGTTTACCCATGTTGTAAAATTCCTGTATAAGGTCTCTTTAGCTGTATCTTTGATTGGAGTAATTGAGGGTTAATTGTTTGATATATATTCTTCTTCAAGGTGTGGTGCGTTTTCCATTTCATGAGCACGTATACTGTTTGTGGTAAAGCAACAAATAGTTTGTTAGTCAGTGTCATGTTTATCATCGAGAAGGAGAAACTTTGTCGATTCCAGTGCTCAACTATCGCATCAATATTTCCTCATCCAGTTAAATTCTTCCTGTCCTTAGCATTGAATCTCTTCAATTTTGAGTTCGCTGTCATTAGGTTTGTGGGTCACCACTGACGCTCCTTTTCTTGAGTTCTGTTCGATTCATTTATTTTTTTTTGAGATAAACTGTTAAATGAGGGAGAGTTCTTTTGCATAACGTCTTTATCTCGATCCGGTTTCTTTTATGCATTTTAACAGGGCACATTGTTCTTTTTATATTCCCAATAGTAGTTTTTGTTACCTTAATGGAAATGCAAGTACATGTCATTTATTCTTCACGTGTGGTTTACTCATCATTCGCCCACGCCGTTCCATTCAGCACCAAAAGAAAATTTCACCAACTCTGAGTGACTCATTTACTATCAAGAAGTTAAAGAAGAGTGATTCATTCACCAGTTAAAGAAGCACTGGTCTGCAGGGAATAATTAAAACAAGATAATGATAAGATGATAATATTAAGGATGTGTCACATTCCTCTAACCGGACTTGGGACCTGAGGGAGTGTCTGAACCTTTGATCAACCTAAAAGGGTTAAAGTTAAGTTCACTGATAAAGGGCGAGAGAAACCTAAGCCTGGGTGCTTTGTGGAGTTGGATTGAATGTTGATTGAAGTTAGTATTAAGCATTTAGTTGGATGACAGTGGATACTGCCCGATTCTGTGCCGAATGGTGATATTCATGAAAATGAAAATGCAAGTCAGCAAGTGTACAGAACTAGCATAAGGGGAGTTTTAGATAATATGGCGGTCAATAGTATTAGGTAATGAACGTTACGCACGATCTGCATCACACCACTGAATTGTCTAGTGTGGTTAATCGAAGGACTGAAATAAAACCGTAGGATAGGCTTACTCTTCGAGTTACTTGTTTCCAGTTAATTTTTTTGCTGTTCAGCCAATATAAGAGATAAAGTGCACACGTAACTATAACCAATAACTTTACAGTTATTGGACTGAAGGGCTCTAACTATAGTATGAAAAGCAAATGTAATGAATAAGTTCTTTTTTTCCCTTCTCAGTAACCAAAGAATTATCATTATGTGAAGAATGATATTAGTAGTGTAAACCTAATAATCAACAGTATACAAAATGTCTGCTTGCATAGTGTATTGCATGTTCTGCCACCATTAGTATATAATTTCTCTCTTGTAAAAGCATTTAGGTGTAATATCCAAAGATGTACACTTTAAGTAGAAATATATGTAAATAACCTATTTAATTCCCAAGACTTAAGTCGAGACATCGGTAGTTTAAGGTAGTTTGCGATAAGTAATTTCTCGATTGTATCACGGACAGCATGTTTCTAATGAAGGTAACTGACGAATACAGACTGAGATGTCATGATACTTAGTCGCAATAATGTTGTGTTTTCCCTCATGCGAATATAGAGAACTAAATTTTGGTTTTTATTTGAATACACACCAGTTTTAAGTATTTTATTAAGTCTAAAATTCCCCATATTGCATAGTAAATTTACACAATTACCGTAAGGGGCAAATAAAGTCTGGCGCAGATAAATTAACTCTAAAATGTCATTATGATGCAGTAAAATTTTGCGTATAATGCCATTTTAACTGAAGAAATGCCATAGTTTCATTCGACCGGCTTCATTGACTTGTCGACGACTTGTGTCAAAAGTTGAAGTCGTACTTCTCTCAATCGATCCACATCACCGTGATCGCCTGTGGCTAGTTTTTGAAATACCTATTGTTACGATTTAATAGGGATCGAAGCAGCTATATAACTGATTTAACCCGCGTAACGTTACATTAATGTTACCTTATGCTCCTATATGATTTGCCAGTATCTATTTAGCAACTTTGCTTTCTTTACAAGTCATTGTTTATCCTAAGCATACATGTAGTTACGTATGTAGTTTAGTCTCTCTATCGTAGTCAAGACTTTCACAAAGTATATGCCCAACCTTGTTATACGGACACCGATTATAAATGGCCTTAAATTTCCTATTCAGCAAACACGTATTACGTAATGATGAATTATATAGCGCAGTATAAGTATATTAATGATTTGCCATTATCTTCCACTGCTGGTCTCTTCGTTGTGTCAAAGGGTTTGGATAAGGAAATGCATTTACTAATTCTTGTAGTTACTGTTCATGTTAACTTGTATGTCAAGGTCATGGGTATGCTTCGTTACTCTCTCATGCAAGATATATCAATTCAGAGCGCCTTATTTGCAAAATTGCCGTATAACAGTGATGCAAAGTAAATAGTTTGTGTAAAAAGTAATTAATTAGCTAACCAGCATTGAGTAAGGATAAGTGTCTCCAGCATGGAAGTGGAAGAGTATGGAACTTTTCAGGTGACTGAAGAGTCCGCAGAGTTGACTCCTTATCTCCTGACTGGCGTGGAGGAGGATTCACCTGCCGCCTTCACCTTCCCGTTTGTCCCCCTGGCACTGGGTGGTTTTCCACTGTTAAAAAATTTGGTGTTACATAAAACTAATTGGCAACTCTGGTAGCCTTGGGTGTACAGCAAGCTCAGAAACCTGACTACTTGGAATATGGTATTAAATATTACTTGCTTCTTAAACTACAATTGCTTCAGTAATTTTCCTCTCTCATTCGGGAAATTAAAAAACACTATGACACACTTCAGATTTATTACATTAAAACGTATCTTTCACAGCTTTGCAAAATGCATGCATATTTACAAACTAACTAATCTTGCAATATCACTACCTAACCCGGCAGCGGCCACAGCCGCCCCGCAGCAAAAAAAAAAAATTAGCGTCCAAAATTTGTTTTCAACTGCCTTGTATTACCGGCGTAACCGGTTCAAATGACTCCCCGTTTCAGAAGACTCCTCCAGTCCACTCAAACTAGGTTCAGTCTACTCCCCGTCATTTGAAACTAGTTTCAAACGACCCCCAGCTAGTTTGAGATGACTCTCAGTAGTTTTAAATTACTCTGCCGCCGAATGAACTGCATCTGGAAAAGTGAATATTCACGGCAAAATGGATCGCAAAATTATAACCTACATAACTTCGCAAAACTGCATTGCGTAGCTAAATAAACCATGGCAACATGTTAACCTAAGCTATGGCGTATCTAACCATATGAGACCATACACAAGAGAGAGAGAGAAAGTAGATATGTGGTAATGAAACGATAATGGAATAATAATGGGTTAGCATTTTTGGGAACGGGAGAAAAGGTCATTCAGAGCAAAGAATGTTCTGTAAACATAAGCAGTTTTGTCGGTGACGTGAAATTTAAAATAACCGTTTACAGGCAAGTAAGCTGGCGCCTAATGGGATGTCGGAGTGAGTAGTCGGGGATAGGCCGGGGGCGGGGCGATGATGAAGCTCGATAGGCAACCCAGTTGCCTGCCTTTTAATTATAATTGCGATTTTCTCTTGGGGTTTATTGAAACATGTAACATTACAGTTCCTTCAATTAGTAAATCACCTGTGAACAGACCTCATGTAATTAATTTTAATTTTCATCTACGACGTATGATATAGTACCCTGTGGGGGCGTGGCCTGAGGATATATCCAGATTGAATAGACTTCAGAAGTACTGATCAATGGGATTGTCACTGTCACTGTGCCATGAGTTGATTGCGGTGATGCTATGGAGTTCTCCAGAGAAATGAAGGAAGTGAAAGAGTTTTTGGTGTCAAATACGTACCCTGAACATTTAGGGAACAACAAGGGGAAAAAAACAAATTTTAGGAGAAAGTGACGGTCTTTAGTCATCCAAGACAACTGTCTAAAACTTGTCCATAAACCGAACAGAAAAGATTTAACTGGTGAGTAGTTTGTTTGTTTTTATTGATTTTTACAGTACTTGAGAAAATTTGACTATTCAGCAACGAGACATACAGCTTTGCATGAATTTCAATTTTTTTTTTTTTTACCTATCCTTGCAGATGTTCGCTTCCTTAGGGTCATTGATGATCGCCAAAATCAGCTCGAAATTGTGCTGGCTAGTCACCGCGGAGCTGGTGGCACTGACGAAGCTGTCTCTTTGGGCGGCCATATTGGCAGGGATAAAGTAATGGACCGCAAAATCGAAGGAAGCTGTGGAAGTGGCTCGGTTCTTGTATGAGGACATTATCTGTCGTCATGGATGTGTTGCCATACAAATCAATGACCAGGGAAGAGAGTTTGTGAACTCAGTCTCAGAAGCGCTCCACACGTTCACTGGAACAACACAGTGAATCACATCTGCATATCATCAAGTAAATTATTAAGAGTTTTGCTAATTTTAAAGCAATTATTTAAAAGTTTTGCTAATTTTAAAGCAATTATTTTGTAATTAGGCTATATGATTGTTATACAATTTAATTAGTTTAAAGCGAATATATTCTATTAATTTCAGTATAATGGACTGGTCGAGCGCAGCAACCGAACTGTTCAAAATCAACTTCTTCAAACTGTGAGTGATCGACTTGAATTACAATTGTTATCACATTCATCGGCATTGAGGTAAGTCATATCAAGGTAAACCTGTACTTATCGAAAAAGTGTAGTTATTTGATAGTTTATTAATTTTGTTTTTCTTAGATCTACAGTCCAGGCATCCACCAAGTTTTCACCATTCAAGATGTTGTATGGCCGAGAACCTGTACTACCTATCGATGCGGACAGTGAGTTCGCTGGCTTTACATCTGATCAAGACGATCCCGAATTTGATGAGGCAGATTTCCAAGCAACTCTCTCAAAGCTTGAAACATTACAGGTTGGCTTCTTTGTTTCGTTTATACAACGTAAAGTTCTTACAGAATGTTGTGAGATACATATATATACAATCATCCATAAACCACACTTATGTAAATTTCTTAAAAGATGTTGTCTTCAAGGCAGCTGATGCCAACATTGAGCTTGCCCAGGCAAAACAAAAGCTGATTCTGCGAAGAGGCGATACAAAAGAAAAATTTTTCGTTGGCGAAAAGGTGCTGCGTTACAACCTTCGCATATCTGACAGAAAAGGAGGTAAGCAGAATGATCCGTGGGATGGCCCCTACGAGGTGGTTCAAGTTTGCGAAAAGGGACTATACTGTCTTGTTAATGCAACTACGAAAACTGCCCTCAAAAAGTTTTAAGGTGAACGGAAGCAACCTGAAGCCCTTCTTTGAACGCGCTGCTTCAAAAGTCTCCTCCCCAACGTCATCTCCGCCGTCCCCAAGTGTCCAAGATCGTCGGGGATGAGCAACAGGAGATTGATTACAAGTTCTGTCTTTTGACGGTCGCAGAACAGCGAGACATCAGGTTCAACCGGGAAAATAAATAACATTTTCAAGAACACCAGCGAACCCCGCTTCTAGTTACGACACCTCGAAGGAGACGCAAATTTCTTTCGCTCATTGTTATATGCCATCACCGGAGAAGAGGACCAACACGCCGTCATCAGAGGTGTAACTACACGCTAGCATCCCGAAAATATTCTCAGAGATTATTCAATGCGTCAGGATAAAGTCTGGGGACTACAACGGAGATATTGGCGGAAGTCAACCCGTTTAATGTGAACGTGTTTGTGTGGGCTAAGTTCAGTCCAACTTAAACATGGCACATACATAAAACGAAATACAGTAGCAGTTAACGAGACAGTGTGGATCGGAGAACAAGTCGGGGGTTTCATTTAGTATCGTTCGCATATAGTTGGAATTTTGTAATAAAAATGTAACACTGCATTGTCGCTATTTTGAGCGTTCAAAATGGAGTCATTTCAACCTGATGGGGATAAAGGTCACACTAGTTTTAAATCATTTCAACCTGATGGGAAGTGCTGTCAAACTAGTTTCAAGTGCCTCCGGGAGTCACATTTAGGGGGAGCCATTTGAACCGGTTGCACCGGCTTATCCATTATATTGTCCCGGAGACACTCTTGCAATCACCACTTCCTCGGACGCTGAGCCACTCTTCCCTGTAAATAGCTCTCATTAGTGTGTTGATGATGTATCTTTATCACTTCATTTCTGCATATACCAATGGCACTAGTCTTTTTTTGTACTTGAGAAACTTTTATAAACTTAATAATGAAACACTACTTTGTCATTATCATGAATCTACTTTAAAGAAGAAAAATTGCATACTTTAAAAAACAGGATAAAAACAAGACCCGCTCTTTATACGTAATCAGTATCGACTTCTGTCAGGAAAGCATTTGAAGGTTTGTACATTTCGACCAACAGATCTGACTAACACATTGAAGGTTTGTGCATTTCTGACCAACAGATCTGGACTGAATAACACACGATAAAAGAGGGCTTATTTTTATCACGTTTTGTTTAAAATACGCTTTTGCTTTTCTAGGTCAAGACGCTTTACATTAAAGAACAGCGAGTTGATAATGCTTTACATTGAAAAAACAGCGAATTGATAACGCTACCCTAAATGATCATCTCGAAATTAACTCAAAGATAAGCATTCAAACTCTACACGCATTGGACATCTCGCTAAAAAACTCCCACTGGAAAACATACTGAATAACATAAAAAGCCTTTTATACCTGCATAAGGGCTGTTGCAAGTCCGTCAATTACTCAAACACCATTTCAAAGGATAGTGAGACTAGCAAAAGCCAGATGGCTAGTTTAAATCAGTTTTTTTTGACAGCTATGCAGCCGTTATATGAAAATGCACAAGATTCCTTTAGAACATACACTAAAATCACGCTTCCCAGGCGTTTTAAATCAAGAGAGGAATGGAGTGAGGTAAAGAGGCAAAACAGACTTTGCATATAGATTTTGTATTGCCAATGCACATTACACACTAAAAACCTATGCATAAACATTATTTTATAGCCAATGCATAAGTAATACAGCTAGTGCACACTACACACTAAAAACCTTAATCAATATAGTAAACCGTAACACCGAAAACACACATACAGATCAGAAGCTACATACCTGTGTACAGAGTACGTGGAATTAACAGGTACATAAAAAGAGGCCCATAAAACATATGATTCGCATACAAAAATTATACCGGGTGTACCATAAACCTTTATTTGGTCTAAGTTTTAGTTAGTTGTCCGCACAAGAGATCAAGGAATCCACCATCATCATCTAAAACCGAGAATTTCGGTCAATCTGAGTACCACCACGAGGTCACCCCAAGCTAACGAGAACCAAAGCATGAACGACTTCACATTCCAAATGCTCAAGTAAAAAGCTCCAATAACGAACTGATAAAAGCACTATAAGAGTGAGCATATCCAGCAAGAAATAACATTACCCCAAATCCCAAAAACGTCCTCCTTGCTAAACTATTACGTACAACTGTCAATTGTAGCCCAGAACAAGCATCGGTCTCTATGCAAACAAAAAGTGGGGTTCTAGTGAGCCACACCTCAGCCATAAAAACATTAGTTATTCAAAATCCGCCATAAAAAAACCAGAAGTTATTCAAATTTCCAACAAAGTAACAGTTTGGTGAAAGAAGCAGTGGGTAAAACACGTCTCCAAGAATATCTAGGCACGAGTCTACCTCTACTAAAATTCGACAGAAATCCTTTCAACAAGGACGTACAGACAAAAACTAGACCCAGACTTCGTCGGTAAGGGAATAGTAAGTTAACCTTACCTAGCAATTGCGTGTTAATACGTCTAGTCAGTGGACTATGTTTCCGTAGAGGAAAACGATCTTTACAATTCCAAATGGAAGCAATCACTAATTATTGGTATAAAACCAAAGCTGTACTAATGATTCATTTCCTCATTTTGCAAAGCAGATTAAATAGAATTTCCATAATGTCTAATGACACCAAATATATATTATATATATTACACGTTAACACCAGGAAATGACGGAAGCATTGGTTGGTGTAATTAAAACAGGTATTCAAACGAAGTAAATTATTTCCACATCTTGTGATATTTAAGGTCGTTTGCCTCCCGGTAATCAATAACAGGATTACAAAGATATAAAGACTTGGACAGACTGCTGGTGAACATAGTCTCTGGCTACATGAACCATCCACAAAACTTATATACTAGCATGCCATTAGTCTTGAATGTTTGCGCGCGCGCGCACACACACACACAGTGACTCACAGAAATGTTTAAAGCCAATATGATGAAATTCTAACAAGGACCAAAGGAAAGATATCCCAAATCTTTATTGAATTGGGCATTTCCTCTGCCACTAACCACAACTGTAAGTTGAGGAATGACAGAGGAGACAAGTAGGAAGTCTTCGTGGAATAAAACGACATAGGTTACAAAATATTGATGAAATGAATGCCAAAGTCGAACGAAGGATCCTAGGTGCCTGCACCTTACCCAGATCCGGATAAAATTCGAAAGGGAGAGAAGCCTTAAATGATCACTGTTATTATTATCATGATTATTCCAATTATCCAAGTGGATGGACTATCAAGTGGATGATTATACTCAAGACCCCTAAGCATCCATTAGGTTTGGTCAGTATTTGGATAACCAGACTATATAAGGTTGCAACAGTCAGTCTTGAATGAGAGGCAACGGATCAAGAGCGCGAACTCTGATGACTCGAAAACGGAATTGGGTCCATGAAAAATGACATGAAACATTCGAGCAGTAGATCTGTTAAAACATGACCAAGATAAGCAAAAAACACTTTTGAAAAATATGAATCTAGCTTTAGCAACTCCTGGTTGATAGCATCTGGATTTTCTATTTGCTAATGCCATTCTATGAGGAGAGGGAAGTATTTTAAAGGTATTATTTTACTTATGGACATTAATTGCTTTCAACATAAAATATAGGTTTTTCTGTTGTATTATGATGTGATTTGAATGATTTTGAGGTTTATTTCCATCGCAAATGAATACTTATCCTTCCACCACCCCTCCCCCTATAGATAACAATTTGGGGGACTCTCCTTGGGAAGCGGGGTTTTGGGTGGGGGAGACAAAGTAGGTAAAAACAGGGCAAAATGGAGGAAAAAACCTAAATATAACACTCAAACATATAAAAATGGACCGGTATACAGCTATACACTGAATTCGAAATACATAAAACACTTTGAAATGGGAAACCCCGAGCCAAGAATTTTACATGAGAAAATGGCATACAAATGCACTATATGACCAGTTATTGCACGTCACATTGTAGTTGTGCACTAACCTAACCTTAATTTTCTGACCTAACCTGTCACTGAATATATCTGCACCTGGATGAGCACATGTTCGATATGCACCACTGATATTTACTCTTATTACCCAAAAATAATCGAGCTCACAAGAGTCACACAACTGAATTTCACTATCCATACCTTTAAACTGATGGCGGAAAAGAAAATCCTTGGTCTATTGGGACCGTATTGTTTTCTTACTGCCATCAGCGAAAACGTCGCAAATTGACAGCCAGTTACATAAAGTGACAATTGACGTCATCATCTCTTTAACGAGGACCAACCAAAACCAGCATTTTGAGAGAATCAGGTATGTTTGCAGATGGTGTCAGATTGGCTAATTGTCGAAACAGTGGCCTGAAGCACCTGTCTTCGAATGGCAAAACGTCAAAAGTATTACGTAATTCCAAAAACGTTTGTTATTGGCTGAAATCAATAAGAGTTAAGCGACAAGAGATGAAACAGGTGATTTGGAGGGTTGTCGATAACAAATAAAACAAATGAACAAACTCAGGATACTGATGATTGTGCAGAATGCAACATTAAGACGTCATAAAATTACTTCCAATAACAGAAGGAAAGGTGAGCCAACAACCAAAACAGATGGGTTCTATGTACTTACTGAGAAGATAAATTCTACCACCTACTAGAATGATTTACGAAGCTTCTACCAGAATGAGATTTGTTGTTTGTTCAGCCCATGAAAAGAATAACATTGGACTTAAACTTTTTCAGGTGAACTCGCTAACGTTTTTCTTGATTTTTATAAGAACTAGGCATTTGCGACAGATAATATTATACAGAAATACTACAAAACACTTCCTTAACATAGTGAACCAAGTTAAACTACGCTACATTATTAATGTCCATAACAAAATAATACCATTTTAAAATAAGTCCTACTCTGATGGAGGGCGGCTCGCTGAGCGTACGATTGTAGTGAGTGGCAATCGGGCCAGCTTGAGCGCATCAGTTTCGATTTCGTGACCAATAATACGTTCTACACCAGCAGAAACTTGGGAAAACAGATTAACAAGACCTAAGCCCTAGCTAGTTGACCACTAGTTAACGATTACAAAAAATTATTAAAAATTAAATCGAAATGCTTGAAACATGCTGCCTGAAAACCTTGAGATTTCATGTTATCACGAATCAGATACTGTAGTAGTGGAATCAAAGCTAAGGAACCCGGCAGTGCCTTGGATTTATTTGTACTTGCATGGCTCGAGAAGCCAGAATGATGACAGGACTGAGATGGTGAATAGGCATTAAAGACAGAATTAAAACTTGACTAATTGGCAATTATCGTACCTTGCTAAGTGTCCATGATTCTACGAAACAACCCAATACTAAACACGAGAGAGAAAGAGAGAGAGAGACTGCATACCCATATACAGAGTAGGTAAAATTGAAAGGTTCATAAAAAAGAAAAAAAATATATTCGCTTACAAGAATTATACTGGCCATACTATAAACGGTGTGGTCTATGATTAGTTTGTTGCCCCCACAAGAGATTATGTTATGGAGTCCATCATCATGCTTAAACCGAGAACTTGAGTCAATCGGGGAATACTCGTACAACCACCACCGCAATCACCACCACCATGAGAGGTCACCCCAAGGGCAAGCTAACGACAGAACTTTAACAGCAGGAAAATGAACCACTGCAATCACCACCAAAAAAATAAAACAAGTAACGAAAAATGCGCGTCTTGCAAGTTTCAAATGCTCGGTAAAAAGCTCTTGTAACGGTTTTCTGTCAGCGTATAAATTGATGATAGCCATCGATATTTTGCAACATATCTCGAAAAAATTCTTGTTAAAGCTACGACCGGGCAACGCTGGGCATTGCTCAAGACAGATCGGTCCTTTGCCAACAAAAGTACTTCGGCGGCTGGCACCGCCTAAAAACAGCAATGGGTAACCTTAACCTCAAATAAAATAAACTACTGGGTGCTAGAGGGCTGTAATTTGCTCAAAATGTTTGATGATTGCAGGGTGGATGATCAACCTTTGTACAATTTGCTGAAAGCCCTTCAACAAGGACGTACCTACAGAAAAAACTAAATCCATTTTTAAGAACTAGGGCGGAGTGAGTTAAAAGTAGTCAGTGGGCAAAAACAAAGCGATCTCAATAGTATCCAAAAATATGTATTTTACAAACTTGAACTAATGATTCATTTTTTTGCAAAAAGTTTAGCAATTTTCATGCGAAATCAATACCAGGACCAATTGTTATATCAATTACTGCACTTTAAAGCATAATGAAGACTGTTGGTAAAAAATAAAACAAGTAAAAAAAGCCTTCGTTATTACGGTGACTGAGTTTTCATAAAGCGTATAATGATGAAACTGACATGCCATTAGTCTTGAGCCACGACCGGGCAACGCTCAGCCCAGATTTGTTGGCCGAGTCGGCTGGAGCGGTGCCAGACCGTCATTCGATGGGCTTAAGTCAAATAAAATAAACGCCGCCGGCTGATGAAGCAGTTAGAGGAATGTTTGATTTGCAGGGTGATGATCAAATATCAATTTCTCCCTATAATGTGTTTTTCAGATTCGGACACAAAAAGTGCGGAGGTCAGACAAAGCCATCTCAATAGTATCCAAAATTGGTTCTAGAACTTGTAAAATAAGTCGAAATCAATAACAGGACCAATTGTTATATCAAAGACTCCATAGGAGAGCTGCTTAACAAAGCTTCAGTGGTCTGACCCACACATAAATCTCATATACTAACATGCCATTAGTCTTGACTGTGAACGCACGCACACGCACAGACACACACACGGAGAGAGGGGAGATCAACCAACGCTTCCACTACTGTGAGATGGGGATTACCTCGTGGATGTCCTACAGCTTCCAAGAATAGTAAGAACGTACATATATTGAGTTACCGTTGTTCAATGCCGTCATTTTTTCTCTCTCCATACCAGTTGATCCTCAAAGCCGATTTTTACAGCCTCTCTCCATACCAGCTTGATCCTCTTGCGACTTACAAAGATAATTTTACCTCTTTCATATACAAAAGAGAGACAGCAAAGCCACACGTTCACAGACAAGTTTAATGGGAAATACATTAATACTGTCCTATATCACAAAAAAAAGAACTGCGAATTTTTCTCCAAAACGCCCAGCAACAGAAACTTCTGAATCAGATCTTTCACGAAGCCCCAGAAATGCTAAAATTCCAGGCAAGATACTGAAAGCAAGGTAAGGCAAGTATGTCTGAAAAATGGAGTGATCACTGGGGAAACAAAGGCAACAGCACAAACCCCATGAGTGAAGAGACCATTTGGACGAAAAACAGACAGGAGGTACAATAAAAATGAAAGACTTCAGCCTCTCATTCTGTCGCTATGGGTAATGTGAAATGATCCCTCCTATTCTCACTACTTTTAATGACCACCCCTGAAAGGGGGCGTTGCTCCAAATTTACCAGCTGAAATCCAAAATGTGGTTTACGTTCTACGTAGAAACAGTTGATAAGTTCACCTGAGCTCATTATGCTTTTACGAAAATTATAAACTAAAACACATAAGGGCAAACCCATGCACACACACATATAGGGGACCAAATGAGGGCTGATATTAAGGCCTCCAAAAATAAAATAGAATAAAATAAGATGGAAGGACGGAAACACCTTTAGAAAACGTTAGTTTCACCGAAACTCTTTGAAAGGTGTGTAGCTGAAGACCTAAACCAGAATGGAATCCACGTTTCAGAGAAAGTGCACTAGGGGGAAATTGTCAAGCACAAGTATGACAGCAACGCATAATGGAGGATCTAACTTCATACAGATCTGAGGCGATAAATATATGACAACGGAATAAGGCGGACCTTTCCAAGATAGTGACCCCCATGGCCTTTACGGCGTGTTTAGTACAAGTCCGTTGGGGATTACCGTAAAAACAAACAAAAGACTGTAAATATCATAAAGATAATGAACCCCAAAAATATTAGTTCTTATTGGAAAGATCAAATAAGACAACGGAGAAAGAACTTAAAGGTAAACACACACATACAATGAGTTGAAGCTTGGTATGAACTAAATAACTCACGTCTTCAGGAGAATTGTATAGAAAAGGGAAAACAGAAAACATCTCAACTCCGTACAAATCGGTTACACGAGATTTTACCCCTAAACTACCAGAACTTGTCCGGAAACAGAGGTTACCTCGTCGAGGCCCTCTGTGCCAGGTCGAGGTCATAATCGCGGATTGTGCTGGCGTTGCTGGAATGACCAGGGAGAGAGAGACAAGAGATAATTACCTCAATCATAAAGTTCAACACCAGGGGTCCGGTCAGCACTAAAATAACCAACCCCGCCCCACCCACAGTGGATGACGATCTCCCGTGATATTTGCAGCCTATGACATAAGAAGGAAAATCTGTCTTTTCATAAATACATAACACTGAACACGCGTTTTATTAAAAGATGCATAACAAAACTCCTTCAAGTCTGTTAAAAGAACTTCGCAATGATTGGTGCCTGGGGAAATAACCTCATATATGAAATTTCTTCTAACACTGTGCGCTAAAACGAACTTCAAACCAAACGAAAATTACCAACTTAGCTATTAAGAATTATTCACAGTCGAAATACTCAAAAAGTCTCCTCAAGTTGTGGCTTCAGATTAGTCACAATTCTAGCCAATAACAGAATTGTGTTCATAATGCTATATGATTAAGAAACTTAATACCTATTCAGTATCCATAATGCTATATGATTAACAGACTTAATACCTATTCAGTAAGTTAAGAACTTTGAGGAAAAAGTACTTTTTCTCCAAAATAAACAAGGAAGCCAAATGATAGGTCCTTGACCTGCTTAATCTCCTGAAAGCGCCTGTGCAACCTGGAGAGAGAGAGAGAGAGAGAGAGAGAGAGAGAGAGAGAGAGAGAGAGAGAGAGAGAGAGAGAGAGAGAGAGAGAAAATTATATGCGGAACCCACTAAACTTTGAATTTTAAACAAAGAACCATGAGAGGTGAATCCTGCTACACGTCGCGCTGTCATCCGAATCTGTACCCGTTTGCAGTAAACGTTCCAGTTTCTAATTTTTCAATCGTTAGTTGATCTAGCTGCTACTATGATGAAAATTACATTGCCTTCATCTTACCCTGAGCCTACCCGCTACATACTGTAATTAATTTTATTTTTTGTTGTTACCCTGATAAAGAGTACTCTTGCTTTTCAAATACAACGGATACAACATAGAGAGAGAGAGAGAGAGAGAGAGAGAGAGAGAACCCTGTAAAGATGACAAACACTGGTTTAATCCTCAAAGTACACACCTACAAATACTTTAATATTCCCAGATACTTGCATAGCAACAAATAATTCTGTTCGCCGAAAAGGGTCGATCTAAAGTTTCAAGCCTCATTTAGGAGCTAATACCTGTATGGGGACTTATTTCACGTGGTATAAACCGGTGTCGTTACTCTTACTCTACGATTCAACAGCTCCCTTGGTAACCATAGTCTGCGAAAATAGCTGGAAATACTCGAAACACAAAAATACTGCCGGTTAAAACAGCTAAGGGGTCTTTCATTAATTACTAAACACTTTTCCCAATTAGTCGAAACCCACTTCAACCCCCAACGCAAGGAAAAAGTCACACCTGGTCACTGATTCCCTTAGTCAACGAACGCCATATGCAACATTTCATCGAGTGAAAAAATAACCAAGCAGAAAGGCTGTTAACCATTATTATCATTCAATTATATTTCTTTTAATGAAAGTGAATGAAAATGGTGTTGCGTTTTAAACGGAAACAGTGTTTATGTGAATATATACTTTTTTTTTTTTTGTGCTCACTGCCACATCTACTGAAAGGAAAGCCACCACCCCACCTCACCCCACCCATGTCTCACCCATAGTATCTGGAGATACTTGTTCTAATGATGGTCTAATGATATAGAACGTCATTATATAGTCATTTCACGGAATTCAGCTTCGGCTTAACCAGGAAAGTTTTACAGTGACACCTGTATAATCCTGTATAAATTAAGCTACTGGGAGGAGGAACGAGTTACCTACAGAAAAACGAGAGGAAACTTGCAGAATTAATTTAAAGCTACTCACACAGGCAAGCGAAAGAGTGTGAAGGAATGCCAGACGGATAAGTGTGGCTGCAGTGTCGTGCTTTCTCAAAAGAACTGAATGTAAAAGCGTGTGATTCACGTGCCCTAAGAGGTATAAACGTAAGCATACAGTTAAAATTAAAATAGTGTACTTAGTATTTACTATGCAAGAGATTATTGGGCCATAAATCGACATCTTTGCCACTTAACCCAAGTCCTGCTATTCACAGACTGGACACTTCACAGAACTGATTGATTAACAATTAGCTTTTCATTATAAATTTATCATTTATTCCACGATTGAAAATTCATGACATTAACAGAGTTTTTTAAACAGATTTTCAACCTCATTTACAACTGACCAGCTTTCCGGAACCACTTGCATCCCTAAAATGAGACTGATCCTTGGCAATCTTTGTGCTCCATGGAACACTGGAATTCTCAGACGATTTAAATGCCTATTCTAACTGACCTTCACCAGATATTAACCAAAATTGCGCAGAATTGCTGATACGAAAAGGGTACTTACGGAATTTTGAGTAAACAAATGTTTCAAATTCACAGCTTAAAAATACTGTCCGCGTTCTCTAGACGGCTGCCTAAGGACTGTTCAGTAAGTCCACCAATATTTTCTCTTGGCCAATCAGAGACCTCCACCAAACCCAACTGAAAAACCTTATCTATCGCCTTCTCTCAGAGGCTGAAGCTATGAGCTTTGGCCAATGGATGGAGGGTCTCGAAAGCGATTTCCCCATTGGCTGGTGGACTAAACCCGACTTCCAAATGATTTTTTTTAAACGGTCATTGTCCACTTTCAGTGTCAGATGAATATTCGATAAACAGTTATGCAAATGATTATTCGATAAACAGTTATGCAGAGTGAGATATTTAAAGAAAAAATTCATAAATTGATTAATATGGCAAAAGAAAGTGATGATTTGAAATACTCCGCCAAAAAGAGAACAATGCACGAGATGGAACAACATAGAACTCGTCTGTACCTTGGATAATGTGCTGGCAGTCATTACGAGTAAACCTATTCGACCTGGGAGGACCCATTTATTATTTGTGGGGAGGGTGATTTTGGGACGAAAATAAATTTGTGTGGTTACTTTTACTTTATGCATTACACAAGCTTCTCATTGGCTCCCCTCTCCACAATCTAATATATTAACACTAATATGTACGGACATATATATATATATATATATATATATATATATATATATATATATATATATATAATGATGTGTGTGTGTGTGTGTGTGTGTGTGTGTGTGTGTGTGTGTGTGTGTTGTTTTGGCAAATTGCAGGCATCCATTTTTTGTTGGCGTTACTGTAATTTGTTCATGTCAGATGACTTGATTGTAATATGCACAGCCAAGTAAACTGCTGTCACATTCATGACATGAAGAATCTCACTATCATGTATCACCTCTCTTTTTGGACGCAATATATAAAATGAAAAGCCATCAGAAAGGATGAAAGTAATTAATCGGAGTTGGGGATAATGGCTACTGGAAAAATACTAAATGCAAACCGTGGGGAGATTATTGACACAAAATACTGAGGAGACTCTCGGGAGGGATGTGCCACTGTCGTTCTGCTGTTAACAAAATGAAGGAGCCGGCCATGGCATGTACTATATTACTTTGCCGAAAGTCATAAGGATATGGAATGTGCAATAGACAGTCAGACAAGAAGTGACAAAGGAATGCAATAAGAAAGGCTGAGGTCCTAGAGAAGAGACAGCGCCGGGGAATAACTTTTGTTTTGTTATTATTATCATTAAATTACTATTTATGTAGCTCTTTTCAATCTCCTTAAATTAATGCTCCTCATCTTTTCATTTCCTTCCAGAGCCTGACCTCTGAAGCTATCTTTCTCTTCCGTGAAGTGAGAAACTAATTAAACGATTTTAAGTAAAAGTCTATTATCACATAATTAATGCCTCCTTTGCTTGAATAATAAGTTATTAAAACTTTTATAATCCATCATCGTTCCGAAACTGATTCCAGTTAAGTTCCAAATTTCCAAGAGGCCGGAAAAAGTCTCTCGGCTTTTCGAGTTCACTCACCAAATTTAGCTAATCCAATTCCAGGGTTCGATAAAAGTAATTCCCCCCAAGAAAACCGTCTCTCTCTCTCTCTCTCTCTCTCTCTCTCTCTCTCTCTCTCTCTCTCTCTCTCTCTCTCTCTCAAACCTCCGTGCATTTACTGACGGGTGGCTGCCGAGTATCATTCTTACGTAAAGACACCAATGTTTTCCAGTCACCTTCACAACAACGCTATCTTTTTGAAGCCATCCTTAACATTTCTCTTGTATTAGGAGGCACCTAAACAAACAGACATCAAACAAACCGAACCAAACCATAACCTCCTTGATGGAGGAAGCAATGTCACATGCATTTCTTTCTGGCTTCTTCTCTACCAATTCCCTATTATCCGGGAGTTCACAGTTATCTAAACAAGCGCGCGCGCACTATTTATATACACAAGAACAATTTATTTCCATTCTTTAAAGTATTCTCCATTTTTCCACACATCACCTGTTAAGTTTCTCATTGGACGGGTTGGTATCGTTCTCCGATAGCACTCCGTTGGCCCCGCGTTCGATTCTCCGACCGGCCAATGAAGACTTGGAGAAATTTACTTTTGGTGATAGAAATTCATTTCTCGTTATAATGTGGTTCGGATTCCACAATAAGCTGTAGGTCCCGTTACTAAGTAACCAATTGGTTCTTAACCACGTAAAATAAATCTAATCCTTCGGGCCAGCCCTAGGAGAGCTGTTTATGAGCTCAGCGGTCTAATTAAACTAAGGTATACTTAAATTTACCGGCAGTTACATTTTGTTTTTACTGCCGTGTGACTTCTGGGTGCTTGCATGAACCTTTCATGCTGAAATACCTTTATTTTGTAATATTTTCCTAAACTGTTTTGGGCGCATTCATCGAAAACTGCTCTCATCAGACGTTACCGGAATGTTTCTCACATCTGTACTAACGTCCTCGGTACTATTTAACCGGCTCCCATTTACTTCATAAACTTTAACTTATTATTATCTATTCACTCTGAACTTCCACATCCCATTCTCATCCGGGACTGGAGGAGGAGGAGGAGGAGGAGAGAGAGAGAGAGAGAGAGAGAAAGCTTCACTATCTACTACCGAGATCGATGACTAAAGAAAAGAGAAATTACTTAAAATTTTCATCAGAAATTGGCGCATTTCCTTTCCTAGTAAACTTCTAATAATTTCGACGGCTATTTCCATGGCGGAAAAAAAAGAACAGGCATAGTAAATGTATTTGAACCGGTGTTTCTTTCTAAACATAGACCGACATATCCATATCTAAAGGCTAAAATTGCACAAGCATAGTTCTATGTTCCAGATTGCACTATCCCCGTTTAGTTTCTTCTTCTTCTTCTTCTCAGTCTTAAAAAATATCGACTGTTAACTGCCTGCGACTGATTCTTTGCTCATTAGTGATTCCGATAACTCCATCTGCAATGATCAGCGACCAGAGAGAATCTGGTGAGGCCTAATCTAATATGTGCAAGTGAAATTGTCAATCGACAACTGTTAGGTTTTGGGTGCAACCTTATTACGTAATTAGCAGCAGCGCAACGTTAATAGCCTGCCAGGGTTCTGGTCTTTCAGAGTTAATTGCTCGTATGAAGCGGATAATTATGCAACACTTGGATCACTGGCACAGCAGAGTTAGTCGCTGTGTTTGCACAGCTCTTAATTGGTCTAATAAGAAGTTTCCCGCTGAAAATATGCGATTTGTGAGAATTTGGTTTGCTTGTATGAGGACATCTGAGTCCATTACAACCCTAATTCAGCAAGATGTGCCTTCTATTATTTATATATGTCTACACAGTGAGAGTAAAGTAACAAGAATTTGCGTTTAGGAACAATTCGGCAAGGCACTGTCAATATGCAAGAAGGAATAAAGCATGCATATAATAATATAAGAAACTTTGTATTCTTCAGCTTACTGCTTAAATTATGAATTTTCTGTGTGATCTTTGTCCTTTATCAAACAGTTCGATAACGAATGTAACCGTCACTACTGTATTGAAAACAAAAATATATGTATAATGCATGATTAAAATATAAAAAAATAAAACAGAAACAAAAAAATAAAATTCGTAATACGAAAAATCTAACATTCTTAACAAGCAGCTTCCACGAAACATTACAGTATATGCAGATGCATAATACGACTGTTATTAAGAAATGTTTTATAATGAACACTAACGAAGGGAGGAGAAAAATAACTAACGAAGGGACGAGAACAATAACTACAAAAAAAATAACTAACGAAGGAGGAGAAAAAAATAACAATAACGAAGGGGGAGAAAAATAACTAACGAAGGGAGGAGGAGAACAAAGGGGGAGGAAAATAACTAACGAAAACGGGAGGAGAAAATAACTAACGAAGGGGGAGAAGGAAGGAAAAATAACTAAAAGGAGAAAAACTAAAGGGAGGAGAAAAATAACTACAAAGGGGGAGAAAAATAACTAACGAAGGGAGGAGAATAATAACTAACGAAGGGAGGAGAACAATAACTACGAAACGGGGAGAAAAATAACTAACGAAGGGATGAGAAAAATAACTACGAAGGGAGGAGAAAAATAACTAACGAAGGGAGGAGAAAAATATCTAATGAAGGGAGGACAACAATAACTACGAAGGGGGGAGAAAAATAACTAACGAAGGGAGGAGAAAAATAACTAACGAAGGGGGAGAAAAATAACTACGAAGGGAGGAGAAAAATAACTAACGAAGGGAGGAGAAAAATAACTACGATGAGTAACCTTGTCACTATTAAGAGTAATTGCTTTAACCCCCTAGATGGAGAAATTTATGTGGACGAGGGAATAATTTGCCATGAAAATTAACGGACTGTAATTATCAATAAAGCTTTATGTTATCTTATAGAGTTTTTTAAATCATCGTGAATCGTCTGTCACCCAAGGAAAATTCCCTAAAATTAAAATTGAGATATGTTGAAAGAATAAATAGAGAGAAGCAAAAGCAGGGAGGACAACAACAACATAAAGCTAACGGCTGAGGAAAAAAAAATCGTGCAAAACTGAATCATGGGAGGAATACCACTTCTTTTTGGGTATTTTTTTTTTTATATTTAAGCAAATGTTTACAATGGATAAAAAACAAATCAACATTATTATGATAGTAACACAGGTCCCCAGGGGCCGTTTTGGAAAAACATTAAGTGTTTCCCTCCTCCCTGACAGATTCTAAAGCACTGTCTCCTAACCATCTATCCGGTAGCACACACCAAATAAAAAAATAAAAAAGTTCAAATATGCGTGAGTATGCACACGCGTATATTACAATTCACTTATATCACAGACGAGCACAAAAACTGTATTCGCTCAGAGCTCCCCATCTTCCCAACCTCCTAAACTGCATTTCGGTTTTCTCTCATTTTTGCTGAGATAATTGGGTCAAGGTCACAAAAACATTCAGTCTTGACTCTCTGTTAGGTTAGAATTTTTTTTTTTTTTTTTTTTTTTTTTGCCATTGGAAAAGTTAGCAAACCGTAATGAACTGGCCTTGGGAAAAGTTTCCTCCGCAGCTGTGACATCAGAGAGAGAGAGAGAGAGAGAGAGAGAGAGAGAGAGAGAGAGAGAGAGAGAGAGAGAGAAGATTTGCCGAAGGGGTGCACCTTAGTGGAGTTAGGATTACCTTGTCGAGGCCTTTCTGGTTTAAAGAAAGACGTGATGATACACAATTTGGCTGAGCACTGATCGCAACCCATGCAATTTTTTGTATTCCTTTCATATCCCAACTATCTCTTTCTGTCTCTCTCTCTTTTCTTCTACTACCATTGCAGTTAGCTATAGTCAAGATTTTTCGATAAATCACCCAAGGTGAATAATGCGACAAGGACAACAATTAACCAAAGAGGCTAATAAATCAGTACTCGTGAAACCTCATCAAAGAATACCAACTTCATTATTACAACAAGCATAGCAGACTTCATAATAAGGGCGTCGCTCAGTGGATTCGTTCTAACCAAGGTTATTTTCATACGACAACAAAGACGGCTTCTAATGGCATCCTGCACGGCGTGCAGACCCATATAGAAGAGGAGGCTGTCATAGAACGTTGAACTGGTGTTCAATTGAAGCCTCCAAGACCCAAGGGACTGTTGCTCAGTGGGGAGGTTAACTTCCGCCTTTACGGAAAAGTACTTCAAGTGGTCTCCCCTTCTCTTGCCGTCCTTTCTCGCTTAACAAACTGGAAGATGGTTTCACATTAACTTCCACACAGCCTCTCTCTCTCTCTCTCTCTCTCTCTCTCTCTCTCTCTCTCTCTCTCTCTCTCTCTCTCTCCTTACTTTCTTACTTGTTTTTCTATCAACGTATTACAGCAATACCTTCACTAGTCTGCAGATGTTTTCAAATAAAATACTGAATGGACAAAAAACAAATATAAAATTAAAGCACGTACAAATACTCCATTTAATCAAGAAATCTTTGCAAAAGCAATATTTATAAATCATAAGTATGAATAACAATATTAATGTTAGGAACAGAATCTCAGGAGCTAATCGTAAAAATCAATAAAAAAATCATAAATAACAGTCTACCAACAATACCAATACCATAATGATACTGATAATCTTGATGATAATAGTTAACTGAACCCTCAAGGCTAAAGCTTCACTTTAATAAACCAGGAAAGTTCTTGTTAATTTACGTTAAGATTAAAATGTGGAGTGCGCTGTACTACAACGACAAATCAATAACTGTTGCAAAACATGTCCCGCAATGTTTACAATAACAGACACGAAACAGCAGTCATTTTAATTTCGTTTAACAGCACTTCAAAAAAGTGGTGAGTTGGTTTGATGGTGAACGAAACACCCAGAGAGAGAGAGAGAGAGAGAGAGAGAGAGAGAGAGATAGAGAGAGAGAGCGAGTATTTTCCATTCATTGCACCTCACTGTTTATCACAGACAATCTTTCCAAGGTACAGAGAGGGCTGTCAACTCTGATGAAAGCAATCACAAGGTCTACACCAATTTAATTTGAAATTAACCCAAACTATCAGCTTATCAATAATTCCTAAGTGATATCAAAGGCTTATTGTTTTATCATACTGTTGAACAAAAGTCCCATAAATGATAAAGAATGGAAAAATATTAATGACACTGATATGAACTGAGAGACTGGAGAGTATGTTAGAATCCTCCCAGAGATAAAGGAATATGAAAAATTGTGAGGATACTATCGACTACGCCTAAAGAACTGTAAGAAAGATTTGAAGTGTAAAAATGTTTGTAAAATTAGTGATGAAATATATATACATACATATATATATATATATATATATATATATATATATATATATATATATATATATATATATATGTGTATATATTACATAAATTTTTTTTTTTTTTTACTGATCATCAGCTAGACTACAGTGTGTGGTATGAACATTGATTTTCAAAAAGATCAGAAAGAGAGAGAGAGAGAGATAGAGAGAGAGAACAGCAGTAGCAGTAGAACATTCGTTAGATAAATATATCTCCGGAGTAATCGAAAGATATCATTTTACCCCCAGAAGGAATTTATCTCACTCGGAAGTTATGGTCGACGATATCATCTCTGGATTCAGGGAACTGTGATTAGATTAAGATGATAAAATGTGTCTCAGATGTTCCAGGAAATTTAAAAATAAAGCCTGTAGGATTATTTCCTTTGACGTGTCCAGTAATGATTTTTTGAAAGGGTTGGGGCGGGTAAGTTGGCGATGCTGCAGAAGTATGACGAACGGTCTTGAGAATGGACAAAGCTGGATTATCTTCAAAATATTTTCTCATTAATTGTGATTTCAGAATTGCTCTCTCTGTTAATATATTAGTACTTATTTTTTTAGAAGCCAGATATAAATCCTGCTAGGAAGCTTTGGCTACTGGAATTTATTCACCTGATCTGTTTCCCTCTTCCTCACTGTCACTAGTCAAGAATCATTTTACCTGATAATCTGGTTTACAAATTCCTTCGGTCACCATCTTTATGCATGAAATTCTGGATGATGAATTGTATATGAAGTGAATATTTCTCTAATATATTTTTATCCTAAATACTGCAGCCATTCTGAATACAGAATGTATGCCTTCTTGCTAGTACGTACATCCAGAGGTATGTTCACACAAAATTAAAATTATTTTACTATATATTTTGTTCCCGTAATTGAGTGTTTACTTAATAGCCTCCCGGGAACTATTAAACCACATATTCTATGAATGAATCGACGAATATTTTTTTACGATAATCATGACTGCAGTTAAATATCTGTTTTATTACGTGCCATTAATTAAAACTCAAAAAACTTGACGTCGTTAAAAAGCAAACACTTCTCGATAACAATCGATCTTCACTACTGATATCCAATATCACTCCAATATCTTCAGTGCTGATCTCCAATATCACTCCAATCGTCAGTGCTGATCTCCTATATTATTCCGATATCTTCGATACTGATCTCCAATATCACTCCAATATCTTCAGTACTGATCTCAAATATCACTCCAAAATCTTCAGTACTGATCTCCAATATCTTCTGTGCTTATAGCCAATAACAATCCAAAATCTTCAATACTGATATCCAATATCTCTCCAATGTCTTCAGTGCTGATCTCCTATATCACTCCAATATCTTCAATACTGATCTCCAATATCTTCGATACTGATCTCCAACATCACACCAATATCTTCAGTAATGAACTCCAATATCACTCCAATATCTTCAGAGCTGATCTCCAATATCACTCCAATTATCTTCACTACTGAGCTCCAATATCACTCCAATATCTTCAGTACTAATCTCCAGTATCACTCCAATTTCTTCAGTGCTGATTTCCAATATAACTCCAATATCTACTTCAGTACTGATCTCCAATATCACCCCAATATTTTAGTAATGATCTCCAATATCACTCCAATATCTTCAATGCTGGTCTCCAATATCACTCCAATATCTTCAGTACTGATCCCCAATATCTTCAGCACTGATCTCCAATATCACTCCAATATCTTCAGTACTGATCTCCAATATCACTTTAATATATTTAGAACTGATCTCCAGTATCACTCCAATATTTCAGTACTGATCTCCAATATCACTCCAATATCTTCAGTAATGATCCCCAATATTTTCAGCACTGATCTCCAATATCACTCCAATATCTTCAGTACTGATCTCCAATATCACTTCAATATATTTAGTACTGATCTCCAGTATCACTCCAATATTTCGGTACCGATCTCCAATATCACTCCAATATCTTCAATACTGATCTCCAATATCTTCAGTACTGATCTCCAATATCACTCCAATATCTCCAGTGCTTATCTCCATTATCACTACAACATCTTCAATACTGATCTCCAGTATCACTCCAATATCTTCAGAACTGATCCCTAACATCACTCCAATATCTTCAATACTGATCTCCAGTATCACTCCAATATCTTAAGAACTGATCTCCAATATCACTCCAATATCTTCAGTGCTGATCTCTAATATCACTCCAATATCTTCGATGTTGATCTCCAATATCACTCCAATATCTTCAGTGCTGATCCCCAATATCACTCCAATATCTTCAGTGCTGATCTTCAATATCACTCCAATACCTTCAGTACTGATATCCAATACCACTTCAATATCTTCAGTAATGATCTCCAATATCACTCCAATATCTTCACCATACTGATCTCCAATGTCACTCCAATATATTCAAAACTGATTTTTAATATCACTCTAATATCTTCAGTACAGATCTGCAACATCACTCCAATATCTTCAATGCTGATCTGCAATATCGCTCCAAAATCTTCAATACTGATCTCCAATATCACTCCGATATCTTCAATACTGATCTCCAATATCACTCCAGCATCTTCAGTACTGATCTCCAATATCACTTCAATATCGTCATTGCTGATCTCCAATATCACTCCAATATCTTGAATACTGATCTCCAATATCACTCCAATATATTCAAAACTGACCTTTAATATCACTCCAATATCTTGAATACTGATCTGCATTATCTTTAGTACTGATCTCCAATATCACTCCGATTTCTTTAATACTGATCTCAAATATCACTCCAATATCTTCAGTACTGATCTCCAATGTCTTCAGCATTTTTTTCCAGTATCACTCGCAGAATCCTCTCCAGCTCTCTCACTACAAAACGGAAGAATGAGCGTAACACGCCAAGATAATTTATGCATACGCAGCCACTCATCGTCAATCGCCATTAGCTTAGCAGTTCCACATTTAACATTATAAATGAAAACAGAGGAAAACTCTCAAGTTCTAACCAGTTACCATCACAAGTTTTTTTATGCTCCCTGGTTCATCACCACTAAGCTTATAACTTAAAGACAAACTGAAAAATAGAAGATAAAGGGGATTAATTTTCCAAATTTACAGTTTGGCGGCCACTAGGTTATCGGCGTCGTTTCTTTTTGATCTTAAAACAGATTACCAAGATTAATGATTCGTAATAAGGAAGATGGGAATGAATCTAAGAAAACAGTGAAGTAATACAATAGTTTGTATTAATCGAATGAGCCCTTCAAGTTATGTACCCAATCTATGAATAGATTAAGCAGAGCATTCTGCTGTTACCGCCATACGTTCTGTTAATGAATCAGAGTTTCTGACGTATTTTAATACAAATTACGCATAATTAACAAACCAATTATATATTACATAAGAGGTTTTACGAGACATTTTTTCACAATATATCTATTGGGATATCAGTCGCGCACCATGCCTCCTTTGTTGAAAAATTTTGTCTTCTAATTATTTCAATACACTGGACTAACTATCAGAATGACAATAAATTTCGTAGGTGAAAGTTTATTGTACATCCTTTTGAACATTTATTAGTTTGGAGAAAATAATGGAAAGATAAATAATTAAATTTTTGAGATGCTTTGTGTCCCAAGGCTTTGGCGGTGACGAAGGTGATGCTGCTAGAATTTCGAAAAAGTTAGGATGGTGTCTTATGCATAAGATGTTTGAAATTCTTCTTGAAATGCTAAACTTAAAAAAAAAAAATTAGGATAACTATTGTTTCTGAGCAGGTATTATTCAAGAAAATGACTAATTTCAGTTGTAACAATCCTGCCTCCCGAAGGTCAGGCTTTGAATTTACATCAATATCATCTGATATTTGCTACTAAAGCCAGAATAAATGTGCACCGTCAATGATCAGACTGGAACATAAATAAAATACGAGTAATTATCCATACTTGAATTAAAGATAACTGACGGATTTGGTGTGACGGGATCTCGAGGCAAGTAACGATGTTGTTGGGGCGGGGGAGGGGGAATGAGAGCCAATGAGGTTGGGGGTGAAGCATGGCTAATCAACAAAGGGGTAGCCAGGAAACAATAGCAAAGCCGCCAAACCGAGATTCAAGTACTCGAGATAAAAAAATACAATAACCTGAGAGTCAAGAACATTATACCGGCGTTTGCCTATTTAAGTCAAAGACAGATTACTTAAAGGTTACCGGAAAAGAAAATATCTGAAAAATGATTATTGTCTATATAGTATCATCTGAAGGGAAACTTAAAAATCATCAAATAAATAATGGAAGTAACATACGTTTCTACTAGGCATAAAAAACTATGAAAAGATACAAACACATTATCCCTAAAGTTCCAAATGAGAGCGATAGTTACTGGGATAGATGAGTCAATTAAAACTAGAAGTAATGGTAAAGCATTCACTCATCCTTCACTATAAACACTTCCTCTTGGGAAACAAATTTTCTAGACTCTCCTACACCTCCATATTCATTCCGAGTCATTATGTTACTTCAAAGGCTTCTGTTAAAGACTTCATAAGCTTTTTATCAGCCTCCTATTTCCTCCTGACGAGCGCTCATCAGGAATGAAAGTAATCTTGGGAAGAATCATTCCCTTGTCCCAGGGTTTTTTTGTTTTTTTCCGTTGTTCTACTGTCGCTGTCTATTTTTCTCTCGTCATTACAACAGCAGTAACGGCTTCTTTCCGGTAATCTTTTGACGTTGGTTTCTTTCTGCTGGTTGTACAGTTACTGAAACTCATCTAATTTCTCTCTCTCTACATTTGGGTTCACATGAAATCACGAAAACAACCACATAATAAAAATGAAACAAGAAATGTTTTTCTTTCTCAAAACTGAAGAAATATTTTACATCACCAAAACATTTTAACAATATCACGCAGCTTTTTGTCATTCTCGCAGTCATACAAGGAAGTATTAACGGCTGAAGATGAGAGTGAGTAAAGAAGCTGCATAGCGACAGTATTTTTACCTGACGTATTGTCTTGTATCAGAAAATCCCGATGATGCAGCCTTCGTGGCAAGAGAATTTTTTAATGAACTTTAACTATGTGTCTCAACTTATCTTCTGCTTCTCATCCCGTGACGTGAAAGTGTTAACGATTATTGTCCCCGTCGGGACAGTATCTATATTACCAAAAGACATGCATTTTAAATTCCAAACATCATTGTTCCGTATGAATGTGTGCGTATTTTGAAATGAAATTATAATAAAGAATTTTTTTATTTCGACAGCATAAGATTATTTTTAGCAGAAGTCTTTCCCCCGCCTTTCCATCCACTTCGGCTCTCTTCGTCATCTTCTTACAGTCACTCGTCCTCTGATGGTCGGTCTTTTATAACTCTATCCAATTGTAGGTTCTATTCACTTCGACCCACCCCTAGCAGATCAATCCTCACCCTCCTCCTTCCGCCGGTCCTTCCCCTTCGTCGTCCACGGCACCCTCTAACTCCATCCTCATTCCTTAACGTCATCTTAAAGGCAAACCTTCGTATAACATCATATTATCTTCCCTAACAAATAAAGTTCATGTTTCCATTTCTTCGTGTCCTGTCACAGATCTTTTTTCCCAGTTCATCTCTACCTTTTAATATGGCAGTTTCTGTTCCTTTTTATCTGAAACCTACGCATATATTAAAAACCCCAAGTAAACAATCAAGGTGCAATGATTACTGTAAGCATATTAAAAACTCTACAATGATCAAGCGTTTTATTACAGTCACGAATTGGTATCAAAACACTGATTAATCAAGAAGACGCGTTAAACAGTTTTGAGAGAGAGAGAGAGAGAGAGAGAGAGAGAGAGAGAGAGAGAGAGAGAGAGAGAGACGTGTGTCAGCTGCTTCACATGGCTCAGCAAAAGTGGCTCAATTTGCATTTCCGGAGAGAGAAGGGATAGCTTATCCAGTCATAGGCCAGATAAGAGTTGACCCTTCAACGGGAAGGAAATGGAATCCTGATACAATCAACCTAACTTTCTTCTTATTCATTTTTCTCTTTTTAGTTTTCTGAAAGAAAACTATTGTGCCGGCTTTGTCTGAGCCGTGGTTAAAGTTTCACTTTTCTGGCTCAGATCTTAAAAATACTGAGACCACCGAAAGATGATTTTTTGGTGGCCTTGATGATCCAGTTGTACCAATCATCAAACTGCGCCAAAGAAGTCCTCGGCGCATTTTTCACTTGTTTACATTTGGGGTTTACAGGTTAACTTCAAGCAGTCTGATCAACAAGGAGAAAAAGAGACAGAAATAGACTGAGGACGATGATTACAATACAAAAATTACACAAGTAAGGGCCGATATTAATGGTTATGATAACGGCAACACCTGCTGTGCTAAAAATATCTAAATCCAATGAACAAAAGTAGGGAAAATATCAAGCAATACATAGGAAAATAGAAAAAAAATATATTTCGATGAATTACAAGTAAAATACCGCTCTCGTTTTTCAACTGCTTTCCCGTCCAGGGAAAAGGCTACAAGAATCAATGCATAAATAGACAGAGATATAAATAATTGCATTACGGAATAGGGTATAACATCCAAAGGGACAGTAGCGAGGAGTATATCATCATGAATGTATTGAATTCCTGCATTGTAACATCATGCAAGTTACATTTTACAAACATACGTAAACAGAATGCAGGGACGATGTAATATATATAGGATATATATATATATATATATACAATATATAAAATTACACAAAGTGCTTAATATCAAATCCAAAACCTCAGATATTAATGGTTTTGATAAATAACGGCACCACCTGCTGTGCTCCAAAAATATCCAGTAAAACCAATGAACAAAAGGTAGGTTAATATCAAGTACAATACCCCGCTCTCGACGGGTAAAATAGTACAAAAATTACCTCTCTTGATTTCAATGGTTAGCGTCGAAGTAAAATCTGTGTGTCGGATTTTCAACTGTCCATTTATCACCTTCCAGGAAAATTCCTGAGGTAGCACAAGAATCAAATTAAATAGATATTTGTAGAGATATAAATAAATGCATATACGGGTGTGATAAAAACATGTCATATAACATATATATATATATAGTATATATATATATATATCATCATATATATATATGATATTCCTGCATTATAACATCATACAATTACATTTTACAAACATACGTAAACAGACAAACTATTAATATATATATTTATATATATATATATATATATATATATATATATATATATATATATATATATATATATATATATATATATATATATATATATATATATATATATATATATATATATATATATATATATATATATATATTAATAGTCTGTATGGTAGCGAAAGTAAGGTATCATGAAAGAATGAAACCTGTCTATTCAAAATAGTATTTTCAAGAAACAGTGCATAACAGGGTGAATGGTGCTGTGTGTGTTTGGAAGGGTTTCCATGAAATGCTGATCAGCTTTCAGTGTAGGTGCAAGAAGCGGCAAATGTTCCGGAAGTTTCAAGTTATAGAGGTTTCACCCGCGATTCAGTTCAAGTACTGAATGAAAAAGTGATCGCTGTGACGTTTCTTGTGGGGCGCCATCAACTGTGAGTGGAAACGGCTTAATATTTAAAAATATTTGCGTGTGTGATTCCACCGTTATAACATATTCATAAACATCAATGTCTGAAGTATTGTTAAAAATAATCAACAGTTTACTTTAGAAAGACTCCAGTTTATAAATTAACCTCTTTACCTTTTGAGGCAATAAAGGATTTCATTCTCAACTATCATGAACACTGGTGTGGAATTCCCCAACCGTAATGGACATGATGTACGTAGTCCCAAATAACATCGACAACATAATTATACACACACACACAGACATACACAAAAATAATAAACTTAATTTTATGTCACATAGTCTAGTTTAGAAGTCTACTTTTGATTTCTACAGCAAAGACACTGTTATCGTTGATACATGCCCAAAAGCCACAATAAAGTTTTTTCCTTCCTGAATTTCAAGTATTTTCGAAATAAAAGATACCCGCTACAGGAATATTATTTATGGCCAGCCGTTTCAAACATGACATTAAGAGTAGAATTACATTTACATGAAAACAAATATAAACATAATGCATGTATATGGAAAGCTTTAGAAGAAAATACAGGTAAAAGCAAACTAAGAAAAATAATGTTGAAAAACAAATATGCATATTTAGGCTTACAGAGCTCTCGCGTCGTCACAAGTGTTATTACACAGATTCGCATCTACGCTTAACGAATAATCATGCTCGCAAACAAACCAACATCCAAAAGGCATTAAAAATAGAAACAAGTATAAATCAACGGCGCTTATAGCCACACAAACAAAAGTATATTCAATAACTTTCCAGAGAATGACATCTAGGACATTACAAGATGGAGTTGAACGATCGCGTTCAATACTTTAGTCAAAAGCAAAACAAAGTTTTAATTGAGGACACTGGAGATATTACAGAGCACAAGAAAACCTCCACCAAAAGACAAAGAACAAATAACGAGGGAGAGAGAGGGAGATGATTTATATAGAATTGCAGACATTATATTTTATCCTCTTTCAATACTGAAAGTCAGGCGGAAAAAAATAGGCAGCGAGAGAGTCAAAGTCAGTCTCGTATCATTTATGATAATAAAGGGTGTCAGTGCATTTTTAGGGTAATTAATTATTCACCGATCGTTCATAATTGCAGGAAGAAAAATGTTTTACAATGTCACCAAAGAAAATGGCCAATTTCTGGTACTGAAAAATCTTCACAACCTTTTTTTCTATCATCATCATCCGTATCTTCTTTAGCCAACAAGGTAGAGTAACGTTAAAATAAGACTTATGTTATTTATATCACTTTTCAAAACGCAAAGTTTTCCAGTGACGTCAAGTTCCGAGAGAGGTTACTAATCCCACATAATCACTCAGAAGTTCGTAAGAGCCTTTACCAAACAGGATACCTCTCCAGGAGTTGTTTCATGTTAGGTGTTTTGATAAAAGTCGTTGACTATGATTTCAGTAAAAAATATCTCTCGACTTGAAATGAAAATTACGGATCAATCCTCGCAAACGTCCTACTTAAACTCAAGACGACAAATCAATATAACGTTTGGTATCTCTGTTCTGACGAGTGTATTTAAACATATATACACACACACATATATATATATATATATATATATATATATATATATATATATTATATATATATATATATATATATATATATAAATAGTATATACGTATATTATATATATATATATATACATATATATATATAATATATATATATATATATATATATATATATATATATATATATATATATATATATATATATATATGTATATATATATGTCATTGGATTGGGCCTGTCCCCAACCCCTGGCACTGGCTGTCGGCCCAAGAAACAGATCAGCGCCTGCCCTATGAGCCTACAGAGTCCCAAGAGGACTTTATCTTTAAATTTTAACTAATATATGTATATGTATCTTATATCACAACAATTCACTTTAATGTTTAAACCACGAAATTGCCTTAAACAGAAAGTTGCGTGGACATTCCTTAAAAAATTTCCAGAAAATACATCAAAATAATCCTTTAGAGGAAAAGCAGCACGTTAATCACAACTAGATACGCGCTATATCTTTCTGAACAGCTCTGGCTACTCGGAAAACAATAGCTCAGAAAAATCTCTTTTTGAGAATTT
>NC_089752.1:41538861-41556361 GCF_040412425.1 Macrobrachium rosenbergii | reverse complement strand
TGTGAAAATTACACTACTTGTGAACGTGAAGTGTATCTTAAGGAAGTTCGTAGGGATGGGTATCGTCCTGTCGAATTTGGCCCACTTATGTAAATAAATAAACACAGATATATATATATATATATATATATATATATATATATATATATATATATATATATATATATATATATATATATATATATATATATATATATATATATATATATATATATATATATAATATATATATATATATAGAACAAAAATAATGTTAACGTTGGTGTTGATATCGATAATAAATACTGTTAATAAAATCAAAACTTTCTTTACCTCTAGCCATGAAATTATAGCACCAACGAGAGAGAGAGAGAGAGAGAGAGAGAGAGAGAGAGAGAGAGAGAGAGAGAGAGAGAGAGAGAGAGAGAGAGAGAGAGAGAAGTTCTGCATCAATGCACGGCACTTCGGAAGGAACAATAAGAAAACTCAAATTAACGGCAAAAAATTGCATAGGAACCATTTAACACATCTTCGTAGAAACAATAGTTTACATCGAATTCTGTTGGTTTCTCACTGATGTCCATTTTGAGAGAGAGAGAGAGAGAGAGAGAGAGAGAGAGAGAGAGAGAGTTTTAACGCATCTTCGGAAGGAACAATAAGAAAACTCAAATTAACAGCAAAAAATTGTTTAGGAACCATTTAACGCATCTTCGTAGAAACAATAGTTTACATCGAATTCTGTTAGTTTCTCACTGATGTCCATTTCCGCTTACATTGAACACTTGAAGTCTGATGCAAATTCTAGACAACGGTTTGTGGGATGAGGCTATTAGCCCCGTTGCCCAATCACACAGATATTCACAGGAGCTTGCATTTCTGGCATTCATTAATGGTTAGTCATCCAAATAATGGCCAGATTTGTTCGGCAACGTCCTGCCTAAATGGATGAAAACCAATATGTCTGACCCAAAAGCTTCTGTATCCATCTGCGGTACACGGCCAAGGAGTAAACAATCTCATCCCACAGACCAATGCTTACAGACCTGAACAGATATAAGTAATGATGAGTAACACTGAATCCCAAGACTCAAAAAGTTTAATTTTTTCCAATGGTGTTAGGTTGTGAGTTGGCATTAACGGTTCTGTGTAGTATAGACCAGGCTCTAAATGAGCTAGGTATTACTTGGAAGGGGAATTTATCTCGTGTGGTTTTTCTAGACCAGAATTTCATGAGTAATCAGAATATCTTGGGTAAAAAACCCAAATCCTGAAAAGCGGGGTTCTTTCCGGGTGGGTCCATTTTTAAGGAAAAAATACCATAAGTTACATTTAAACACAAATAAGATAAAAAAAATTTTCATTAACCTCAAAAGCGAAACACAGTTAGGTAATTAAGCCTTATATCTTTGATGAGGTAACAATGTAGGAGTGGGGGAGTAGTAGGGGGTCTCAAAAGGACCCCTATTTATGAAAACATCACTGAAATTTGCCTAAAAAAACGTTCACACCAGATTTTTTTCCATGTTTGGTATTCCTAGACCAGATTTTTTTATTAAGATTAAGAATATCTTGACCAAAAAAAGAAGAAAAAAAAATATATATATATACTATTTACCCTTCCCCCCTCCCCCACTTTGAAGTAGCCTACTACATAAGCTTACTTAATCTTCTGAACTGCTTTCATCACTGTCGCCTGGAAAAAATACCATAAGTTACATTTAAACACAAATAAGATAAAAAAAATTTTCATTAACCTCAAAAGCGAAACACAGTTAGGTAATTAAGCCTTATATCTTTGATGAGGTAACAATGTAGGGGTGGGGGAGTAGTAGGGGGTCTCAAAAGGACCCCTATTTATGAAAACATCACTGAAATTTGCCTAAAAAAACGTTCACACCAAATTTTTTTCCATGTTTGGTATTCCTAGACCAGGTTTTTTTATTAAGATTAAGAATATCTTGACCAAAAAAAGAAGAAAAAAATATATATATATATACTATTTACCCTTCCCCCCCTCCCCCACTTTGAAGTAGCCTACTACATAAGCTTACTTAATCTTCTGAACTGCTTTCATCACTGTCGCCTGGAAAGTCTTCATAATCAATATCTAGAAAGAGCTCTTGCACATCTTCAGGCTTAACGGTCTCAGGCCATCTCAGCTCTAGTGATTCTGTACATCCACTGTCAACATGTTTCCAGCCTCATAACTACTTTTGATTGCTGAGCGCCATTCTTTAGCAATGAAGTTTGATCAAAGAATGTGTAGTCTAAGAGTCTCCTGGCATGGTGGTAGCAGTGACATATCAGTGATCTTGTTCTGTTTGGTAAGTTTGCGATCAAAGATTGTATATCTGGCTTCACTGACACTTTTACCCTTTATGCCATATTGCAATGCCACATATTCTTCAAGATCTGCCTCAAGTTCTTCAGCAGAAGATACCCCAAAATTGGAAAAACTATGAAAAAAAATTTTGGCTTACATTCCAGCAGTTTCCAGCAGGTTGGTTTTCCTTTGCAAAAGAAGGAAGAGTTGTAGTCATTAACTGTGAAGGCGTGAAAGCCAATAAGTGACGTTTTCTGTGCTAATGTTTGGTCAGTATCACTCATCTTGAAGACCTTATGATATCTGCTTGTGTTGGTATCTAGTACAACTCTTGCACCATCGTCAGTGAAGTGTGATAACGCTAGGACTGCAATATCTACGTCACCAGAATAAGAGCGAATTATGACTGACCCACTCTCATTATTTCTCAAGGCATGTTGTGCGTGCAAGATGACCTTTGTATCAGCTTCCTCTTGTTTGATGCTAAGTTCTGGAACCTTTGTAGTATCCTGATTGGTTACCAGAGTGCATTTCTGGTATGAAAAGAAGTAAACCACTTCACTCTTAAGACTTCCCAGAATACTTTCTCTCTCGGGCACCAGAATGCTCAGGATCAGGTCAATCAGTCTTGTTGTGTCCTCGCCACTGGAGAGGAAACCTGTGAAGCACAGGGCAACTTTGATTGCCCTGACTGCACTATTAGTTTGGTGCCATTCCACGTCTATCTCTCTCAACTGATTTGATGCATCAGCATCAATATCAAATCTCCTGTAGCCTTTAGGGATGCTTGAAAACACCTTTAAGGCAAGAGCCTTAACTGTGTTGGAGTAAGTTTTAAATGTTCTAATGAACGCCATTAAGTCAACCACATAAGCAACAACACTTTCAATTGTTGGTAGTCTGCTGGTAAGTTCTAATGTGTTAGTAGGATCCAGTGTACTGTTCTCTAGTACAATTTTCATCAGGTCACTTTTCACATTTTTTCTTTTTGTACCATCAGCATTTGCCAATCTCAGTGGAACAAAAGTTAAAGGGTACTCTAGGGCTTTCTTGAAATTGATGATTCCAGCATGGCATGTTGATGTTGCAAGAAGCGTCCCTAAGACATCTCATTTAGCTTCTAATACCTTCACCTTGCCCTTCGCCTTAATTTCAATCTTCTTACCACTGTCGGAAAACAGGGAAACTTTGTTGTTTAATAGGATTATGAAACTTGGTTTCAGTAGACTCAAGTCTGTCTTTTACAAAGCTTTCATGTGCAACCTTTTCCAACTGACACAACATGAAGGATTCCATCTGCTAGATCTTTTTTTTGACAGGTATTCCAGAGCTGAGATTGTACAGATCATCTGAACTTAAGCTTGGAACAAATAGGCTAATATAATGGAAGTCATAACATGGACACGTTTATGCACTCGTTTCTCTGATGGCAGGATGCTGGGTGGCCGTACCTCAAGTTACTTGTATTCTCTGCTTGACTGGCATGGTTGAGTGTCCATTTAAGAATTGACTTCTCATCTGCAGAAAATGCTTTGATGCTACCTACAACTTTGGAATCTCGGTTGATGGTCTGTTCTCCACGTTGATCTATTGCAGTGTGCAATGCATAATTACCCTGACCTTGCACTGTTAATCCCTTCTTCTCAATCAGCTGGCGATTTCCAAGATACAGCAACTCAATGTTCTCCATGTATTTGGAATAGTAGGTTCCATATCTTGCATAGTTAGTTTTGTTGAAACCGAAATAGAAGGGTAGCATGAACTCCCATGCATTTCTTCTCAAATTGTAATTGTTCTCTTGAGCTGCTGTATGCATAATGTGCTGGCATTTCATCAGGTCTAAATAATACACCAACCAAACCTGTGCAGTTCTGCCATAAACTCCATTGCGCATGTCAGATTTGTAGTTTTCATAATCTGACAGAAATTGCTGAACTAAATCTTGATCAAGCATAGTAAGCAGTGTCCAAGTCCTCGACATTCTCAATGATGTGGATTTCAGCAGGCAAACCTGTGTCAGTCTGTTTGATGTATGCATCCAACAGCAACCTTTCTAGGGCCTTATAGAAAAGTTCGTGTATTGCCCAACAGCAGTTGTAGTGAGAGCCATTTACAGCTCCATTTAGGAAACCAAATGAGCATATATTTGCTTGAAAGATGATGTCTTCAAATCCAGAACCTGCTATCATCTTTTCCATCACCGCAAAGTTCTCCTTCATGTAATGGAAGTCTCCTAGATGTAACATCACATTCTTGAATTTCACTGGGAAATTCCACAACACCTTGTAAGCAGTCATTGCAGCTCCTACATCCGTGGTCAGATTCACATAAGGCATATTGACTTCCACTGTTGCAGAAACAGAAGTAACCTGTAAATTGTTTCATGATCAGTTATTGTTGTGGACATAGGCGGAAGATATGTCTCGAAAGTTTTGCGAACCTCGATTTTTGCAACCCTGTTTCTCATTTGCATCAGCCAACCAGAGAGCATTGGCAACTGTCTGATCCCTGAAACCTAAGAGCCTCAAGAAACACCATGCAAGGATAGTTTTATTTACTTTTTAGATGTCTCCTTCATCTATTTCTTGGCGGGTGTTGGTAGTAGAAAATGGCAACGGCTCCATTTTCAGATCAACTCTTGGTCTGAAGTCTTGGCTAGAATCATCATAGGGCAGAGATCTTTGGTTCTCCCTAGGAAGCGATATCTTCCTTGGTGGAGCTGATTCCTTCTCTTGGAATGCAACGATATTTGTCATATCAAGAACAGCCTTGCCAGAGAGTGTACTATGGTGCATATTGAAGTTATCTGCCCAGAATACAGTAAGTGTAATGAACTACACATTTCAAAATGCAGCGGCTACTATCTGTTCTCTCCATTTTCACTACCTGTAAAAGAATTAAAAATTGGCCCCTTATCAATGTCTGAAATCATTTGAACTGTGAACAATGTTGTTCAATTGAATGATAAGCAGTAAACATGAATGAAATCTCTTGTAAAAAGCGTTTGAACGAAAGAATTTATCTCAGGTGGGTTTTCTAGACCAGAATATTATGATGTTTCTTAAATCGGGGGTCATTTAGAGACACCTCCTACTCCCCCACCCCATAATGTTACCTTAACAAATATATAAGGCTTAATTAACTAACTGGGTTTAAATTTTGAGGTTAATAAGAAATTGTTGTATATTATTTGTGTGTAAATATATTGTATGGTATCTTTTCCTTAAAAATTGACCCACCCGAAAAGAACCCCGCTTTTCGGGGGATGCGTTCAGGATCTGGGTTTTTTACCCAAGATATTCTTATTCCTCATGAAATTCTGGTCTAGAAAAACCACATGAGATAAATTCCCCTTTCCAAGTAATACCTAGCTCATTTACAGCCTGGTCTACTAGGCCTACTTTGGCCAAATGAAGTTCAAATGAATCTAAGACTTAATTCATTTTGTTGTCAGAATACCTGTAACGCCAGTTTTAGTAAACATAAATTAGTCAGTTAACCAATCGTCAGAATATTTTCGCACTTAAGATCATTAATGACGTAGATTAATGCTAGCTTGCTGTTACTACGACGGAGTGGACTTGAAACTTATTCGGGAAAGATGAAGGCTTCTTGCTTTTCTTTTTCCAGAACTTGAAAAGCTAAGACGACACTGGGACCATTACAGTACAATGGATAGTTCTGGTGTACATAACCTACAGTATATATAAATTTTTCATCATTATGACCTTCCCCCTAGAAAGGCAAACAGAAATACGCTTAACCCTCCTTCACACACACTGCATCATTGGCTTTGTATTTTGAATGAATTTTCTTGCTCCATACATACATGTATATATATATATATATATATATATATATATATATATATATATATATATATATATATATATATATATATATATATATATATATATATATATATATATATATATATATATATATATATATATATATATATATATATATATATATATATATATATATATATATATATATAATATAAGAAGTCGCTGCACAGCCGACCTTTAATTTGCACTTAGTTTATTGAAAGTAGAACCTAGATATCAAAACAGAGTTATCAACAGTTCAATCTGTCCCTTTCCTTTACCTGAAACAGACATTTAGATGGCACAGTCGAAAGGGGCAAAGATGAGAGGCTGGTTGCCACTCCCTTAAGCAGCTTAGCCCAACTAAGCTGCTTAAAACAACCCTTCTAAAGGAAGATTGAGTCGGCTGGATTGTCTTTCCACAGGACACCTTGGGGAGATGCAAGCAGATGGTCAAGACACCCGGAAGATGACACATCTTGGGCATGGTCACCACACGGGCCCGACATTAGGGCCCCTACTCTTGACAGCGGCCTTAAAAGGGCCTTGGACAGAGACATCCTTGAAGTCAGTCACAGGGCAGTTGGTGGGCAGAATGCAGTTGGGCCGTTAGCAGTTGCAGTTAGCCATACATGCGGGCGAGTGATACAAGAGGCTGAGAGGTCCCCCTCCACCCTTCCCCCCAGATGTCCACACCAGACTCCTGACGTAAACCCAGTACTATCGTCATCCTTGAAAGGACCTACCCAGGAACGTGAGTACGATGTCACGTGTATGATTGTCCCTCGTCATCCTTCACCAGAGACCCACTTCCCCTATGAGGGACCTATTCACAGTGGACTCATCTTGGGCTGTGCCTTGCCCTTACTCAAGACTCCAGTAGGAAGATCTTCAGGCGTTGCAAGCCCTTTAACAATTCAATTACCCATTTTCCATTCTAACACTTTTCTTTTGTAAATATAATTCCTTAATTTATCCCAGTTGTTTATGTAACATTTCTTTATGAAGCAGAGCCTTCAGCTCCTAAAATCATCCCTTGTTCTTTGTTTTTTACGATTTCCCTTTACGTAAGTCAGAACTCCAAGGCCAAATAAATAAAGTTTCCGTTGCCGGCCTATAAAAATCACTAGAAATCATATAACCCCAGGGAAATTCGTAAAAAAAATAAATATATATATATATATATATATATATATATATATATATATATATATATATATATATATATATATATATATATATATATATATATGAAATTTTTATCACATTGTGATTTATATACAATATATATTACAAATGTTGTTTAATATATATTTATACCTATATATATCGATGGGGAATTATATAGGGGAATTTTTATATATGATAAATGGATCAGTACCGCCGGGTCCCGATCCTCGACACGATACTTTCCAACCAGCGGTACTGATCCATTTATAACTTATAAAAATTCCCTTCGATGATATATATATCATCGGGGATATTATGAGGTATATGAATTGATATTAAACAACATTTGTAGCTTATGATTATATATATATATATATATATATATATATATATATATATATATATATATATATATATATATATATATATATATATATATATATATATATATATATATATATATATATATATATATATATATATATATATATATATATATATATATATATATATTTTATATATATATTTATATATACATACATATATACATATATATATATATATATATATATATATATATATATATATATATATATATATATATATAATGGATATATAATTTGGGTATATATGATCCTCGACACGAATGCAGTACTCACACTGGGGTAATAAGCCAAAACTATACAGAACATGAAATAACAAACGAAGACTGAAAATTACAATCGAAAGCAAAGCTAACACCTGTCAGGCCAAGAAAAATCTAAACAAAATTTATATTCAATAATAAAGACAAGTTACAACAAACATACAAGGAACACGGGTCAAATAAATTTATCTGGATAGCTGTATCATCATGTAAGTGCAAATTCTTCCAGAATTTAATTTTCTTAATTCATTCAAGTCCCCAGTTCCTCGAATTCTCTGATCAATACATTTAGTCGTACAGGGCCTTGGGAGAGGAGGAGGAGATGGGTATTCAATATCTCTAGTCAGGCCACATCTCTCTCTCTCTCTCTCTCTCTCTCTCTCTCTCTCTCTCTCTCTGTACCTTACTAAGGAGTCTCGAGAGATACGCAACTCAGGTGTATTTTTTCGAAGAAAGGCAGAAATCCTTTACAACTTCTAAAGTTCAAAGACATTATCTTGAATTTTCCATTTGGAATGTTGAAGTATCTTCACCTTAAATAAAAACAGGTTTTAAAAACATTAAGCGCTCACGTATTTCAGAAAAGAAGACGATGGCAACGGTGATTATAATGAAACGAACTATAGTGAAGATAGTGCTGAGTCGACTATGTCACTGTTATAAAACATTCTGTAATATTACATTACAGAAGAAAACAGGTTATGTAATGTTTTGGTAAGACAGCATACGAACCAAATACTTACATGAAGACATGACGACCTTATGGAAATACGGAACAAAATATAACAAGCCAACAAAGTCGCCTTTAAAGAAAGAGGGAAAAAATCAGAGTATATTCCACATATTAAACCAGCCATTAACCTGATCAAACTGAAAACGATAAACTACACTGAAGAGTTTGTGAAGTAGTGGGTTGTTACGAGACTGTCCACCTCGTTTAAGCGTTTACATACTTAATAATATATATACAAGGAGATTGTATGAAAACAAACTCTGGGTGCATGTGGCATACGAGTGCATATAGTTATTTAACTATATTACAACAAATGGTGAAAAAATACCTTGCATCTTTCTAAATCTCTTGGCAATAAACACAAAAGGATGACACAATAATGTAGTGCATTACTGCATGGCATTAGAGAGAGAGAGAGAGAGAGAGAGAGAGAGAGAGAGAGAGAGAGAGAGAGAGAGAGAGAGAGAGAGAGAATTCAAAATAAATTATAGGTATCTTTGTAATGTTGCGTGTTCACCAGCCATTGTGACTCCGAAAGAGCGTTGGAGGAAGTTTAAATCTAATAATGGGATTCTTACACAAAGCAATACCGTTATTCTTTTGTGAGGTTGTTTTCCGGGTATGAAAAAACTATTAACCCTCTTGATAAAAGATAACGAAAATCGAACCTAAACTATACTCTTGCTAAGTGAAAGCGGCTTTTAACAGAGGTATTTTTCATCCTCTAATAAACGAAATTCCTTAACAGAGCTGAAGGAAGTTCTCGTCGCGAAGAGGTCGTAAAAAGAAATTGATTTTCTTCAGATAAGTCTTTTTCTTTATATCATGCATTAGCTTTCAGCACAAAACTCAACAAAGAACTAATAATATTATCTGGTTAGCACGTTAAACGAAAAAGAAAGAGTTATTCATTTACGTAGGATAATTTACTGTGGTTTCAAAGACAAAATACGAGAGATGGTAGTGTGATTAAGACAAGTTTTTGCAGAGAGATACAGTACTTACCGAGTTTGGCCAAAAAAACAAAATGAACTCATATTATTAGTAATAAAATAACAACCAGAGATTAAAAACTTAAAGAAAATCATATAATAAATTTTAATACATCAATACAAAACAAGTCCCAAGAAACAAAACAATTAGGCACCTGTCAAAGAAATTTATCAAGAACAATCATTTTGTAACAAATTCATTGAAAGCAGTATAAGAAAAGTATCTGAAATAGTTCCTACAATTCTCATCAATATCATTTAGTAAACACAGGGTAATCCATGAAATTATTTAATCCATCAAATCATAAAAATCAGCAATAATTTACAAATGGCTTCGTCGTATAAGCTACCAATGATCAAATGAATCTCTTTTGTTTTGGAAAGACTGTTGCCTGACGACCGGAGGTTGGATTTTGAAGAAAGGCAGAAGGTGAAAAGAATACTAAATGAAAGGAGACATTAATTATTTTCCATTTGAAAAGAAGTCGCTTCCAGAGAAAAACACTTTAAAGTCACTGCAATGCTCACCCTTCAAAAGAATAGGTAGGGACGGGATTATTGACGGCAGAGGCAGGATCTGAACTATAGTAACAACACAGGCTGATGCATGCACTCTTGTGCTTCCTAGATGTTAAGATTCTTTCATTTCAACATCATCTAGAAAACTGGCCTCTTCTAGGTCTTTGCATTTTCTTTCCTCCCAGGACTTCTCAATTATGCAACCTTTACAAATACATCTTTATCCATTCTGCAAGTTAGTCTTCTTTAAACTTGTGGGGAAAAAGTTATCAGATTTTTGTTCAGCACATATTCGCATCCTTTCAAATAATTATCTAATATCCAAATAAAAAAATATAACAATAAACAGTTCTTTTTCAATATGTCTGTTGTTCCGATACATCATCACAGGAAGTATCATGATAGCGCTTCTTATATTACAAACATTTAATGTTTTTTCTGTTTCAGCTCTTTCCATCTTAATATTGCATTATTTATAATGAAAAAAACTTAGCTGGCAAAACTAAAATAATGTTAAAAATTGCAACAGCCAGTGAAAGTTGGGTTGATTAACTTTTAAAACTTTTGCTAAACTTTCATTGTTTATAATTAATTTGGCATTGGAGAGTGAATATTTAATGCATTACCGGGGTTTTTAACAGCAGCTGTTCCATGAAATGGATTGCCACTGAATAATAATAATTGTCCGAGAAAGATTTTAAAAACAGATTTCACGAAATTTTGCTCACAAAGTAATACCGTTATTCTTTTGTGAGGTTGTTTTCCGGGTATGAAAAAACTATTAACCCTCTTGATAAAAGATAACGAAAATCGAACCTAAACGATACTCTTGCTAAGTGAAAGCGGCTTTTAACAGAGGCACTTTTCATCCTGTAATAAACGAAATTCCTTAACAGAGCTGAAGGAAGTTCTCGTCACGAAGAGGTCGTAAAAAGAAATTGCTTTTCTTCAGATAAGTCTTTTTCTTTATATCATGCATTAGCTTTCAGCACAAAACTCAACAAAGAACTAATAATATTATCTGGTTAGCACGTTAAACGAAAAAGAAAGAGTTATTCATTTACGTAGGATAATTTACTGTGGTTTCAAAGACAAAATACGAGAGATGGTAGCGATTAAGACAAGTTTTTGCAGAGAGATACCTTTACCGAGTTTGGTAAAAAACAAAATTACTGGAACTCATATTATTAGTAATAAAATAACACCAGAGATTAAAAACTTAAAGAAAATAGATATAATAATATTTTAATCTACATCACACAAAACGTGTAGTCCCAAGAAACAAAACAAATAGGCACCTGTCAAAGAAATTCTCAAGAACAATATTTTGTAACAACCACATTGAAAGCAGTATAAGAAAAGTATCTGAAATAATTCTACAATTCCAATATATCATAGTAAACACGCATAATCCATGAAATTATTTAATCCATCAAATCATAAAAAAATCAGCAATAATTTACAAATGGCTTCGTCGTATAAGCTACCAATGATCAAATGAATCTTTTTGTTTTGGAAAGACTGTTGCCTGACGTCCGGAGGTTGGATTTTGTTCCCAGGCAGAAGGTGCAAAGAATAGATTGAAAGGAGACAGATTATTTACTCTAAAAAGAAGTGGCTCCAGAGAAAAACACTACTACAGTCACTGCAATGCTCACCCTTCAAGTGAATAGGTAGGGACGGACATTGACGTCAGAGGCAGGATCTGATGCTTCAAGTAACAACACAGGCTCTCTCGCATGCACTCTTGTGCTTCCTAGATGTTAAGATTCTTTCATTTCAACACCTCATCTAGTTCTCCCAGCTTCTTCTAGATCTTTGCATTTTCTTTCCTCCCAGGACTTCTCAGTTATTCAACTTTTACAATATACATCTTTATCCATTCTGCAAGTTAGCTTCTTTGCACTTGTGGTTCTCTAGTTATCAGATTTTTGTGTCAGCTACATTTCGCATCCTTTCAAATAATTATCTAGGGTACATCCATATAAAAAAAATATAAGCAATAAACAGTTCTCTTTTCAATATGTCTGCGTTCCCATACATCATCAAGAAAGTATCATGAGCAGCGCTTCTTATATTACAAACATTTAATGTTTTCTGTTTCAGCTCTCTCCACTCTTCGCTTGCATTATTTATAATGGAAATTCTTAGCTACAAAACTAAAATAATGATAAAAATTGCAACAGCCAGTGATAGTGGGGTTGATTAACTTTTAAAACTTTTGCTTCTTTCATTGTTTATAATTAATTTGCATGGACCGTGAATATTTAATGCATTACCGGGGTTTTTAACAGCAGCTGTTCCATTAAATGGATTGCCACCGAATAATATCTGTCCGAGAAAGATTTTAAAAACAGATTTCACGAAATTTTGCTCAACATAAATTTTTGAAATTTATTCCATTGTTAATTGTGTGAATACACCACAACTCTGCCAATTTCAAAATGTTGTTCATAATCAGTTGCTTCAAAATATATTTGTGATATGTAAATCAAATTTTTTAGATAAAAAGAAATCAACACAGAAGAAGGAATCATGATCCTTCAAACTGTAAACTTATAAAAATAGGAACAACAGTAACGAATAACGGATTAAAATGATACATGCTTACAAAGTATATATATATTTTGTTTTGATTGTCGTCGGGATTTGCAATTTCATTCATGGGGTTGTTAAAGTCTTACTACTTTCGTTGTGCGCCTAAAATTGTGGTTTTTATCACGTTCTAGTTCCTTTTTGCATGTTGGGGTTCATGGAGATATTTTTATTTTTTTTTTATAAATGTTTAGGAGATTTAGGTAACAAAAACATAAACACATTATGTTTTTGTTACCTAAATCTCCTAAACATTTATAAAAAAAAAAGATAGAAAATTTCCATGAACCCCAACACGCAAAAAGGAATTAGAACGTGTTAAAAGCCACAATTTTAAACGCACAACGAAAGTAGTAAGACTTTTAACAACCTCATGGATGAAACTGTGAATCCAGACGAAAATCAAAATAAAAAATATATACTTTGTTCTCAAGAACAGAAAAAACAACGCATGATTAAAATGACGAGTCAAAAGAAAGCGATTGTAAAACACTATTTAAAATATAAACCAAATTCAGTTATTCTCACACAAATGAAGTCAGTTTGCTGTAAAAGTGAAATTTAATTAATAGTTTTGCTGAAAAATGCATACAAACATATCTATTCTGGTCCATTATTATTATAATTAATAATACTACCCTTCTCCACTGTGTTCGCCTTTCCATTTGTATATATGGCACTCAAATCCATGGATGTTCATCTCATAAGAATGTATACATGACTGCTCATTATGTGCGTACAACTTAGTCGTCTCAGAGAGATCGAATGTCTGCTAATGACCCTGTTCTAAACATACGGCCATCTAACAGAATCCTTTAGTACACGAGCCCTGGCAAGACCGACAGTTGCTACTGGCTATTCAGTTCCCATTTTAATTATTGTAACCATAATATGTACAGATTATCACCGACCTCCTCTACCCATGGAACAGAGTTCGAGTGGCGTTGACAGAAAACGATGAACCTATTCAAATTCACATGAAGAGAATTTCTACCGTATATTGGTGTGTTACGAGAGAGAGAGAGAGAGAGAGAGAGAGAGAGAGAGAGAGAGAGAGAGAGAGAGAGAGAGAGAGAGGAACTAAAATTTATTTCTGGAACCCTTCCTCTGCACCTTGTTTGCACCTGCACCAGCAACACCACTGAAACTGGCGAAGTTATCCATCAACAAGCGAATATATTCCTGTCGCTACCGATACATGCCCTTGTCTCAGATTCCACACATTCCTCAAACACAATTCCCTTTCTCTGAGCGAGGACTTACCTTCCTCTGAGCAAGGTCTTACCTAAGTTCCAATTCTCACAACAAAATGAAATATTGCAGTTACACTGTCAGGAACAGCGTAACCACGCTAACAAAAAATGTCGAACAAGAAAATAAGCAGTACCATCAAGTTTTCGTCCCACCTTTGATCATTTGTGTGGGAGGTCGTACAGCGTCTTTTTCAGAGTTCATGTCACCCGCTAGTCGAAGTTTAATTATTTTTGTCAGTCGATATATATGACAGTTCGTATGTCAGTTGATGTACCAGACGGTTTGCCTGGACAAGTAAATGTAATAAAAGTCAGCATAACAAAGTCTAAAGCTTACATGTAAAATCTACCAAAGAAAACAAAAGGCCACGCTTGAATATAATGCTTTATCGCAGGGAAAATCAAGATAAATAACGTTTTATTCAACTCTAATCTTCGTACATTTAGTAAAATTTCTAAGGCTCAAAAAATCATTTAACCTGCCACCACTCGAAAAAAACAGTTCCATCAACAAAGAACTAACCCGTCGTCCTAAAGTTGTATAATTTCAAAATACAAACAACGCAGGATGCTATGAATACTGAATATCAGAAATTAACAATTACGAAGCATAAGATTTTGATAATAGGCTCAATTCAGATATGCCAACTTTAATCATTAATTATATACATACGAGAATGTAGTAGAGCGCAAACGATTGCAAAATAACTAACAGCAGTGGACGATATACTTCACACGAAATGCAGTTTTATATTGGTTAATGGTTGACGTTATTTTAGAGAAAATAGGAGTATACTGGGTTAGTTTACACAAATTCACTGTATCTTTGCTTTTGCTAATAACGCGGCAAATCTATGGCGATAAGGAGCTTTTCCCTGATAACCTAAACTTGTCTGGATGTGTACAGGAATAAGATAACATTTCTATGCCCTTGTAAAATACAAATACGCACGTATTTAATTACATACGGACTAAGAAATCTGTGGGTACAAAGTAGACACACATGGTTACCATAACATAAACTGAACGGCAGAGAGAAAGAGAGCAGTTATACAAATTGTCTTCGAAGATTTTGACGAACGCATAAATCGGAATCAAGTGGCCCGGTTCCCTTCTCCGACTGTCACTTACCAGCACAATGAAATACGTCAGCGTATAAATAAACAAGTAAAAAATACGCCGAAGTTTCATCGGCGCAATCGAGTTTTCTTTACAGCGTATAACGCTGTATGAAACTCTCAGCATCGGACCAAGACTCAGCCACGGCCCGAAGGTGGCCTGTGTTTTTGGCACCTATAGCGGCGCCAGACGCACGATCATGGAAAACTTTAACCTTAAATAAAATTAAAAAAAAAAAAACTACTCAGGCTGGAGGGCTGCGATTTGGTATTTGATGATTGGAGGGTGGATGGTCAACATACGAATTTGCAGCCCTCTAGCCTCAGTAGTTTTTAAAATCTGATGGCGGACAGAAAAAAGTGCGGATGGACAGGCAAACAGCCATCTCGATAGTTTTCTTTTATAGAAAACTAAAAAAGACGGAGACCGATATGGATGCGTGGGGAGACAGATTTCCTCTGTAGGGGACCGAAAATATTGTTAATTGAAATGTATCAATCCATCCTGCCACCCGTCAAGGAGGTTTCCTCTCACACAGATAACGGAAGAGGCAATTAATCAATACTTCCAACCACTGGAGTAATTAGTGACGCCAATCAATGGCTGAGAGGCTCGAGTACCGTAAGGTGTTTCAGAACAGCGAATGAAGGAATAAGAAGAAGGCAATAATTAATCGCTTTCTTAATGATGAGATCAATGGAACATGAAAGGGGAAAGAAAATCATGGCTGGAAAGCAAAGACAGGCGATCAGGATTTAGTCTACCTTCTCTATGCACACAAAAGGAACAAGAACGCAAAAGGAAAATTACATGAAATAATTCTTCTCAGAAAAATTTACAAAGCCAAAGAAAATAATGCCACTAGTAATGTCAGCTTTTACTACTCTGACACGAAAACACAAATATTTTGACAAAAATACATTCAGAGCCTCAGAGTGTGAGGAAGACACTTTGCAATGGCATTAAAAAAAACCTTCAGACATTATCAAAATCTGGAAAAATAGTATTACTGTTTGTTTTCTTGAAATCTGCGTTCTTACTTGAAGCCATAAACAACACAGATTTAAACAAAAACTACATGTCAAAAGTGGAGTGTTTACAGAAGAGTTATTTTCAATCTCTTTGGTCTAAAAAACAATATTCTTTAGATATTACATACTTTCTCTAAAGGAAAAAAAGACATATTATAAAAGCCCATACAATGTTTCCACAGTGCTAGTTTGCTTTAGATATTAATGAATGCTGAACAAAACGGCAAGGAAGCAGGGGAAAAATACAGACGAATGGAAACGAGTTGAGTCAGAAAGACACAGAAGGTAGTTGCCAACCCCAGATTAGAAACTGTTGTCATTACGTCTACCTTCTTACGACATGAAGAAAAATAGGAAGGTTCTCTCTTTCTCTCTCGATAAGGATTACGTGAGCAGAAAGGAACTGAAGGTGCGTGGCAAACACAAGCAGCAGTATCCTGTGAGACGAATTCACGAAGTTGCGCAATTATTATTTTAATAAAGAATTCCGAAAACTACGCCGCAGAGTCAGCTCTTGAAATACTATTTATGGTAATACGAAAACACTTTATAAAACTGCAGTTAAAAAAAAATAATACAACGTTGAAAGATTTCGAACACTACGCGATCTTTATAACAACGCGCTACTTTGCAAATGCGCTTGAGAAAGGGGGATGGTTGAAAAGGGGAGAGAAGACAACTTTTATGGCAAGTGATGAGTTAGTGACTTTTCTTTCATGTATGACCAACAGCCCAGGCTGGCGCCTGGTGTGGTTTCGAACTTTATTTGTTGGCCAAGTCTAGGCAAATCCGACCCTATAAATCCACTTAAAAAGAAAGGAAAAACACCTACATACACACAATATTTTAGTGACCCTCAATGAAAAACAAAACTAATGAAGCGGGAAACTGGGGGGCCTTGAGATGCAATTATCCAAGGTACAAATTGCTATGGTCTAGGGAAAAAAAAAACAGCAAAACTGCATATTATTCAGAAGCTGTAAAGCCTAGGACGCAGAAAACCTTTCGGAAAATTCTTTAGCTACAGAATATAAAAACAGAAAAATAAAATCATGGTAAAAAAGAAACAGGCGTAAAAATGTCTTGCCCTAGGCAAGCCAAAAAAAACGAATATTCGCCAAAAAAATTTTTTGGAACCTAAAGGCTTATGGAAAAGAAAAAGCTCATAATTCTTTTAAAAAAGAATTACTGTAAAACTTTCCATTGCATTAACAAGTGACATGAATAAAAACGGGATGGTTACAGAGAATGAAATGACAAATGAAACTCACTCATTTAAAAACAGAAAAGTGAAATCGAAGAGTAATGGA
>NC_089752.1:41523861-41533861 GCF_040412425.1 Macrobrachium rosenbergii | reverse complement strand
GTGAATGAGATTGAGACCCGCCAACCAGTAGAAATCCAGCACCAAAATGACGTCATGTTTAAAATTCAAAATCCGCGTGCAGTAATGAAAATCTTGTACGTCAATCTGTAATCAGTCCTGAAGACGCCGAAGAGAGGTCGGGAAATGGTCCGTCAACTAGAAAAATGTAAATGGAAAAGAACTTAAATAACTTTTCCTTTTTCCTGAAAAGCTTTCCTGAAGACAAAAAGAAGAACAAAGACTGATTCAAAGTCTTGATAAAAAGACAATTTCTGAGAACAAATGCCGTTAACTTCCATAGAAGTATATATATATATATATATATATATATATATATATATATATATATATATATATATATATATATATATATATACACACACATGTATATGTCTTTTCTCCTAAGAGGGTGTGATTAATGGTGTATATTTTCTCCAATTTTAATAAGTGATTACCTGTATAAAAGCGAACGAATAATTTTAGATAAGTCACTACCTGTATGTTTAACCAAGGGATATAATTGTCAGATATACATACATACATATATATATATTATATCAATACGCATGCCTATGTTTATATAGGGATATATATATATGCGTTCATATATATATATACATATCGTATATGATATTCAATTGTAATCTTTTGTGCTGAAGTCCTTTGGTCGTCCGTTTCCGTTATGTATTTCAAAGCATTACACTTTCTACACTAAAATCACTACAATACACCATACGTCAGTGTTTCTTGATAATCAAGTAAAGAGCAGCTGATTGTTCCCCAACGTAGAGAGGCGAAAATTCCTATAATGTGAAGTTGGGATGTCATTACCGTGAGTAGATGCACCGGTAGTAATTCATCAAATTGTCAATAAGGAAAACAAGGAAAACATGAAATTTTAGGAAATGAGAAATTCCCCAAAGAAGAAAAACAATTAACGAAGTAAATGGACAGAATTCAAGTGGAGGGAAAGACAAAAACTAATAAGGTTAGGAAATATAAGTTACACAAAACTTGCTGGAATCTTAGACAAAGAATATGAAAAAAATAAACCATAAACAATGTAACACGGAGATAATCCTACTTATAATCTCTCTCTCTCTCTCTCTCTCTCTCTCTCTCTCTCTCTCTCTCTCTCTCTCTCTCTCTCTCTCTCTCTTTTAGAGGAAGCTTTCGTAAAAATAACGCCACAAGATCAAACACTATCAACAGGTAACTGAGTTTGTCTATTCATTCACAGAATCTTTCGATAAACTTATCGAAATCAAACACGCAAATCTTCTTTCCTCTTCGGAGAAAAAAGCAATTCCTGAAGCGCAAAGTTAAGAGTCGAGGAGTGTGGGTAACTGTTTGTTAAACAACAAAATATTAATGATGTAGGAGGAGTGAGTAAAATGGGCTACTTTGAATGGCATATTCACCCCGAGGCCAGAGGATCTAAATATCTGCCGTCAAATTGGTCTCACTATCTTTGCGAAAAAAAAAAAATACATAAAAGATTTCGGCAGAGCAGTGCGAATAAAATTGGAGGAAGCAATGGAATGTCACTGCAAGGGAAACATGGAAAAAAGGAAAGACAGTAAACACAAAGAAGCTTCCTATCTTTACCATGAGCGACAAAACGAATCTCTTATACAATATTCCGTTAATGTTCTTAATATTCGAAGGCTGTTGGGTGTATGCGGTTAATATAATTTCCTGCTCAACCAATACCTAAAAAAAAAAAAGAAAAACACAGACACATAAGTTCAAACAAAAAGAAGTAAAAGCAATAGCCTAAGGAGTATGCACTTGAACAAGTCAAGGTTGAAAGGCAAGTAACTAGTTATATAAGAGAGGGCATTGTTATCTTTTTACCAGTGCTGCATCACAACCCTGAACTTACATAAGAGAAAAAATAATGCCGTTTGCACAACGGCTGTCAGAAAAATAGACTATAATAGGCTTTTCAGTATTCTTATACAGCACTGAGGAGATGAAAATTGGTCGGAAACGATCTTGGAAGGAACGGCGTGTCGCAAAATTAAGAAATACCAAAAGATTGGTGTTAAGTAAATAATTAAATATCGATAAAACTAAAAAATATTAACCACAAAATTGGTGTGTGTGTGTGTGTGTGTGTGTGTGTGTGAGAGAGAGAGAGAGAGAGAGAGAGAGAGAGAGAGAGAGAGAGAGAGAGATCCTGGTAAAAATAAAAGCCCTATTGAACCAGAAAAAAAAAAAAAAAAAAAAGTCATGAAATATGTATTTTCTCTCTCGTTAGGCTGTAGGCTGTTTTCAGTGATGTATAATAGTCAATAGTTGATTGAATGATTGATTGATTATGTCTATTAAAACTGGCGTCACAACAACTAGGTTATTGACGCCGTAATAAATTTGAATAGAAAACTAAAATTAAATAAATAAGTTTAAATAAAAAGAATTTCATATCAAAATATCTAAAAATATATATGCATATAATCATATTTGTTCGAATATATTATCAATACTTACATATACTTTATATATATAAAATCTAAATTTTGTTGAGGAGGCCCGTCTCCCATATAAAGATATATAACTGCTCTATATAACAATCCTCACCGAGAATTGTAGCTAGAATAGAATGACCTCTGTCACGTCCCCAGGACAGGAACCTATGTCTCAAATTCCCAAGGTTGGGACATTCGACCAGCAAATGTCTCATAGTCAAGGGCACAGCATAGTCATCGAAAAACTGAATTATACACAACTGAGAGGAACAGCCTACAGCTGAACAAAAGCGAAAATACTTATTTTCTCCCAATCAACCAGGAAAAGGGAAAATGAAACTGGCCTGGATATGGGCGTAAAGCATACAGATGGAATTAAAACCTGACAACAGGAAAAAAGAGGAGAAAGAAAAAACAGGGACAAAGTTGATTTGGGGACCGCTAATGATAGCGATCCAATCTATGGATCTAAAACAAAGAAGTCACTCCAAAGTTTAGATTTATGTACAACGAAAAAATATTGTGTAAACATTCTGGAAATATCTTCCCCTAAGGCACACAAAGACCGGATTAGATTTTGAAGGCAAAAATAAGCGAAGGAAATACCAGTGTCTGGCAGCAGAAAGGATTCAATTATGAAGTAAAACGTCAGGGCTGGAGGCAACAGAGGTTTCGTCATCTTCAGATCCGCAAGAGAGAGCGGATGGTTCCGAATGGGATGGGGCGACTTGTCCCATACCCTGCCCCAACGACGTTCAAAGGGCCTTGTGTAGTAACAAAGCATTCTGAGTCATGATCAGAACGCTGCCGACATCTGCTGACCCGTCGACCACTAGTATAGCAAACATTTTGCATTTAATACAAAATATAATGTACGAGGCTCATGGCGCGTGCTACACTAAGCGGGGCAGGAGGGTAGATGATTCACATCTCCCCTACTCTCCCGATCCCCTACCAACACCGCCCCCACCCAGAGCGGACAAACAGGTTTGCGGGGGGAGGGTGGCTGTGTTATGTCTCCCCTACTGTTACCCGGGGGAGGACAAACAAGATCCACTCGGATTTTATTATTATAGATAAAAAAGTCATCAGTCTTTTCCTTAACACTGTAAATATGGCTCACATTTCCTTCGGAACTGGATTAGTTTTTGTGAAGTGTATGGAAAAACTGTTTATTAGAGCTGAACGACTACTCTTCCAGCCGACTAGAATACATCAGAGTCACTATGGAACTTGAAAATATGATTTTCTCCTTAATTAAAGTAAATGAGGTTTCTCTCCATGTAGATTTAAGGCTTAAAATGGCAGCTAATAAAAGTGACATCTAACTTTCTTGAATGATTCAAGAATTACCAGTTAATAGTTTTCAAACTCACGGATACATAAAAAGAATGACGGAAATGATAATTAAAGGTGACTCGTACAGAAATAACAGTATTATAACCGCAATACAGAAGGAAGATTTTAACACAGAGAGAGAGAGAGAGAGAGAGAGAGAGAGAGAGAGAGAGAGAGAGAGAGAGAGAGAGAGAGATTAAAGGGAAGAGAGGAAGTCAATAACAGAGCTAAGAGTCCCCCTAACACTAGGAATTAGAATGTATTCCCAATATTTCCATGATCCCTTTCAATCTCAAGCATGCAAAACGGTGATAACAAAAGAAGCGTAGGAAAGACAATAATGATAAGATTTGGCCAATAATGTAATGTCCATGCCACGATAAACAATTAAGCTTTAAAAAAGGATCTGTTCAAAATAAACGGATTAAAATAGCAATATTTCATGGGTAACAGCAAACACCAAAAATACATAGGCAGAGGAAACAGATGAAATAGATTAATAAAATTAGAGCAAAGACCTGTCTACAGACACCCCAGTCGGGAAAGAATGAGCAACTGACCGACTTCCTTAATGGATAAATAATATACAAAAGAAAATATCCCTGACCAAACGTGATAATTTTACTCTTTAGATGGAAAATAGTTTGATCATGTCAACCTAGATAGCAACTTCCCGCTTATCAGTATATAGTGGTCCTGAAAATATTACCCAACGAAACTATGTGAGTAGTATTCTTCGTTTTACAAATTAAAGCTAACTTTACCTTAGAATTTCACGTTTTTTACATTACCATAAATACCAGACCAATATTACATAAATTTTAAGTACTACTGGCTTCAGAATAGCACAAAGTGTGCAAAAAATAATGTGGAAAAAGCAGTTTGCTAAATCAGATATCACATACGTTATATAGAATAAGAACGCACACTACATAAATTAAGATGGACATAATGGTGTCAAATATTCTAACCAAATACGAAAAAATAAATATAAATAACAAGGAAATTACCTTCGAGAGAAAAAAATCACTGCACTTTTGGAGAGCGCAGATTGAGGGAAGTTACTCAACCAAAAAGTTATAAGGAACTCATATATCACTTGTCGCTAAAGGACGTCAAGGGTGTACTACACACCCTGTACCTCTATAAAGGATTTCAAGGGTGTACTACACACCCTGTACCTCTATAAAGGATTTCAAGGGTGCATTACACACCCTGTACCTCCATAAAGGATTTCAAGGTGTACTACACACCCTGTACCTCTATAGAGGCTTTCAAGGGTGTACTTCACTCCCTGTACCTCTACAAAGAAGAAAACCAAGAAATATGTTATACTGTTTAAAAGTTTGTTTAAGCTAACGATAAAACCACAACTCTTGACTAGAACAGATTCTCCTGTAAAATATCTGATTTGAAAAATTCAGAAATAAGACTCCGGAAGTTATACCTACTAAATGGATATGAATACATGTAAAGTAATGTTCGAGCTGAAGGGTTAATATGCCTTTGGGTAAAGGAACAATTCTGCTGTTAGTGTGAGTATAAAAACGTTTACCTGTGAGTATCACATCACACTTCACTAAGTATCCCTAAGATGTGGCGATCATTTTCAAAGTAATTTAAAGATTTTTCGTAATCTAAAACAGAATACGGGTTCAAATATGTAAAATTATTTTGAATAGTAAATATAACATGGAAACGATTAGCTTCTTAGAGTGGAAAATACTATTTGGCATATCCAGGAGTATATTCTACAGAGAAACCATTTCCTTGAGAAACTGGAATCAAATTATGGATTTGGGATACACTAAACTACGAGGGTTAAAAAAGAATCCACATCTTCGACAACGACTTAGGACATTCAGCTCATGAATTCCAAATATCTTAGATCTAACTAACCTTAGATGGAAAGTTTGCAAAGCATAAAAAGACTGAGTGACAATTATGAAACAACATTTACATAAAGGTCATCAGCATCAAGTTCCACAGCCCATGTCTTTCCGTTGCTTTACTTTTGAGAATTTCATTACTCTCCGACTTCGACCCGATTCTTTAGTTTTCTGTAAAAGAAAACTATTGTGGCGGCTTTGTCTGTCCGTCCCCACCCCCACCCCCAACACCTCAGATCTTAAAAACTACTGAGGCTAGAGGGCTGCAAATTGGTATGTTGATCATGCACTCTCCATTCATCAAACGCACCAAATTGCAGCCCTGTAGCCTCAGTAGTTTTTATTTTATCTATGGTTAAAGTTAGTCATAATCATGCGTCTGGCAACGACATACGACAGGTCACCACCGGGCCGTGGTTAAAGTTTTATGGGCCGCGGCTCATACAGCACTATACCGAGACCACCGAAAGAGAGATCTATTTACGATGGTCTTGATTATACGGCGTACAGAAAACTCGATTGCACCGAGGAAACTTGGGCGCATTTTTTACTTGTTTCTAATGTATATTCTGAGCCACTTGCGCCGTTTATAAACTGTTTTATTGTGATACAATGCGACTGTGTAATAGCTTGCATTAAAAAAAAATATATAATCTGTGTTTTTCACATTACCTTACTTCTCTTGAGGATGAAATAGATGAGATATGCAATAAGCATAGTGAGAACATTATGAAACAAAACTCTTCAAGAAAGAGTCATTTGGAACAATCTCTACGAATAAAGGTGGATGGCATTGACGAGAGTCAATGAGTAAGACGACTGAGGACGCAGAAACAATGGCTGAAACAACGACAAATAAGAAAGAGGAGGCAGTGCTGATGACACTGGCAGTCATGACCTAAAGAGTTCCACCAAACGAAAGAGAACCGCAGAGGGACAACTGAGCACCAATAGTATCCGAGAGGGCTGTTATGAACTGGTGGTCGTCAGTTCAACACACCGCGCCGGCACGACGAGAAGACATTCATTTTATTTTGGAAACTGGGACGTTACATGAACAGTTGCAAGGGACAATATTTTATACTTTAACCAACAAGTCATACGCGTGATGCATTACATCTAGTAAATATAAGTACAATGCTGCATGAAACTCTCAGCCACGTCCCATGAAACTCTCAGCCGCGGCCCGGTGGTGGCATGTGTTGTTGACACCTATAGCGGTGCCAGACGCACGATCGTGGCTAACTTTAACCCTAAATAAAATAAAAACTACTATGGCTAGAGGGCTGCAATTTGATATGTTTGATGACTGGAGGGTGGATGATCAACATACTAATTTGCAGCCCTCTAGCCTAAGTAGTTCTTAAGATCTGAGGGCGGACAGAAAAAGTGAGGAAGGACAGACAAATAGCCATCTCAATAGTTTTATTTACAGAAAACTAAAAACGAAACTAAAACCACAGCAAACAGGATAACACGAGTTACGAAAATTGTATTATTTACGTTTTCTTTAACCAATAATAGGACACGATTATCATAGTTACCCAACTACAACATTGGCAATGAAAATGTATGAAATGCTGAAACATCCTCGTAAAGACCATTTGAAAACTGCATTAAAAAATGAAAATAGAATAACCAGGTACAATATACAAAGAAAAGAAGTATGCACGCTAAAATACAAATTGGCCATGAAACAAGAAAAATAACCCTAACCACTTCAATGAATAGGAGACGTGAAAGGGGGAAAAATATACCACTGACTCCTCCAGAAGAAAAAGCTAATAGTGGCATAAGGCCAGCGTAATCTACAATGAAGAAACGAACAAAAGAAAACTGGAGGAAATAAAACTTAGTTGGTTCTCTAAGAAGAACAGAAAAATGAACTGAGTCCCAAATGATTCTTTTTCTGTACAGAATACCCAAGCAAGGCCTCGTGATATACTTTCGACACCCTTGACTCGTGGCTCTTTCATCTTCCATCATAAGTCTCTCCCCACTTGTCGCCCCCCTCTCTCTCTCTCTCTCTCTCTCTCTCTCTCTCTCTCTCTCTCTCAAGTCTAATCTGGTCAAGGGACACCACTACGATGAAGTTTATAGGGAAATACTTTATACCTTTAGATCATAGCTCTTTGCCATCTTCGTAAAATCCTTTTCCTAATTCCTTCTGTAAAGATCAATCAACAGATGTTGCGACTGCTCTGAAAATTAACCCTTCCCTTCTATTTTTTTTTTTTTTTATTAATATCAGCACACAGTACTTGCACATATACCTTTTCCGCTCAGTTTACGGCGATTCCTTCCAACCCCTTTATTGCTGTTGCTGCTCGCATTATGTTGTATTATTCGTAAGTGCATTTTCTTTAACTCCAAAACGATGAAAATCTCTCTCTCTCTCTCTCCAGTTTAAATACAAAGAAAAAGTTCCATAGGCATTAATTCAGCGTGACTGAGATGGGAATGAATTTTGAAGAGCTCCAGACGGTACAGTCAGTTTCTCGAGTCTTGATTTGAAAAACGTTATTCCATAACTTTAATCCCACTAAAATTCCGTCCTCCGACTCTAGCTCATCCTAGTCTTTATAAGCTTAAACAAGAAAGTCGTACCTGTCCTCAGTTCCCTTTGCCTGCAATTTCAAGCGATGTTATTGGCCCCAGGGAATGACACAAAACAGTCTGTCTGTGGCCTATGAAATTTCGACGGAAAACGGTAATCGGGATACATTCATCCGATTACATGGAGTTAAAATGCGACTCCCAGCAATCATTTTGACACTACGAGTTTGGACAGAGGGTGTTTCGTTGAAACGAGGACAAACGAAGAAAAAAATTAACGATACAGAACATTTAGTGAAACTGCAACGACGGTGACGAGAGTAAGGCCGAGACTAGAAAAATAGAAATAAAAATGGCAATAACGAAATGGTTGCTGAGTGATCATCACTTACTGAATTGAACAAAACCAAGAAACGAAACCAACACTGTTATTCTGAAATGCATTAAGCAACGAATAAATATAATATTTAATCTTTTATCAAAAAACGAGAGATGTCACTCACCTTCTGACTTCTGTATCTGAAGGTCACTGAAGCGACTACATAGCCAACCTGCAAGACCGGAAATGAAGCAAGGTTTTAAAATAAGGCCTTGCATAATTCAATGGAAATGATAACAATAACAAATAGCTTCAGTTTAAAAATAATAATAATTCAACTAAGGGGCAAGAAAAACAAGGGTATATCTAGTTAACCGTAGGTATTATAAATCTCTGAATGATTAAGTAACTTGTGTACCCGAGCTGTCCAAAAATGACGGCAAAATTTCAATAATTTGCAATTGCATCGCGCTTATATTATATTAAATACATTACGTACATTATTTTTTCTCACGTTTAATGGTTCCTTGATGTTGATAAACATAAGTAAAGAATCATGTAAAAGTATAAATTATCCTTCTTCTCGTTGTTCTTGGCCCCATGCCATAAAGGGAAAATACCTATATTATAAATAAGGCTAATTACCATCGATATTGCATAATATGAAAAAAAATTATGTATAAATATATCATACCCATAAAATAGTTGTAAATATATATATATATATATATATATATATATATATATATATATATATATATATATATATATATATATATATATATATATATATTTACAACTATTGCGTTTCTACAGTATGTGGCATGCCATTTTACTGTATCTAATGTATAATGTTGACATGAATCACTGTTAAAATATAACCCCCAGTATAAAGAAGGGAGCTACCACTCATCAAATGTAGAGTGGTAGCTCCCTTCTTTATACTGGGGGTTATATTTTAACAGTGAACCAGTATCTTTCCCCTGCAGCTTGAACGGTGCTCGGAGAGATCACTGACCACAAAGACGTTAGGAAGCTGCACCTTCGTTTCTTTTTTACTCTACGTGAATGACGTCCAAGACTTTCACACGTGAGCGGGAGCGATGGGCAACATAACGAATTTTAGACAGGGGGTGCCCGAAAAGTCAAAGAAACATCCAGCACCTGGGTGAAGAGAACGAATCCCCAGGAAATGTGATGTTCACTATTTTGTATACTGCAAAGGAGAGAGGTTAAACCCGTTGACCTGTTACCAGGAATAGAAGGCAAACGGTCCTGGACGTTGCTCAGTCACCACTAAATGCGTATTCATCATTATGAATACGTATTGAATCAAGTTCTCTTAAAAATTTCGCACAAAATTTGTATGTATCTAAAATTTATTATTATTATTATTATTATTATTATTATTATTATTATAAAACATA
>NC_089752.1:41428861-41516361 GCF_040412425.1 Macrobrachium rosenbergii | reverse complement strand
GTAAACCACATCTGTATCTTTTTCATTTATCATATTTTTATATATGTTTTCATGGTGGACTAACAGTTGGGTTTGTGTACTTTTTCCGGTACAAAACCATGTTGTCCTATATTGAACAATCTATTTTTCATTAAATGTTTCATTATATTTTTTTCATTACCCTTTCATATACTTTCATAATATGAGATGTCAGATTCACAGGCCTATAATTACTTGCCTCTAGTCTTGAACCACTTTTGAAAGTAGGAGTAATATATGCTAATTTATGCTCATCATAAATCTTGCCTGTATCTATACTTTGTGTTAATAATATTGCTAGCGGCTTTGCGATTGAATGAACCACTTTCTTTAACAATATGGCAGGTACTCCATCTGGTCCTGCTGCTGATCCATTTTTAATTTCATTAATAGCCTGCACAATATCGGCTTCTGTAATATCTATATCTGATAAGTATTCAGTATTTTCATCTCTTATTTCTGTATCATTATCTTCATTGTCAATTCTAGGTGTAAATTCACTCTTATATCTTTCTGCTAATATGTTACATATTTCCTTCTTTTCATTCGTTAATCGCCCTTCAATTCTTAGAGGGCCTATTTCTACTCTTATTTTATTCATCTTTTTTGCATATGAATAAAAAGTTTTAGGGTTTTACTTGATATTTTGTAGTGTCTTTTCTTCTAGGTTCCATTTTTCATTTTCTTTTGATTGTATAATCTTTTGTTCTTCATTTTCTATCTTACTTTTTAGTTCCATCACTTTCCATGTATTCTTTTCTTTTGCAAGAGCTTTTTTCCACTTTCTGATTTTCTGGAACAAGATCCTTCTGTCTCTTGGAATTCGTGACTGATGATTACTTTTTTTCTTCGGTATATATTTTTCCACTATTTCCTCTAATATTTTATATAATATATCGGTATTTACCTGTATATCACCACTTACAAATATGTTTTCCCATTCTTTGTTTAATTCTTCATTTATTTTTGACCAATTTATATTCTTACTAAAGAAATTGTATTTTCCATATCCTTCCCATTTTTTCGTCTCTTGCTTTTCTCTGTTTTCGTGTGTTCTGGAACGGACTCTTAGTTCTATGACATTATGGTCCGAAATACTCGTGTTATATACTATTATTTCTTTAACATAGTTCACCTCATTCACAAATACTAGGTCTAAAATATTATCCTTTCTTGTTGGTAGGTGATTTATTTGCTGAATGTTATGTTCTAGTAGCATATCTAATAGCTTTTCAAATTGCCTCTTATCTTCTGCACTACTATTGCTCTCTTTTTTATATGTATAAATACAACCACAGTCTCCTATTCATTCTTTCCATTCTACAAAAGGAAAGATAAAGTCTCCGGATAGGAGTATAGTCCAGTCCTTGTGATTTCTACATATTTCATCCAATTTTTCTATTATTATGTCAAACTCTTTAGTATTAGGGGGTCTATATATTACAATGTTCACTAATTTTTCAGGCAGACACACAGCAGAATCCTTGCCAGGTTGGTCTCTGACCGCCCTCCCCCCAATGACCTAGTCAATCTTTGTCTTGCTGGCACAGTCCCGCCAAAGTCCCTTGCCTTCATTATAAAATCTTGTCTACACATCAAGACAACACATCCTGCGGGGAAAGGGACAGTTGGATTCGGGGTTTGTCACAAAGCCCATTCTTCCACTAAATTTTCAATCTTTCTAATATTCACGCCCCTTGGAGTTCTGAGACTATAAGTGAAGTGTTAATGTCTTCAGTTCAAGTAATGTAAGCATCTCATGGAATTTGCTATTCTTAATTACTTCCCTCTCAGCCTTCAGCATTCCCGAAGTGATCGTGTAAGTGTTGCCCTTGCGGACTAAGTGACAGTGAGTTTGTCTTACAGAAAAGGCGTTTTGATGCTGTGTTCCTACCTGCCCGTCCACGGTGCTGATTCCTGATCTCCCGACGTGGAAGAGAAAGTACTTCAGGATTAATATCTGAAGATTTATATGGCTGTGTGGCAAGAGTTCCTGTGTATTTACTTAATTTTAGGGGTCCCATACCATAATGTGATTAATTTCAGATTAAGAGTAATTCTCTAGATAAGAATTTCCATCATAGATCGTAAAGTCTTTTGCTACTGGCACTATTTGATTTTTGAACTAATGTAAGAGCAGTGCCAAGGACCTAGTGAGGAGCTGCTGTGTAATATCCTTCTGATCTGTGAAATTTTAATCTATTTAGTGAAATCTTGCTTTCCCCCTAAATTCCATTTATATTTACTGTTAACTTACTTCTTTTTACGGGTGTGGCCAAGTCAGCCAGACGTGTTTTAGATTGTGATTAGAACTAGATAGACCTACCCAGGCCACGCCGTAAAAAAAAAAAATACATATATATGTGTGTGTGTGTGTTTTGTTTTAGTTTTCTCTGGATAATTTTCTGTAAGTTCTTATAATAAGTGGGTAGTAACAGAATTCCTCAAAAAGTTTATCGCAATTCCTAATGCACGGCTACCGTTACTTGTGCAAATTCCTTTACACTTTTCCTTAGCTGTGATTTAAAATTGCGACTGGTTTAACCAGTCCAACACCAAATTACACCTGACTGAATCAGAGTGCTAATAATGTTACTTAGCTCCAATGTTTTACAGCGTCCGCAAAGCAGAAATAAAGAGTAGACTCATAAATGAATATGTTGGTTAACGAGTGCTTAATGTCACATTGTTCATAGTACGACTCTAGAAATTCGTGAATATCTTTTTATGAAAGATGTTATTGACGCATGTTTTACGCGTGCCTTGAGGAGAAATTTTTCTGCTTACTATCCAGGATCCCGCAGCTTTCTAATGGTGGGTTATTGTTTGTAGTTGCTGTCATCACTATTGGTAAATTTTCCACGTATGACTTCTAGAGGAGTTTCCCTGTACATTTATTGTAACTTAAGATTAGTTTTTTTAGTTTTCTGTAAAAGAAAACTATTGTGATGGCTTTGTCTGTTCTTTCACACTTTTTCTGTCCGCCCTAAGATTTTAAAATCTACTGAGGCTAGGGGGCTGAGAATTGGAATGTTGAACATCCACCATCCAATCATCAAACATACCAAATTGCAGCCCTCTAGCCTCAATAGTTTTTATTTTATTTAAGGTTAAAGTTAGCCATGATCGTGCATCTGGCAACGCTATAGGACAGGCCACCACCGGCCCGTTACTGAAAGTTTTATGGGCCGCGGCTCATGTACTGTACAGAAAACTCGACTGCGCCGAGATTTTTAACTTGCCTTTTATGTTACGCAGTTCTTACATTCATCAACGTATATGTTCCTGCACGAGTGCACTGGTTGAAGAGAAACAGGGTGAGGGGTTGGGGTAGGTGGTTGAGGAAGAGTTGGTAAGCAGTTTTATTATGTCAATCCTTCCTTAGGTACCAAAGGAACCGTAAACACCAATGATAAAATTTAAGCTTCACTTCCTCCTACTCATTTCCATTTTGGCAAGCTCTACGAGCCCTAAATAAATAAAAGCTGTCAAGGTGAAATCAAGCTTTTCGTTAATTGCTCCGACATCCCCACGTCTCCTCATCAACCCCTTTTCCCAGTTCTTCTCGTCCCCCCCCCGTCCTTGTTCTTCCCCCACACCTTCACGCTGATGTGTGATTATATCTGAAAATTTTAGGAAAAGGCAATTTACAGGTTGGTCCGGATGCCTGCAAGTGCAATGACTGAGAACCTTGCGTTGTTTATGCAAATTACCTCTGGTGATGAGTTGTTCTTTCCTGCGGGCCTCCTTTGTGTATAAGCAGCAAATTTAGATGCCATTTTCTTCAGTATTTCAAGTAATCAAATGCTTGGGGCCTTACTTATCTCTTTATTTGGCCATTTTCTATTTCGTGAGGACATGAACGAAAATTGAATTTGTCGTACGAGATCTGATTTATACTTTAAGAGTTGTTGCTCGTGATGCACGCTGATTTAATTTGATATTCCATTATGTTTAAGGAGAGTTATTCCGAGGGAAAGCCTGTTTTTAATAATATTCTGCTGTCATATTTATGATTACTCTCATTCTTTCTCAAATTTTAATTCGATTGTTCTATGTAGCAGTCGCATTCCGTAAATTGTTAAAGCTCAAGGGGAGAGTTGGTTTCTTCTCCCTTCTCAGATCAAACAACTTACTTTAAAGAGAGAGAGAGAGAGAGAGAGAGAGAGAGAGAGAGAGAGAGAGAGAGAGAGAGAGAGAGAGAGAGAGAGTACCAAGATACACCCTAGTGCATATACCATGGCTGCCAAGAAAATGGGAAACTGCAATGTGGTGTTGGCCTTGCAGTTTATTCATCGTCAACTCGTCAATGGGAAATTAGTATTTCTAATAATTTCAATAGCTGCTGTTGAATCTGAATGCATTTTCCCTCTATTTCAAAACTTCACAGGAAATTTCAAATGCCTTTTTGAGTCTCTTGTCTTCTATAGACTCTTTTCTGTTTGTTATATTTTTGTTTTATGTTGCTGTCAGCAAGACATTGCCAGAGCATCCGATGTTGGCGCCATGGCTGCTATAGAGAACTGAGAGGGTGCGGGGGGGGGGGGGAGTACAGGCAGACCTGCTCAGATACCTGAAGGTTAGTGGTGGCTTTAAAGTGAATGGCATGCACTACTTCTTGGAGTAAGGTACGACAGTCAATAATGCAAGCATTCTGTTGAAATACGACTTAAATCACAGCGTCATCTGTGATTCAGTTGGGAACATGGTGCGTGGTTGCCTAATCAACAAAGTCCTTGCTTACTTTCAAAGTAAAAGATTATGTTAATGATAGCAGAGTGGAGCATCAAACATGATAGGTCTAGGCTCACAAAGACAAAGTTACCTGTTACACCATGAAATGGTGGAGATCAAATACAAATCCGCCAATATCTAAGCCATATAGTTTACATATAAGAGCTGTATGGCTAACAAAGTCAAATGTAGTTCTAAAACCATCTGGAACCTGTCAGAGAGTTTCATGACCAAGGTTCTGTTGGTGTTACCAGTTTCATCTAGAAGGGCATAAAAGGTGCCCAATGGACTCCCTAATGTTCCTGGCTAGAAAGCTTCTAAATTCAAGATACATGAATAAGGGTATAAGGCCGGTTATTCACGATCAGGTTTACCTGTCATTTCACCCACGACCGTTCGACGAATGAGCATCCACACGCAAAGAGTGGAACTGTCAGTCAGACCGTCAACTCGAGGTCATCACCCTCAGTGCTTTCCTAGCCTTCGTCGTGGCAACACTATTTGGAAGCGATGGAAACTGCGCTGACTGATAAGGAGGTGGAGCTACAAAGACTAGCTGCTGTGGCAACTGGCAATTCACTTAAAAATAGGAAAGAAGCAAAAAGGAGTAACATAGAATGGTCTAAATATTGCCTATTAAAGAGAGATGTCTATTCTCATACAATATTAATGAGTAGGGTTAAATTAGACCTGGGGGTTGGTCCAGTAATTCATGAAATGGACTGTGAAGCCTTCTTGCACTAATGACACCTGTCATGAAAAGGCATGACACTGGCCTAGGCCTATACCAAATTGTCTGTATCACATGGAAGTATATAGTTTTTATCATATGATTTGGGCTCATAACGGTCTACTAATAGCGCCGCAGTGTCCAACAATGAAAGAATTAGGCCTATACAAAGTTTACTCACATTCTGGTCCGAGCGGCTGAGATCCTTCCCAGATGAAATCCAGCGGCAAACTGTCACAAGTTCCTTGCTTACCCGTCCACACGTGCGATCACCTGTCAGTCGGTCGGATGAACTTTAGGTAATTCCACCAGTTCCTCCTTTCTGGTGAGCGGACTGACTCCGCCCACAATCTGTAGTCCACACGTAAGTTTTAACGTCAGTTTCGATGAACTGACAGATGGACTGAGGGGTAAACCTGATCGTGAATACCTGGCCTAACGAGTGACTTGCCTCAGAACCGAAATGAACCAAGAAGTTTAACTGACATTTCACTAAAATTCACACAAGTGCTACACGATATGAACACAATATCTTATTCACAAAGTACCTGTTCAAATTTGGGACATCACGTAAATTTATTCAATTATTAATGATGTTTCATAAAGGCTTATTAATGAATGGGTTAAAGATATGACAGTACGATTACCTTACCTCATAGAGGTAGAATATCTGGGAAATCGGCCACAGACAACCGAGTTTCTGCCACGTCAAATTTTCCACCACTCTCTCCAGGCAGTCAGAGAGTGATGGCCCATTTCCAAATATACAGTAATTCATTATCAGTAAACCATTCATAAATGTAGAAACGATTAAAAAACTCCAAAACAAAATTTTGGTATAAAAATTTCGTTCTACCAGCGCAATTTTCCTTTCTTGCCATGTGACTGTACATGGCGGAAAACATTTCCGCCATTTCCGTCATCTTCGAAGTGTGACGTCATTATCGTTTCTCGGACGAATTTCTGCCAAAATCCAGCACTGCGTACTGGCAATCATTTGGATTGTTAAGTGGTGTGACGTCATCCCCCTTTCGAAAGCTAGCCAATCTCTAGCATACAGTGGACGGGGCTTAGCTGCAGAGGGTCATGGATTTTGCTTATAATTATAATCGAGGCCACCGAAAATAGATCTTTCTTTCGGTGGTCTCGGTATAATGTTGTATGAGCCGCGGCCCATGAAACTTTAACCACGGCCCGGTGGTGGCCTATCCTATGTCGTTGCCAGAAGCACAATTAAGGCTAACTTTAACCTTAAATAAATAAAAACTACTGAGGCTACAGGCTGCAACTTGGTATGTTTAGTGACTGGAGGGTGGATGATCAACATACCAATTTGCATCCCTCCAGCCTCAGTAGTTTTTAAGATCTGAGGGCGTACAGAAAAAGTGAGGACAGAAAAAAGTGCGGACGGACAGACAAAGCCGGTACAATAATTTTCTTTTAAAGAAAATAGATCTATTTTCGGTGGTCTCGGTATAATGCTGTATGAGCGGCGGCCCATGAAACTTTTACGCCCTGGTGGTGGCCTGTCTTATATCGTTCCCAGATGCACGATTATGGCTAACCTTAACCTTAAATGAATAAAAACTACTGAGGCTAGAGGGCTGCAATTTGGTATGCTTAGTGAGTGGAGGGTGGATGATCAGCATACCAGTCTGAAGCCGTCTAGCCTCAGTAGTTTTTAAGATCTGCAGGCGGGCAGAAAAAGTGGGGACAGAAAAAAGTGCGGATGGACAGACAAAGCCGTCACAAGTTTTCTTTTACAGAAAACTAAAAATAACATGAAAAATATGGAATACCTGTGATCATACTAACAGATTTTAGTAATTTTGCACTCTTTCTTTGTTGTCAGTTTTATTACCATACAATCTATCTACTTCTAGAGACGAATCCACGTTAAATCCAATATGCTGTCAGATTAGCACTATTACCGACGTAATTTTCAAGGGGAACTAGTTCATTCTCAATGTGACTAATTTCAAATTTGCTAGAGGCTAGCCTGGCCTACACCAGCCTTTACAAACTCTCGTCAGGCGAAATGCTAACATCCTGAGCGAAATATTCCCGAACACCTTTCCCTTTTCCCTCATGTGTTTCACGTGCAAGTGGATGCAAAACAATGATCTGTCCAATCGTTCAAGTTCTTTTGATCTAGGTACCAGAAAAAAAAAAGGTTTTTATGTCCCGGCATATTTTCCCATAAAGAGTTTGGCGAGTTTTAAATTCAGACATATCTTTGGATCTCAACATCATTCAAATTACATGAAAGGAGCTTAATAAAAGAAATGTTTAACCTTTTAGTTTTCGTCAGTATTTCGTAGTTCCTTTTCCAAATAAAAAACTTAAATCGCTGGAGATATTCTGTGTCAAAAACCTAAAAGTTTTTCATAATTTTTATCTAATACATATAACGATGTTGACCTCTAAAGTTGGCACCGTTGTTCACTACGCCAATGGTCATAAACACAAGTGATCCCAATAAAGCAAATTTTCCAAAAAGAATGAGTGCAAGATGAACAAATCAAAAATATTAAAAATTTTGGAGGTTTTACATTTCCTTCATGAAGCATTGTTGCAGGACGAAAGCAACTCATGTCCTCTCCTCCAGCTGGCGTAGACTTTCATTTATTTATTTATTTTCGCTGTCAGAGAAACAGTACTCTGAAGACTATTAGCGTGAGTAAGTACAACGCATTAACAAATACACAAGTAACAATGTCAACACGCGCCGTATTTCCCTCATCTCAATTTGCTGTTTTGGAGAGGTCACACAGCTGCAGCGCAAACTTTTCCCTTCTTTTTACGCGGTGAAGAAGTAGTGGCCTCGTCTTACATAATAAAGAACTGTCTCCAATATACAACATTTTGATCTCTCTCTCTCTCTCTCTCTCTCTCTCTCTCTCTCTCTCTCTCTCTCTCTCTCTCTCTCTCTCTCTCAGAGACTTGGAGTTAAATTGGAAGTTCTCATATCACATACACTTTCTTAAAGCAAAAATCATATAAACTTGGAGAGTAGAATATTTACGAATTGCGTTTTCCGCCACCCTTCTTCATTAAATGAACAACTGAGATTTTATAGAACTAATAGAGGGCAAATTAAGACAAAATACATTCAGTCCAAGTTAGAAAAAAAGGAAAAAGTTGAAATGATCTCTGGATTACTAATGCTAAACGGAAAGTGATCATTCTGCAATTCAAACCAGTAGCCTAAACTAAGCCTATGCCTAGTGCATGAGTTTCCCCAATGGGATATTACAAAAATAAATAAAACAATATAAAAACGAAAATTCCAACATTCATGTACAGGACAGCATCGGCAATGACAAAATCTACTAAAAACACAAAAATAACAGCGAGAACACTTACCAAACATATTTAAGCCGATCGTTTATGACAGCGGCAACCGGTTTTTCCAAACGCAAAAAAGAAGGAATTTTCATTTCGAGGGCTAAGTCTTTCTTCTGTTACCTCTCATGTTTAGCAGCAATTAATTAACGATGCGCTCTCAAAAACATTGCCTCAAGTAACCTAAATGAACTAGTTAACAAGATAAGAGTAGGATCTACTGCATTCAGGAGGTAAGAGAAATTTACTGACGATGGTCGAATCTATTCAAAGAAAACGAGCGCCTGGCTCCGTGGTAACGACTCTTCTCGCTATTAATGGTGATCGAGCTTTCTACCGTCAGCAGCACTGAACTCTATATTTTATTAATATACCCATTCTCTTTGTATTGAACTAGCACGTTGCAATAACAGTTAATTTTAAAAGATTTATCTCGGTTTCCAAATGCTGTATTCATAATTGATAAAACAAAATTCATATTTCATAGACTACCTAATCGCAAACCAAGAGTAGAAAAAAATTATCAGGCGACAGAGAGGTGTGTATACCGGTGCCAAATGAATTACAGCATCTAATGTTTTCATGCAATCAAATACCTTCAAATGAAATGTCACCTGTTGGGAACGTCATACTCAAACTTTTACTCGGATCTAATTTTCTCATAGCAGTGGCGTAAATTTTCCTTAATTGAAATGAGACCCTTCAATACTATGTCTTCAATGCTAACCATTTTTACAATTTCCATGTGATACATTGCTCGTCAATGACATTTTCGTTATTTTCCGGTAAACCCCTTCGTCTTAGCCGTTTATGGGTGAGTTATAACCAAAGTCCTTGTACTCTGAATATGTTCCGTCTCTTCTGGTCTTCCTACCCAGTTACAGGTCAGATTCTTCGATTCATTTAGCTCAGTGGAGCTTCATTCTAGTACGTAAGCTCCCTTCATTTCGTTTCCTCTCTCTTTCTTCATATCACTCTGCGGTCCCCGCATCGCTTACAAGCTATGCTGCAGTTTCCTTGGTGGTTCACTTCAATTAATCTTGTAACTCTGTCCCCCCAGCAATTCTCTCTCTCTCTCTCTCTCTCTCTCTCTCTCTCTCTCTCTCTCTCTCTCTCTCTCTCTCTCTCTCCAACAAAGTGCCAATGAATAGCTCGAAGTTCGTTCCTCTACATCGAATTACTTCACAACAGGTCATTTGTTTGCATCTGTTTCCATCAGGTGTTAGGATTTTGAGTGATGAGATAAACGATGCATTTTTAATTTGAGTTTGCGTGTGCGAGTTCTCTTTCTGCCTGCGCATGTAGTAGAAGGAGTCGCCTGATTTGTAAACCACCGGCTCAATTTGAGATACGCAAATTGCACAGAGCTTATAATACGCTTTGTAATAGAATACTGCATTATGTATGGGTTCAGTCGACAGATCTGTTTGAAAGACAACCGAAAGTTTTTTTTTTTTTTTTTTTTTTTTAAAGTGCACCGTCATTGAGTTCAATAAAATTGCACTGTATATGTGATATAACACAAAACCTGAGATAGATAGATTATTATTAGTTTAAGAAGGGTTTTCGATGAGTCTGTGATTATCGATACTCTCATGTGACCTAATGAGAGTCTGATCTACGTTTCAGAACCCATGAGTGCAGGTACTGGATTAAGAATCATATAAAATCATATGAGACTGATTATGTTAAAAAAAAAATCAAGAGAGCAGACTGGCACGTTGAAGGAGTTCAAGTTAGTATCTGCTGTTAGCCTGAGAAAGGAATAGAAGAAAATTGGGGTAATACACATTTGAAGCAAAGGTAAAATGAAATCTTGGATAATAGAGAGTCCAAAGGACAATGGGTAATTAGCAAAGGAAAATTATCTAAGTGTGCTCTACAAAATAGAAGTAAAAGGCCAATTCCATTTAATAATATTTTCTCTCTCTCTCAAATAAGACAGTTAAACAGCTTAAGAAGGCAGTGGATACATAAGATAAAGCTATGGTATTGTAAGTGTAACGAAACCGGAGAAAGGTGACTCGAAGAGATGGCGAGTGATACTAAGGTGAGAGGAAACTCATATCATCGTATAACCTAGACTAGATTGAACAGCAAACGTAAATTGTAACAGCAAAAAGGAACCGACGTAAATTGAAATACAAGCGAAGGAACATACTGGCCTTAATATTTATCCACTCCAAAAATAAGCTTGTCTGACATTTCCTGTTGCCAATCTCTTCAAACTTAGGTCAAGATTTGATTCACGGACTGTTAACGGCTGTAAATCGAACAAAATCCTTTCCGGTCACTTATTTGTATTGATTTCATGCAGATGCTATTTTGATATGCGATTTTCTACTCCATTTGAGCGGAAACTTCATATAGTGTTCTCCCAATTATGTATTCACACAATGCGGAAAGGATGCAAATTAATCCTGTGCGGGAGCAGACTCGTGTAACAAAATTTTTTTGTAATCTCATCAATTATGTTCTGGTCATAAATATCTCATCAACGACAGTCTTTCATGTGCTTCCAATATACCAGACTTCCGTTTCAGTTCTCTCTCTCTCTCTCTCTCTCTCTCTCTCTCTCTCTCATACGTATACACATTCGGTATGTTGTTTTCTTTTGTATTTAATTTTTTTGCAGCCAGTTGCAGTCTACATGTTGGGCAAATAACTGCAAAACAGAGCCCTTCTATATAACATAACTTGTAACGATACATACAAAATTAAATCTTGGACTGAAATCAATGGACACAGCAATCTTCATAAAGTATGCATCAAACCTACCATGCATAATTAGACAAATACAAAGTCTCACTTATGTGGTGGCCCATGCGTGCATTAGTTTGGCACATGGGTATATGAACAAAATCAGACATGGATGAGGAATTCTGGTCTTTCTCTGATGTCCATTTAACTTCCTCAGTAGCGAAATCCGGAAGTTTTAAAGACCGCTTCAAATATTTCCGCTAAAACAAAACAGAAGTTTTAATTGGGTCTGCCTTCGAGACAAAATAGGAAGAAGCGAAAGAAAACAACGCCTTACAGGAACTTATAAAATGATAACAGTGAATCAAAATGAAAACTCGCCTATTTTAAAAATAATAATAAAATTTCGGTTGGCATCGCCTTTTAAGCAAATTTTACTGAAAACGATTACTGGATCAGCTACAGTGACCGAATAACATCAATTTCTACAAACGACCAGGATCATCTAGAATTATAATCCTGTTAATAACGGAGTTCTGTGGGTGTTTTCCATTTCCATCGGCAAAAAGCCGGAGCTTCTGGGAAAACAAAGACGGAAATGTTAATATAAGACACGGTTGTCTTTCCTAACTCACCCAAAAACGCAATGTGCTACATGGTGAGCCTGTAAGTGTGTGTGTGTGTGTGTGTGTGTGTGTGTGTGTGTGTGTGTGTGTGTGAGAGAGAGAGAGAGAGAGAGAGAGAGAGAGAGAGAGATTTTTTTTTTTTTTAATTCACGTGTTTCCACGGTAACACATTATATTCACCATGTACACAAATATTCCAGAGTACGAAAATCTGTCCCAAAGCCAATTTTACAGAAATTGGATGGACTAGAATGACTTACACACGCAAGCAAAAGATGTACAAACATGCAGCAACGTACAGCAGCACGCCGGGTAAATAACCCTATTTGTATGCGTTTTCCTTTTCCTCGTTTCTTGACTGACAGCTATTGTCTCAGTCTTAACAAATTACTAATTTTTCTTTACACAACCGCGATTAACTTCCCAGCTGGAGACACAACACACTTTGGGGGCGACTCATCATAGAGAAACATGACATAAGGACCACTTTTTAATCAAGATTTTATCAGTTATAGATTTAAAAGAACAGCATACAGAACACATTTGTCAACAACAATATGTATATTATAAAATCTCTGCCCATAATTATCTTCTCCTTGCTATATAAATCAGCTAAACTGTCACTTCATTCATTATTATCTGAACTGTTATCAAACGCTAATCGACCAAGGCACCTTTCTAAGACTTACCACGACTTTCTAGTTAACTTATACATTTGCCTTCCCAATGGTCCTTGGCAAAATAACAAAATCTCATTTCATAACAACCTTGTTAATAATGTGAAAAAGTAATCCAGTCTGAATTTTTGCTTACTATGTGATTTTTGAAACATTTTATTCTCGTAACCTCAAAGAGATTTGCGTTACCCTAGAAAAAAAAAAACAAACCTTCAAGCTTCTCTATCTCTCATCGACCCATGTTTTCATCCCTTAGACACACAGTTCGAGGTTTCCTACATGATACCAACACAATTTTAAAGAAATGGAGTCCAAAAATCATTATCCCATCCTTCATGCAATTTTCGCCAGTAGAGCAGGATTTCTAATCCAGAAAATCAATAGTATTGATATCCCTCGTTGTCTCTCCATCGAGTCCATCCTATCCTTGCAAGGATAGGATGGACTCGATGGAGAGACAACGGGGGATATCAATACTCCAAGCCAGTTCTCCCCTTTCCAGTCCCGTTCTTTGTCGATGTCCCTGAAAGTAACTTTTACACCTTATTTGTCTATGCCCTTAAGTCCATAAAATCAACAAAGCAATGTAAACAAGTAAGTGGAGGTAAGAGTTCGCTCAGTTCTTGGATTTTAAGTCTTTTAATCGATGCCAAAAGAACGCGCCTCCCAAAAATCTGGAAGAAAAAAGAAAACAAACAGAAGTTACAATAACAATTCTGTCTGCCTATATTTCTCCCGAGGGAACATGTGGTCCCAGCCCTTTTCGGAATAGGAAAAATGCACTTTGTTTCATCATACAATGATTTCCTCTCATAGCGCAATGCAGCTGCGACTGTACTGTGTAGAAATCAGCGTACGAGAGAGAGAGAGAGAGAGAGAGAGAGAGAGAGAGAGAGAGAGAGAGAGAGAGAGACTCTTTGCCTCTCAACTCCATGTTCTCACAAACACGACGTCACGAGCGAGGACAACTTACGCAATTATCCTTAACGCCAGTCTCGGTAAACTAAGCTAGAATATTAATGTGCTTATTCTGACCGAGATTGAACTTCCGTTCAATTACGCATCGCTGGAAAATTCTTATTAATTCCTCGTTAACTGAACTGGATGTGAAGTTTAGGCCAAAGGCCTAAACTCCATATCAAGCGCCGGGGTCTATGAGGTCATTCAGCGCTGAAACGGAAATTGACAGTAAAAGGTCTGAAAGGAGTAACAAGAGGAAAACCTCGCAGTTGCACAGTGAACCAACTGTTTGGAGAGGGTGGAAAGTAAGATGGAAGAAAGAGAATATGAAAGGAGGTACAGTTAAAGGAACTAAAGGGGTTGCAGCTAGGGGCCGAAAGCACGCTGCAAAGAACCTTAAGTAACAGTACGCCGCATGAAGTGCACTGATGGCACTACCCCCTACGAGGAGGTGCTTTCTCGAAGAGATGTCAATTTCAGTCAAGAAGGAGAATACTCCTAAAATTTGAAGCCCAAAACTATTCAAATCCTCTCTCGCTGATAAACCTCGGCACACAGAGATATGAAGTTCCTTTCTGGTGAATTTGCTGAGATGCCTATTAAGAAAAAATAACACAGAACAACATATATCCCGGAAATAGATTAAGGCCTAATATATTTACAATTACCGGACAATAAAAATAACAGGACGTGTCTTTCCATTCACAATCACTCTTTTGCCAAACAGGGCAGAGGAGGCATTGTACCATAGAAATCCTTATTCCTCACTGTCTTGGAGTTCGTGACCGTCCTGCCAAATCGATAAATTTCATTTTCTCGTATTTCTACTTGACTTCCTGTTTATCATGTAACTATGATAAAAGTGGTGAAATGGAACTAAAGAAAATAACGAAAGTTGTTATGTTACCAATATGCTTTCGCAACTCTAAGAGATGACAGAGGGACCTCAAGTGCCACTCCTGTCTTTCACTTTGACCGACTTTATCTACGACACTTGAATTGTGTCATGGATTCGGACGCAGTAGGCAACAAAGGTCACTAATCACTGAGTACCCGGCACCCTTCTACATCTATTCAGTTTTCTCTACTTACGTGCCACTGTATACACGAGTGTGCATGCGTGTGTCTAGACACAGATCTTTGCATCTGAGACAGAAGAATATAAACGCTGAGAGGTCTGACTTTAAATCTAAATAGAGGAAAAATTGTAGGATGAAAAGATTACCGACAAAATTCTCGTGTCACACACAAACCACCTGCACCTTTTAATTATTCAACAGGATATTCACGACTGTGACATCCACACTACAGGACTGCCTACTTGAAGGAAAGAAGGAAGGATGGGGTGGATATTATTACGAAAGCTTTTCTCCCCTAAGTATTTGGTCAACATGAACTGAACCTGACCACAACAGGGAATAGGTGCTATCTGGGATACGGTTGCGTTTCTTGGGTCACATGGTAACCAAAATCTTGAACTGATGCACGAGACTGAATTACCTCAATTTTGGATGAGAGAGAGAGAGAGAGAGAGAGAGAGAGAGAGAGAGAGAGAGAGAGAGAGAGAGAGAATGTGGCATATGCAGGGTATGACCAAGAATAAAGGAAAAAAATGTAGCAGTCAGGAATAATCAGTCAGAAAAAAGAGGAAAGGTAATTGCGGAAAAGGACGAAAAACGGGAAGATGATCCCAGTCTTTATAATACACAAATAAAAAAAAATATGCTGAGAGGTAAACAATGTCAAATTCAACGGATTTTGTTGTTAAATTACACAGAGAAATAAGCTAAAATAAACTAGAAAAGGACATGAGACAAACAGTGAAGTGTTAAAGAAAATAATTTACTTATCTTAAAAGTTAAAGGAGAAATGTGAACTGTTAAATGAAATATAAAAGGGGGTTCTGAAGCATGGAACAGGTGAGTTTAATCAAAGTACTAAAAATCAAAAGGTTATCTGGAATGACAATCTTATATAAACGCTTACTAAATTGCATAAATCCTTATCAAAACCATATTTCGCTTTTGTCTCTCACTTGAAATATACCTGTGTAAATTTATGTTTCTACACGTTCATTTCAAAAGTTTTCCCAATAGCACATAAAACAGGCAAGCATTTATGATTTCCAATTTAATCTTTCAGGTGTAATCTACAAAGTAGAAGGAAACTGCGCCAATTTTTATGCTCTCGCACAATACTGAAGATAAAAATCTAACTACGCAGTTAAATTACAGCAAGTTTATAATCTGAATCTAATAAGGTATATATGTATACACGTATGTGTATTGACACTTATACGAAACTGATAGCATCCTCGTCCTAGTGATTTCTGTAGGTAGATATAAAATTGTACTATTATCTGTCTATTTTTATTCTATACAAGCTAAGTTACTTCCCATATCCTCGGCAACAGCAATACTGGAAGAAGCCTTCTTACAGCACACACACACACACACACACACACACACACACAGTCCGCTGATGTCTTCCTAAAGTGCACCTAGTTACATAAGCCATATCTGTGATGTAAAACCCTGAACTTATATAAACGCTAATGTGACAGCAATGGGAGCAGGGAGTAGGAAGCAGTTTGGTTGTGACCAAGTCCTTATACGGCCTCTCCCCCACCCACTTCCAACGCCAGACTAGTTAGGAATAGACCGTTTCATTTGGGTCACTCTGATATCTCTGGCGCGGCAGCAGGAAAACTACAGTGGCCGCATCTTGTTATTCGTCTGTCAAAAGTTATTTGTATATGCACGCAATCACACAACCATGCATTCACACACACACACACACACACCCATATATAATAAATTATATATATATATATATATATATATATATATATATATATATATATAATATTTATACACACAGACAGACAGATAGGTAAATCAATTCCAGACATTCAGCAGATAAAGTTAGACTTGACCAGGTATCAAGCACTGATAAAATTGTTTCTCTGAGTTGCTTGCGGAACATTCAACTTATTTCGGAGTCTCTATTCTCACTTTCAAATCGACTTATCACAGAGAATCTGTGATTCACTTTAGTTAGAATACAGGAAAGTGTATTAGACTGGACAAATCTTGTCTTGATAACAAAACGAACAGTGAAAATCAAAAGCCTACCTTTCGTTTTAACGGCTTGATTAAAAAAAAAAAGGTAAAACATAATAGCTTTAAATACAATCAACAACCCCTACGAATTATATTACCTTTCTTTGTGACGACGCGTAAAGACTAATAATGTAACTGCAATTTTTTTTTTACTCATTTTCATGACTTAATATCCCCGTCAACAGTATAAAGAAAACGACTTGAAATTAACACTGAACATCATCTATGACGTTTTGATGACAGTAACGTCTTCGTATGTCTGCAAAAGTTTGTGTTTTTGTTCTCCATCCCTCTAAACTTTCTCGCTGCAAATCTCAAACCCTATTTCCTAGCACAGTAATCGGATAATCCTCCCTTGATAACGACCCTCATCACCAACGGTTTCCTTGTCCCTTACAAGACTCCCAAACAAAACAAAGAAAGATCCCATTAACTTCTATGAGCTGACATTATGGGGTTCGTGATTCTATTTAGGCGAGAGGTTTTATCGCCCTGAGAAAAAATCACTACAAAGTCTTGTAAGATTAAAGCTTGAGAGAAAAGTGGGATGCATAAGATCAGGGTTAGAAGCTACACGTCTACACACAGACAAACTTAATAAATAATAAAAAAAATTAATCATGGTAATCCTATATATAAAGAAACCAAACCATCAAGTCAAGCGCACATTAAGGGAGTTTAAAGGACCACAATAAATAAAAAATATCCATAATCAAATGTTGTTTAATATAGCGGATCGCTTGGACAACGCTCTTAGTTTTGGTAACGGCATATAATCAACTTTTTTCAAAGGTAATATTTAAATTTAGGAAAATATACAAAAAAGGAAATCTAAAAAGTAGAGAGAGAGAGAGAGAGAGAGAGAGAGAGAGAGAGAAAAATTTTTTGTCTGATTTCACATCTTCTAATGGACATAAATAACATTTTACCAAGTATCTTACCATTTTTAACTCCTATATCCTTTTCAGTTTCACAATCTCCTAGTTTCAGAGATAAAGATATCAAGCAACTGAATTGATTTTTTAACATCAACAAAGGCACGAGTTATCAAAAGGATATTGCATTTTAAAAATTAAAGTTCTTTCTTGGTTTAGAGATAAAGTACATTTGTTTTTCCTGACCTCTACTAACCAGAATTTATTATCGAATAAAGACTTATTCCTACTTACATAAGCACGTTTCACGTCCGTCCCAGTCAACTGCTCACAGCAACGGTTCGTGAACCTGTCACAGACGATTAAGACATAATTATGGGGACATAACAAAGAAGATGTTTATGAAAAGATTTCAACATTACAACTGACGTTTGTTCTAAAATAAAAATAAGAAAGAAAATGAATAAGGTGCGAGGGACACAGTGGGAGTGAATAATCACAGTAATAGCGAGGGATAATTGAATTTGTATTTTTTTATCTGAATACACTTTTCGCACTTCTGATTCTTCTCTGCTGGGTGTGCCACTAAGTGAGTGAGTGAATGAGAGTATGTGTGTGTGTGTGTGTGTGTGTGTGTGTGTTTGTGTATGTAAAAGAAAAGAAAAGAGAGAGAGAGAGAGAGAGAGAGAGAGAGAGAGAGAGAGAGAGAGAGAGAGTATACTCTCCCTCAAAAAGTTTCTCGGTTAATTTTTTGAGAGGGAATAATTAAATATATAAGTAGAAGGTAATAATGTAGAAAATTAAATAAGGATCCCAGACCATATGATTAATTCAGAAAGTAATTTTATTCAGCAATGCATTCAGTGATTGTAGTTGAAGTTTTTCAAAGACCCTACTTCTACCGTATGGAAGTTTGTGGACGTGTTCACTAGGATTTTATGTTCATGAAAGGAAAATAGTATAATAATAATAATAATGTTGCCCTAGTCTCATATGATCAAATAATAATGATACATTACATATATGCAAAAATGTGAAATACGGGCGCATAAATAAACTTTTAAACACGGAATCCCCATGAAGCTCTATTTGAATTTACTGCGTCATTTTCTCGACATAGTCGACAGGGGATTAGAACACTTTTAAGATGATACACTTTAAAAACCTGCCACGAAATATAATAGTTCTATTCATAGCTTCTGGGAAATCAAGGCTTCCAAAAATAAAACTGACAAACACACGATGAAATTAGTCACAAGATGAGGACTAGAAAAAGTGGAGCAGATGAAAGTGTAGTGAAAATCATGGAAAATGGCAAAAGCAGTATTAAAACACGGAGAATAAGAGAGGGATTTGAATACGAGGTAAAATGAAGGAAGGGGAAACTGAAAGGAGGGAGGCGGAAAAAAAGATCCAACTCCAGTTCTAGGAATGTACTGAATGCTTCCAAGATCCTACGTGCAGGTTTTGATGGATAAAAATACGAATAGACTCTGACACCGTATCTTGAATGGATACAAGGTTCTGTTGAAATTCTTTCCCGAAATAACACTATCTGGTTGGGATGGAATCCCAGCATCTCTTAAGATTTTTCAATAATAAGTATACATAGAGAAGGAAAGATGTAAGGGCATGAATGCATATATATATATATATATATATATATATATATATATATATATATATATATATATATATATATATATATATATATATATAGATGTAATGAATGTGCATATATATATATATATATATATATATATATATATATATATATATATATATATATATATATATATATATATATATATATATATATATATATATATAGATGTAAGGGCAGAATGTGCATATATATATATATATATATATATATATATATATATATATATATATATATATATATATATATATAATGTATGTATGTATACATATATGAACAAAGTTACAGCCACAAAGGAAAAGTGAAACAATGAGATGCTAAGTACTTTCGTCTTATTACCAAGACATGGTCGCAGTAACTAAAGATATATAGAGACAAGGGCGTATATATATGGCAGGTATAAGTCTTAATGGAATACAAAAAGTTTGGGAGATCACAAAACGGTCAACGGGTTAATATCAAAATTTACCTGTTGTTAATCCTCTTTATTTTGTCTTTCGGATCCTTCTGGAGCATATGTTTTATTATGGGGTCAGAAGAAAATAATCCTTGGCTTAAATTTAGGTTATTCTCTCAGGTCATCTGAACCATAACAGATTCCAACAATTCCTGGAAATAGTTTCATTACTTTGTAATATTACATTGTTTTGCATCCAATTCATTCTATGGGACCTTTTGCTTAGTTACAAAAATAGGGCATTATTAGTCTAACTTGTTCTTACTGAATATTGGTGTCGTTTTAATCTCGTATTGAATTCTTTACTGGTCTGACCTAAGTAAAATAAATCACAATCCATACAAGGAACTTTGTTATCTTTTCGGGGCTATTTTTATAAGTATGTTTTTATATTACTATATGTGAAGGATACACTTGTATTAAACAATTTTATAAAAGGTTTTACAGCTAAAATGTGGCAAACAAAGAAATGTCCTCAAACACTTCTTTTTTTTCCTTCCGATTTTTCATAGAAGGTCTTTATAGTTTTATTGTAACAAATATCCATAATGTGGGTTGGATAGCACAGATCTCTTCCTATTTTTCTGATATTTTAGAATTCTTGATCTAAAAATATAAAGATGCGCCCGCCTTACTTCATGCGTGCCTTCTGTTCATAATGTAGGTTCCGCGACAACGGAAACCCCTTCTTATGAAAGCATATTTATGGGCGATTCCTTCATCCTTACGCCAGATTTTTGGTTGTTTTTTACTTTAACACAAACTTAATATGAATACCTAATTAATATCTATAAGAATAAAATCCGAATGGATCTTGTTTGTCCTCCCCCGGGTGACAGTAGGGAAGATATGACACTGTCACCCACCCCATGCAAACCTGTTTGTCCGCCCGGATGGGGGCGAGTTAGGTAGGGGAACGGGAGGGTAGGGGAGGCATCCTACCTGCTCCTGCAAACTTGTTTGACCGCCCCGGGTGGGGGCGGGGTAGGTAGGGGTTCGCGAGCGCCTGGTTCCAGCGTATGTAGCGCGCACCAACAAGCTCGTATTAAAATAATAATGAAATCAAGAGGCATAAGATGTTGGTTTTCAGGAGGATATAGTAAATGGAATGGATATAGTATGAGGGCAAAGGAATTTGATGGAATATAAAGTTAGTCGGAATTTGCTAACTGGGCTAAACATGGCAAGGCTGCACGACATGACTCTCGAGAATCAACTAAATGTCCGAGTATATGACTAGTAATAAAGCATTGTCATGAAAACAGTATTTCTAATGTAGTATTACAGATTGTCTGCATGCCGCCCTGTGAGAGAGAGAGAGAGAGAGAGAGAGAGAGAGAGAGAGAGAGAGAGAGAGAGAGAGAGAGAGAGAGAGAGATTGTATGTTCCGAGCACAGAAGCAAGACAAAATGTAGCCAGCAACTTTCTTAACGACGGCCCAACATCCCAGAGCTAACAAGTCATTGACGGCTTTTTGACTGATTTTCACATGGAACACAGAAAAATTTTACCGAATTCTCTGAGTCCCACAGAGGGCCTGGGAGGCAGGGAGCATTGTGGAGGGTGTGTATAGGGATTAGGGTTGCCTACGTGCACCGCATCTAGATAATGTATAGCATAGTCAACTTATAATTGTAGTTTATGGGCACCCCCCGACACCGACATATTTTCAGACTGAGAATACGAATCAGTTAGCTCGAACTTGTGAACTTGAGCACTGGTCATTATATTAGACTGGTTTGTGATTTAGGTTGCATTACAAAGATCAGTCCGAAAACAGTTTTGGTTAAACGGTTTCCCTCTAGAAGAAAGATAACCGCAAAGTAAGTGATGATACAATACATAAACCAGGTAGTAACAATGAAGTTTCACCAACAAGTGCTAATAAACACTTTATTCTGTTCGCATTAAAAACACTTCACATTTCAAGATAATCTGGTAGAAGTGCATAATACAACTTCCAGTGATATATGCAGATGGTCTTATCGCGCACCTGTTTTGTCTCAGATTTTACAGACTAGTTATTCTTTTAAAATCACACTGAAGAAAAAAAAGTAAGATCTTCGTTCTCGAGCATAATCAAGTATTTGAACATTCATACATATAAATTATATAATTAAAATAGCATTGCGTAAACTTACAATAGAGAAAATAGACATTTTTGCAAGAGAGAGAGAGAGAGAGAGAGAGAGAGAGAGAGAGAGAGAGAGAGAGAGAGAGAGAGAGAGAGAGTTCTCATGAGAAGACAGTCCTCATATCTAGAGGCCATTGACGACTGACGTGGTATTAATCATTTTCCGACTCGCCTTTGTTACAAGAGAAAATAAATTAAGTAAAGCACTCCATGTGTGATGATTTCCATCTAAGGAATTAATAACTGAGCAGCACACACTTACGTATCACGTGTGTTAATAAGCAAAGGTATTTTCCGAAATGTGTAGCATTTGCATTCATAATGAACTTGTTTCCAAATACTCTTCGTTTGCATAGGAAACTCGTAAATGACTCTGCGCCAACTATTCTCCTCTCTCTCTCTCTCTCTCTCTCTCTCTCTCGAAGCTCGCTAAACCATTATGGATATTACAGCCACAACACCGCAGCCATCAACATGACTACCATAATCAAGCCTATAACAGCATACAACCCGATTAGTCGAGGCTTTTCTCATTTTTCTGGTTTTATTGCCTTCACTAAGCACAGCAGTAAACTCAAGCACCTCTCATAAACATAATATGCAAGAAAGGCGAAGCTGGCAACGGCTTAAAGGAAAGCTACAACGCGAAAACCATTCTTTATATACCGCAATAATAACTTTTGGCGATTTCTTGCCTGCAGAAATTCACGAAAAAAATAATGGTGTAATAATAACACTAATTTGTTATGATTCATACATTACCTGAGTATCTGAAATATACAACAATAAAGACTCGCCTGAAATACTACGCATGGGGATTCATATTCATTAGTATTACACCATGACTTTAAGACTCCATATTATGTAAGTTCCTTCTGGCAACATTTTAGTATTCACACACAGAGCATCACATCAGCGTTATCCCTAAGACTGCAATAAAATTTATAAAAAAAATGACCTTGCTCAAGATCAGACTTCGAAATGAACTACAAATCAGCTTCAGTCAAAAGTAACTATACCACCGTTCCCAAAAACCAAAACATAAAAAAAAATGATCACCTGCTTCCGATAAACAATGAAAAAAATACACACACTGTATTGGTAATATCAGTGACAAACGAGTTTCAGTGAATTAACGTTTTATATCCGAGTTGCAATACTAATGAATCAACAAATAAGGAAAATTAATCGTGAACCTTTTGTCATTACACATGATTACTACAGTAGGGTCGCATAGAAATAATTGGATGCGTTTTTTGGTTACTGTACCCATGCGTTTAGTTAAGCACAGTGTGTGTAAACATAACACTAAACGATATCTGCCTTTATCAAAAAAGCACCCCTAACAAAATTAACTTTACAAAAAAGACGGGTAATAATTCTTAAATAAGTTTGCTTCAATCAAATGCTTTATTTAGATGTAGCTGGCAAGAGGCTAAAATATCCCAAGGCAGTTTCCAAGCTTTCGAGTCAATTAACAAACTTAAATCCTACTTACAGCTATAAACAAGTAAAAAACGCGCCGAAGAGTTTTCTGTACAGCGTATAGTGCTGTTTGAGCCCAGGGACATAGAACTGCCCTATAGCGCTGCCTGACACACGATCATGGCTAAATTTAACCTTAATAAAATAAAAACTACTGAGGTTAGAGGGCTGCAATTTGGTATGTTTGATGATTGTAGGGTGGATGGTCAGCTTACCACTTTGCAGCCCTCTAGCCTCAGTAGTTTTTAAGATCTGAGGGCGGACAGAAAAAGTGCAGACGGACAGATAAAGCCGTCACAACAGTTTTCTTTTACAGAAAACTAAAAGCGTTAGATCATGATAGGAGAGGGTCCCGTGATGATGTAATAGAAAGAACGGTCATGAAGAACAGCATTAATTAAGGCGATGCATATGTCTTATTATTGCTAAAGATGTAGCTGCTACTACTGTACTATTACTTAAAAATAATTACGACAGTAAATTACAGAGATAATTAGAGCAGTATAAATAACAAGACTTATATTTGCCATAAATAAAGTGAAATACGACATACCATTAACATAAAGTTGCATGGTATAATTTGTTATAATTAAAGCGGCAGTGTTTTGCTAATAATAAATTCCAGTCGGCTGAGCAGCTCTGGAAATAATATATGGCCAGTTTGGGGACACCTTCACATAAACTGGAGACGATCGCGGGTTGAGCTCTAAAATCCGAGTAGACATGAAGCTTAGGATGAAGAATGAGGTATCTGATTTTGAAATAAAATATGATAAAAGAGATTGTGATAATCCTGTTTTAATTCTTCCACCTATAAATTTAATCATATCATAAGTGATTGTTATACATTCAATTCCCAATTGTGTTGTGAATAAAATTTTCAGATTCGAAAAGAAATCAGTTTTAACGCAATGTTCACTAAACTGAACGAAAATTAGCCGTGCTTCCTAGTCTCTGGCAATGAAAACATTTGAGCTTTTACACACACACAGAGAGAGAGAGAGAGAGAGAGAGAGAGAGAGAGAGAGAGAGAGAGAGAGAGAGAGAGAGAGAGAGAGAGAGAGATACTGTCCAACGTTCATCCAAGGAAATGAACAGCTGGAAAATTTGTAGTTCCTTCCTGGGCATCACGATTCATCTAAATAAGGGCCCATTTCAGCTTCAGTTTGGTGTTCAGGTAAGAGCGAGAGCATTTCTAAAGGTAAGGATGGAACTGGACCAAGCGATCAAGAATCAGAAGAGTGAGAAAGGAACGCAGTTGGAACTAACAACTTTTGATAATAATGATGGGAAGAAGAGAGATTGAGAAACAAAGGAGAGGCGGAGAGAAGGGTAACAAAGGCATCATGTACCCGTGAATTAATGAATTAGTGAATGTATGAATGCCAGTTATCTGGCGTCACATCTACATGAGTCTCTGACAACTATCACAGATCAATGGAAGGCTGATTCTAATGGAATGCTTGCATGCGACGTTAGAATTCAAGACACATGCCCTAACCTGTGACAGTAGGCTACAGGATACAATTAGGCTCAAGCAAGAGTATATTCGAGATTCCCTAAAATTAGGCAAATACAGCAATCTGAATATTATCGTACAGCTGTTAATACGAAATAACTATTAAATGAATAAATTAACCATTTTGAAGATAGGAACTTGAACGCACATATTTGGAGGTGGGGGGGGGGGGGTAAGGATTTCGAATAGGTAAAACACTCAACTGTGGCTTTCTAAATCTTTGTCCTACTATCAAATAGCGCATTTGATACTGAAAGAATTTTTGGATCCCAAATTTCTAAATAAAAGTTGGTGAGAAATTGGAATGACCGGTACCTAAGAGCACTCAAATAAATAGAAGAGAAAGAAAGAGAGGTCGCGACTTCAAAATATTTAGAGAGTAATTCAAAACCGTGGGCCTGGAATACACCCAGACAAGGACAAACGTATCACTTCAAAGGAATCCTAAAAAGAAGCCAGCAAATTTAAACATTGACATTCAAGCTAAGTGTCTTCGGAGCAATCGAGTTTTCTGTACGACGTATAATCAAGGCCACCGAAAATAGATAATCTTTCGGTGGTCTCGGTATAATTCTGTATGAACTGCGGCTCATGAAACTTACATATACGGCCCGGTGGTGGCCTGTTCTATGGCGTTGCCAGAAGCACGATCATGGCTAACTTTACCTTTATAAATAAAAAAAACAAAACTACAGAGGCTAGAAGGCTGCAATTTGGTAAGTTTGATGACTGAAGGGTGGATGATCAACTTACCAATTTGCAGCCCTATAGCCTCAGTAGTTTTTAAGAACTGAGGGCGGTCAGAAAAAGTGTGGTCAGAATAGGTGTGGGCGAACAGACAAAGCATCTCAATAGTTTTCTTTTACAGAAAATTAAAAAAGTAACTCTGATACTCTGATTTTATCATTTGATCTGGTAGCGGACTTCTATGTCGACTCTGACATCGGCACCGACACTGACGCTGACCCAAGAGTACAGCTACTGCTATTGACGTTAGCGAGCAGGCAAACCCAAACGAAACGAAACTAAACGGATTCTACTTTGAAATAGCCGTAGATTCATAAAGCTCTAAAAATAAGAATAATACATTCACATAAGTTTAATCATGTTCTATGCATAAATAGTATGCTACTATATACTAAACGGGAAGCAAAAGAAGTGCATAGCATGTAATGAACGCAAACTTTCACGAATTCAAATATTTTCGTGAAAACATTAAAAGCTTACTCGAACTTTGGGCATCATTGTGGAAAGAAAACAAAAGAGCCACAAAGGATTATCTACTGAAGACAAATATATGGACAGATATGAAGAGCATACGTTGTCTAGATGTAATCAATCTCCTGTTAACGGACATTCGGGAAAAAAGACAAACATCTTGAGGAAAAACCGAGAACTCTGAGGCAAGATATTTATGGCTCATCTCTTGAGCATTAAATGAATCTCAGTGTTACAAGGGGACATGAGAGGGGCGCGTAGGCTGTTTCTGTGTGTGTGTTTTTTTTTCTTTCCACAACTCGACTGAACGCCCAGGCGAACTGGACATGCACTTGTTCAGCCATGACTGCAATTTTCATGGGGCCAAACTTCTATTACTGATGCAACGCAAAGTTTTCCTTACCAAAAATGTGTATATTGTGATAAGGGCCAGCACTTCAAGCTAAATGGGCATTCACTGGAACCTTCGCAGTTCTGTATATGGGAAGGTTTACTGTTGAGATCCCTCACCCGAACAGCAACTGCCGCATTTGGGGAGGATCGGAGACGCCGTCTCGCCGATGCAAGAGACAGACGTCACAGAGCGGTACCCCCTGCAATATAGTCCACAGACCACAGATATAACACCTGCGGACGTCTGTGTGCCTCCAGCTTCGGGTTGCAGAGCCACAGACGTTCACATCGCTGAATGCATAGATTTGCCATCGTCGGACCACGACGGACTATAGGTTCGTTGAACAAAAACAATAATGCGACTTTCAAATTATTAATAAAAAATAGATGAGTGCAATTTTCTCCTAACACTTCTCAGCAAAAATAATTTGAACAAGAGGATTTATATATAACAAATGAAAATCTTCAAAAGCCTATAAATCCTATATACTTGTACTGGAATTTAAGAACAAACTTTAAATTCCCTTGGTTCTTTATCGTTCAATACAAGCGTGGCAGTTTTGCATAGGGGTTAATTCCGGATTCGTTAGTTAACTGAATGCACACAGCAATGACTCTTGTGGTTTTTTCGGAGCCGTCTCCTGAGGGGGCAAACTTCCTATTGTTGAAATATACATGAACACGAATTACACACACACACACACACACACACATTATATATATATATATATATATATATATATATATATATATATATACATATACATATATATATATATATATATATATATATATATATATATATATTATATATATATATAAGCAGAGAAGAAGAAGACGTATAGGCTGATTGAGATTCTAGATAAGAAGATAGAAGCTGCAGACAATGCCACTGATTACAACAGGATATATATATGTATATATATATATATATATATATATATATATATATATATATATATATATATATATATATAATGCATTGTTGTAATTTTAAAGCTGGGGTCTTGCTAGATCAATGGGGTATACTAGGATGATAGGCAACTCAACTTTATTAGCACAAAAATCTGGACACTCAACTCGATTCCCGTGACTCGGACGTCAAACGATTACGTTACTCTTCTCGTAACTGCTTTGCAAATTAGACTGCACAAAATATAAAGCAATACAGGTCTCACTGTAATTATACCGCACTACGAAAAGGAAAGGAACATAGATAGAGAAAATAGGGGAACGTGGCTGATGAAAACCTTAAATCCTGGTACTTTGCCTTCTTAGGAGCTGAAGTTTCTTCATATGAGGGCCAGCGAAGGAGCGAATTAGTTCACATCAAAAGTTACTTTTTTTACTGCCAGCCACGTGTTTGAAATAATGTGCCGGCTTTGTCTGTCTGTCCGCCATTCTTCTTCTTTTAACGTGCTTTTTTCCCATTTGTATGGGGTAAGCACGATGCCTTCTTTTTGAAGGGCTTTGATTTAGCTTTGAGGTAGACTTTGTAGTCTCGATCGGCTGCCCTGTCTGTCATCGCTCAGGTCTTAAAAACAACTGAGGCTAGAGGGCTGCAAAAAAGGGTATGCTGATCATCTACCCTCCAATCATCAAACATACCAAATTGCAGCCCTCTAGCCTCTGTGGTTTTTTTTTCTTATTTAAGGTTAAAGTTAGCCGTAATCGTGTGTCTGGCAATGATATAGGACAGGCCACCACAGGGCCGTGATTAAAGTTTCATGGCCCGCGGCTCATACAGCATCATACCGAGACCACCGAAAGACTGATCTATTTTTGGAGGCCTCGATTATACGCTGTACAGAAAACTCGATTGCGCCGAAGAAACTTCGGCGCAGTATTTACTTGTTTTATATTTCGATCACTCAGAGAAAAGCTGGCTAACGTTGGCAAAATATCATTTCCTGATAAATTAAGTACTAAAAACTCCTCACTTTCAAGTTTTTCCATTATAATAACAGAATACGTGTTATCTGGTTCTCCAATCCACCCATATCTGATTTTTCCATAGTAGGGATAATTTAAAGAATTATTTTCATATTTTTTTTAAGAATTCATAATACTTGTAAGCTTCTTATTTAATGAAGGTAAAAAAAAATAATATTAGCGGAGGATAATGCTGTACACAAAACAGTTCTCATGCTGAAGGAAACTCTGGAACACTAAGAAATGTTTCAAAATAAAAATCTAAATATGTGACAGGGGACAGGTCTCCTTGCAGCTGTGACATAAACCATGTATTTGCGTAAAAGCACTTTTGACATAATACGTCGTATTATTTAAAAAAAAAAAAAATGAAAAAAAAAAACTAAGGAAAAGCCTTGGCTGTCCGTTACTGTTTTAGAATACGCCAAGAATCTGAACCCTATATTAGATTTTTGGCTCACTGAATTTATGTAAAAGTTACAGCGCAAACATTTGCTTGGTACTCTAGGAACGCCGCCGCATGCCACGTTCGCTTTACGAGGAAATGCTGCTACCACCGTTAATAATAAAGTTGTAGACATTAAATATTGATAATATTCATGATTTCTAGATTTAGGCACACATGCCAAGCACTGAGGCAACTAAGGCCATTTAGCGCTGAAACGGAAATTGACAGTAAAATGTCTGAAAGGTGTATAACAGGAGGAAAACCTCGCAGTTGCACTATGAATCAATTGTTAGGAGAGGGTGGACAGTAAGATGGAAGAAAGACAATATGAACGGAGGTACAGTAAAAGGAATAAGAGCAGTTGCAGCTAGGGGCCAAAGGGACGCTGCAAAGACCCTTAAGTAATGCCTACATTGCACCGCATGAGGTGCACTGATGGCACTAACCCCCTACGGGATCATGATGAAACAGTTATCGGACGCTCATATTCGTGAGTGAGACAAATGGAGTACTGAAGACAGAGATGTGCGGAAGTGATTACAGCAACTTGCTGATATAGTGTCAAATGTAACAGAAATCATTCTTGTTTGTCAATGGTATTTACATTACTTTAGCACAATTACCGCCATCATTACTTCCATGACTACGATAAATACAACAGCCACTACTAAATATGCAAAACGGACTAGAAAATAAAACATGATAAGAGCAATGAAGATACTGGGGTTATTTATTCATCACAACTATCGAAATGCCATTTACGACCGTTGTTATTATTAAAATATATTATTAAAATATCTAATGAGAACGTTACTAATAATTAGTTCCCACACAGCATGGCCTTTAATATGAAAAGCATTAATTATATGTTGAACAACAAACAATAATTACGATGGACTTTAAAGGATACTGATTATAAAGGAATTCCTGTACATGACAACAACCAATTTTTAGAAGCTACAATAAAGTAAAACAGAAAAACAGTAATACGAATAACTATCGACAACTAGTAATCTTCCTTTACACAATTTTGGTATTAAATGACACACGTGAGAGAGAGAGAGAGAGAGAGAGAGAGAGAGAGAGAGAGAGAGAGAGAGAGAGAGAGAGAGAGAGAATTTACAAGAATTTCGTCTCTCAGAACTCTTCCACTTCACTTGAGGACTTTTTTCTGTTACACAGTGGTTTAAACATACATATATATATATATATATATATATATATATATATATATATATATATATATATATATATATATATATATATATATTTATTGGTGACAAACCACACTGATTTGAAGAAGCTGTAAGTACAAGAAAATATCATTTGTACCAAAAGATGGGTGAATTACTAATTTAACAATCACATTTAAAATATCTGAAACTTTTTCTTATTTTAAACACAAAAAAAAGTCGATTGAAAAGCAAACAATGAGAAAGTGCCACAAATGGAGAGTAGGAATACAGTGGAGAGAGAATACATAGAGAGAGAATACGTTCTCATCCATCTATGCAATGCTTCTATATTGCCAGGCATTGCCACACTCCTTATCCATATGAATCAACGGGAACATCTGCTGTTCTTCCTTCGCTGAACGTCGCAAAACACAGGACCTCATAAAACCGGCAAATGTATTATTGTCTTCGCATCATTAGGGAAAATCCAAGAACCATAATTATCACGGAACGTTTAGAGAGCGAATTTATAAGCGTCACAATGGTCGTGGTATTTCCCTCAGCTCTTCCCTTGAAATTATACCTCTCATCTACCCATTTCTCGCTCTCTCTCTCGCTCTCTCTCTCTTTCTCTCTCTCTAAGAGGATTTCTAATTCGTGCTTTTTTTTTTTTAAACGCTCGTTAGAAATCATTTCTGCACATAATTATGATCGGTCGACTTTAATGTATATTTTTCCTGCCTCCTCCTCAGGAAATATATTAAGCATGAATCTTCGATTAAGGGTGTATTTTCTGGTAATTGTTCACATTGGTTTCTACACGATAACTGCGAACCTACACTTGACTATATGCAAAAACGTAAGAAATACCATCGCCGCTTCAGGCATCGTGCTACGTAATTCGGCCTTTGAAGTTCCGCCAGCTTCTTTAAAAAAAAAAAGTTAGATACCTTCCTCAGTGGAAGTAAAAATTATATGGAAACAATAAATACCCACATTACTAGACACTCATGTACTTGGTATAAAAAGTGAAAAAAAACTTAAATAGCCACAAAATACTGAAAATAATCTCTACAATGAAAAATAAATACATAAATAAATAGATAAATTTTTTTCTTTTGTTATCAATTAACCATCGGGAAAACTCACTTTGTAATTTTCCAACACCATATTATTTATTAAGTCATAAACAATAACAAAAATACCCATATCGATCATGATAGAGAGAGAGAGAGAGAGAGAGAGAGAGAGAGAGAGAGAGAGAGAGAGAGAGAAGAGCTAAATGGAAAGGCAATAAATACGTAACTGTCCAGGTAGCATGACGAGGTCGCCTTTCCCAATTAGGAGCCTGCATTCCTACTTTCAATGATGCGTCATTGTCATAATGAAGATAGCCGGTGTGAATGAGGCAAACAAAGACGCGGAATTTGCAATGAGAGAAACAGGCCTCAGTCTGAGTGTGACACGATAAAATTACTTAGAGAGATGTGCAATGTTTTTGTAGCTAATAAAGGTACTTTGAAATATACAGAATATATGGGGAACTTTAATTGCTGGAACTTGATACAATAATTTCTCACAATGAAGGCATTAAAATAAACTTTCAAACGACGTGCAAAAATAAACTTTCAAGCGACGTGCAACGTCTCGTTACACAAATAGACCTAAACATTACTAAAATTAGAAACTATTCATCATCACCAACAAAAACAAGGAAGTACCACAATGCAATGAAGTGAAATCCAACTGAAAAGTTTTTTTTTCAGCAGAGAGAGAGAGAGAGAGAGAGAGAGAGAGAGAGAGAGAGAGAGAGAGAGAGAGAGAGAGAGAGATGCTTAATGGATAAGGAGTAAATACATCACACTATGAAATGGGTCTACAATTGCTGTTCTTTCTCGATATATATATATATATATATATATATATATATATATATATATATATATATATATATATATATATATATATATATATATATACGTTTGTGTGTGTGTATATACCATAGAGCGTAGGATGGTAATAACAAGGAAAAGAATCTTAACCGAGCAAGTCCTAGGCCCCATGTCTACGGATTCTGCGTGTATTTTTATAGTTCATTACTCCAAATGTGTCAAAATGACTTTATGGCATTCCCTATTTAACAATCCTTTCTCAGTATCGTTTCAAAGCCAAAGCCTTAGAATAGAATGAAATGACCGACAGCTTGTTCTTTCTTCGGTTTTGTTTACAAGACGCTGAGCATAGTGGAAAAACACATACATTCACATTATATAATATAAATACATAAGAAGGCACTTGTCAAGATTGGTTGTCTTTAAACATCAGTGACTACACATACATACGCATATATACATATATATATATATATATATATATATATATATATATATATATATATATATATATATATATATACAGTGTATATATATATATATATATATATATATATATATATATAAATCACAATAAATGTTCCTTGCCAAAAAAACTAAAATGGTTTATGATGAATAATTCATTGTATACATACAAATAAATTATGTTATATATTTTAACACAATCTCTCTCTCTCTCTCTCTCTCTCTCTCTCTCTCTCTCTCTCTCTCTCTCTCACACACACACACACACACACACACACACACATATATATATATATATATATATATATATATATATATATATATATATATATATATATATATATATATATATATATATATATATATATATATATATATATATATATATATATATATATATATATATATATATATATATATATATATATATATGTGTGTGTGTGTGTGTGTGTGTGTGTGTGTGTGTGTGTGTGAGAGAGAGAGAGAGAGAGAGAAAGAGACAGTCCAACGTTCCCATTCTGGGAACATGACTTTCCTTTACATTCCTAGCTTTACATATTCAAATATAATGGTTTTATCATGTTATATATATTTTTATATATATAATTAATCGTTATATATGATGAAACAAAAAAAATTGAAATTCTTCCTTTATTTTTTGACTTACTTTTTCTAAGATTTTTTTGAAAATTAGTGATCCGAAATAAACATTTTATTTCAATGAGAAAAAATTCATATTTTATTGTTCTATTTATTTCATATATGCCCTGAATACTTCTTCTTCGATAATACATTGTATCTATTAATGTTTTTATTATAATAACATCACTAAATATTTTTGTAACATGTTCCCAAAATGGGAACGTTGGACACTTAGGTATGCTGGATACCCTGATTTACTCAATATCCTGAATGAACATGTTTTGCTGCTCTCTGTTGAGATTGACACAACAACTTTAGTTCTGTAGACTAAACATCAGAAGTGCTGGGTGCATAGCAGACAGTTTGGGCCCAGTATCTGTTGAGACAACACCAGGACAAGTGGAATTTCATCGCAGGTCTTCTATCCATGGATAGTAAAATCTTTTATGGGTGAGTTTTTGGTAATTGAGATTTTATGTTTTTATTCATATCATTATCAAAATCATCATTATCATCATCATTATTATTGTTGTCGTCGTCATCATCATCATCATTTATCGTTATATGGGTGTTATATCATCATCACAATTTTCTATAAGAATAAATCCGCACTTCATATGCATTTCTGTTACATGATACAAGATATATCTTACTGGAAAAACATAAGGTTCATAAATTATTCCTAAGCTGTTTCGATGCAATAATCTGAATGTTTTCTGATATATTTACTCTTATTTTTTCAGGGCAAATACCCCTCAAATGCACTATCGACTCCTACGTGATGCTGCTGAAGCATTTACTCAATCAAATCCTGAAGACATTGATATCGTCATTCTACCTCCTCCTACTAGCGATCAGCCTGCTGATAGTGATGAAGAAAATGAAGATGATGCTTTGGATAGAGAAGGTATGCCTGAAGAGATTAGTGGAGAGCTTGAAATTCATGGAAACGAAGAGGAAGAGGTCGAAAACTTCAGAGAAAAAGGAAGATGGCGTAAAAGGGAAAATCTGCCATTTGATCTACACTCAGTTCCTGCAGGTGATTGTGAAGCTCATTTAGGAAAAGGAATGTTTGAGATATATAAGCTGTTCTTCCCAGATGAGATCATTAGTCCTCTGACCGCACAAACGAATTTGTATGCTCAGCAAGATAAAAACGACAAGGATTTCAATATTGATGAGGAAGATATGACAAAGTTTTTGGGATTAGTTCTGATAAGTGGATATCATAGTGTACCCTCTGAGAATGACTATTGGTCGACAAGTGATGACTTAGCTATACCAATATTTCCTAACACTATGAACAGGGAAAAGTTCAAATCCATCAAGAAGTATTTTCATGCTGCAGATAACAATAATCTGGCAAAATCAAAAATGGCAAAGATTTTACCCCTGCATGATATGCTAAGAGATAATTGTCAAAAACATGGTATTTTTCATGAATTTCTGAGCATAGTTGAATCAATGATCCCTTATCATGGCCATCATAGTGCTAAGTAGTTCATACGAAATAAACCTGTCAGATCTGGTTATAAGATGTGGATGATGTGCAGTGCTGATGGCTATCCATATAACTTTTCAATTTACTGTGGTAAGAATGAAAATAGGAAGCTGCCACTTGGATCCCAAGTCGTTATGGAAATGTTGCAGCCAGTAGTGAATAAGGATTCACATGTCATATTTTTTGACAACTTTTTCACCAGTTATGCATTGATGGATGATCTTACAAAACAAGGCTTTCATGCTTGTGGAACAATCAGAGAAAACCGTACAGGAAAATGTCCTCCTTTGCCATAGAAGGAATTGAGAAAAAAGAGAGAGGTTCTTACGACTACAGATCAGATGATACGGTCTTATGTGCAAGATGGTATGATAACAGTATTGTTACAGTTGCCAGTAACTACTATGGAGTCAGTCCCATTCAGAAAGTTAATAGATAGGTGAAGAATGAAGGAAAAAGGACAGTGGAACAGCCATATCTAATAAGTATGTATAATAAAGGAATGGGTGGGGTAGATGTATGCGACAAAATGTTGTCAACCTACAGGCCAAGGCTGCGATCAAAGAAATGGTGGTGGAATATATTCTCACAACTACTGAATCTCTCCATTGTAGCTAGCTACAGATTCTACCAGAATGTGAATTCTGACTCTCGCGTAACCCATAAGGATTTCAGACGTGAAATAGCTTGTACGCTGGTAAAAATCCAAACATCCAGAAACAGACAAGGATGGCCAACATCATCTGTACCAAGGGCAGTACGATATGATAAGATGAATCACTTTCTTGAGCAGTGCTCTCAAGGTAGGTGCTATGTCTGTAAGAAAAACACACGCCTGAATTGCAAAAAGTGTGAAAAAAGGCTCCTCAAGAAGTGTAGCATCACATTCCACAAGAAGTAAGTTCAACTGTTTCTCAAAGAATCAAATACACAGCAAAATAATTAATATTAATGGATCTTTGTCATTGCAATATGTGATATTTTAAGATTCACACTAAATAAACAGACATTTTTTGTTATTTTTGTAAAAAAAGAACGATTTCTATTTTTTATACCAAAATTGTACCCCCTAAGTGTCCAACGTTCCCATTTTGGGAACACATTAAAAACCAATAAAGGAAATAATAAACTGAAGATTTTTGGTTTTATTATCATAAAGTGCACCTAAACGAATAAGTTCTGATATATTCATGCCTCTAATTAAAATCCTTCAATATGCGGACATTAAAGGGTTAAAATATATTACATAATTTATTTGTATGTATACAATGAATTATTCATTGTAAACCATTTTAGTTTTTTTGGCAAGGAATATTGTGCCTTATTCTGCTGTATATAGATTTCTTATTGTTTGACATATCTCTACATCTCATTTTATTTTTCTTAAAGAATAATAGGTACACATACTTATTATTATGCACATAGATCATTCAGCAAGGGAATAAATCTTTCGAGTGATGTTGTATCTGACTTTCCTTTAATTTAGATATATACAAATTACAGTACATTATTTTTTATGTAAATTCTGTACTTTATATAAATCAACAGTTTAGTTGTTTCTTTTTTTGTTATAAGAGAATGCTTATTTTATGAATAAAGAATATTAATAAGGGAATACGTTTTTCTAATCAAATTATAGTTGGCTTTCAAATGTTTGAGATTTTACGGATTACAGTGTAAAATTCTATATTCCAATAAACCTCAAAATAGAAATATTTCGAAATATACTGCACAGTGATGATTAATTTACCTATAAAAAATAACATATTCTTACAATAATTACAACAGAGAAAAAAAAAAGCAAAGTTGCCGTAGAGCTTCGTCTCTACTGTATAGTATTATGAGCTGGACGAAACCTTTCAATATGGCCGCCCGAGGTCACGTGTTCGGCAGGGAGATCGCCACTCCGGGTATATACGCTCTATGGTACGTACTTACACATGATTGCCATAAGTGTTACCAATGGCAGGTGGTTACCAAGAAGAGGAGATAAGCAACCTCATCACTAAAGGCTACGTACTGAAAATTGGAAGCGGTGCTACTACTCTTACGCCAGACATTTGCGTGTGTACTGCAAATATATATGTACGTTTACATAAATATTTAATGATATATATACACATATATATATATATATATATATATATATATATATATATATATATGTATATATATAATATAATATATATTATATACAAATATGTGTTCATATATATATATATATATATATATATATATATATATATATATATATATATATATATACATACACATATATGTATATATATATATATATATATATATATATATATATATATATATATATACATATACATACACATATATATATATATATATATATATATATATATATATATATATATATATATATATATATATATATATATATATATATATACACATATACTGTATATATATATACACATATAATATATATTATATACAAGTATGTGTTCATATATATATATATATATATATATATATATATATATATATATATATATATATATATATATATATATATATAATTTATATATATATATATATATATATATATATATATATATATATATTATATAAAATACTGACCAACCTGGCGCTGCCTGGAAAAACTCTGAATGACATTTGATAAACTATCTCTCCCGCTTTCTCCTCCCTAACACGCACAAGTTTACCTATCATTTCTACTGTCAGTTCATCAAAACTGCCGTTAAAACTTGCCTGTAGACAACAGTTTGTGGGCGAAGACAGTCCACTCACCAGGACGGATGAACTGATGGTATTACCTAAATAACTTCGGCCGAGTGACAGGTAACTGCACGTGTTGTGACAGTTTGCCACTGTATTTCATCAGGCAAACATCTCGGATGCTCTGGTCAGGATATGAATAAATTATGTAAAGGCTTATTCATTTCACTGTTAGGCCCTTCAATGCTATTTGTAGGCCGTTACAAGTCCAGATCATACAACAAAATTGTATGAGAACTGACGACTTTTTTTAATCAGAAATATTCAGTCTATATTCTGTTATGCCTTTTTACTTCTTTCTTATTATTAAGTGTAATGCTGCAAGAGTTAGCCTTCCGCCCCCTCATCATATTAAGAAAAAAGTGGCAAAGCTATTTCCTATACGGCTAACTTCAACTCGTGATATACTAGTTTTAGGGATGTTTTTAACATAACATAATAAATTACAACTCACTATCTTTACACTGACATCAAACTCCTTAATGCAGAATTGCTTATATAGTCACACGTACTGCATCTATAACCCTGGTCAATTCGTACAATAACGTGATCGTGAATCAAACAATATCTTTCCCTTGGATGGATGTTAGGCAACCGGTATTTATTGTTTTGAATAAATAAGCGTTGATAAAAGATAGAAATTAATATACATCATTCTAAAGGTAAAAACGAAGACGAAACGGACGAATTAATGAGGAAATTCGTATTTGAACGAATAAAAAATGAAGCAAATATCGTACATGTTGACGTCGGCCTTATCCAGCAGCTACTTAAGATACAGTGTTCATTGGCTATGTAAATATTAAATTATTACCACAATTTTAATTTTAGTTCGCTGTAGAAAGAGCTGCAACTGTTTTCGGTTTCCTGTACATGTTAATGAACGCGTTTCAGTTTCCTTAGATGTTTGTGAGGGAATGTAGGCCGAAGTCTGAATGGTCTGATATAAAAATTATCGATAAATGGTGATTTTTTTTAGTGGATTAAGTCTTTAGATAAGATGATGGTAATACCTGAAAGTACTTAAGAATTTGTTTTTTGTTGGCAAGGTGTAGTTAAGATACGATTGGCTTAAGATCAACAACAAAAAAAAAATGTGGTATTTTCGTCCCAAGTAATGTTTAAACAAGGAGGTAGTTTTATCACAGAAGCATTTAGTTTGCTAATACGCATGCGCGGATGGTGATGGATTTGTTTCGTCTCCTCGATGAATTATTTCTTGATCTCCAAAGCTGTGCCCATGATTAAGAATTTTTTTTTTCGTGGATTACGTAGTTAGATATGATGATGGTAATACCACAGGGTACTTAAGAATATGTATGTTATTGGCAAGGTATGATTAAGATAGGTTTTGTCGGGAATTTCCTTGACAGACGTCACTGTATTTTCGTTGTGCTGACAGACAGCACGATCAACCCACGATCAACGAAAGAGACTTAGCCCCCACGCAAGGATAAATGAGTCACGTACCAGGTTTTCTCGATTTGTTTACAAAAATAAAACCATCTCAATCATCACCATCACATAACAAACAAACAAACCCCCCCCAAAAAAAAAAAAAAACACACTAACGAACTTACAACCTCCGTACTTGCAACATGAAACACATGTTCTACACGACTGCCTTCAACCTCAAAGAGACACTGGAATTTAATTACAATTAACACGATGCCACCGCAGTACACAAACGCCTTAACAGTTACTCTTACCCAGTCATTCTCATTGCAACTACGCAAGGACACTCACAGCAGCTATCTTAACACAAATCTTTGGGAGCCCAACACTCATGTCTGTTACTAATGGGATCTCTGGATCGACAAAGAAGAGAAAAGCGCGCGGCAGTCTCAGTTCCCTGTCCAGGCGGTTGCTAACTGGACTAAGCTACTTTTAGTTACTTGGGCTTAAGGACCCCAAACTCACAACAAATCACCCACACAAGCAACAAGAAGAAACATGACACACAATGGGTGTCACTAACAATGTAAATCAGTGGAACACAGAAATCAATTCACTCAGCTAAGCAAGTAATCCAAGTAGTAATCAATAGAACATGTAGTTTTGCTAGAAAACCGACCAATTAAAGTAAGAATTGCAACAATAAGGAATTAGTCCCAAGTCGACCAATGGAGGTAAACTTAGCAATAAGATTACATACATGGAAATGATTCAATGCAATCAACACAAGGCAATGCTCTCACCAAGGCATTGTTGACGTCAATAGATAAGCATGAGACATTAAAAAGCATCAATAATAAGCATGAGACATAAAAAACCATCAATAATTAGCATGAGACATCAAAATGCATCAATAACAAGCATGAGACATCAAGAAGCATCAATAACAAGCATGAGACATCAATAAGCAAGGCCTCAGTATAAAAGGCTATGTCAGTAGTAATCACTGATATAATACATGCAAGTTCAAATGAGTATACCAACTCAGTGGCCTAATGTACCTCATGCAATGGCAAGATTCGCAGCTATCAAATGCAATACATTAATTGTTTACCACTCGACCTTTGTATTTTGTCGTCAGTCATACAATTAAGAGATTTACTGCTCTGACTAGCAGCATACAGATCGTGGTTTGTGCGACTTCGCGTGCAACATTCTGGTTCATATGAACTCACAATTGCTCCTGCGGAGTCTTGAGAAGAATCGAATCTCGTTCCTCCGGGTAATGTTGAGGTACAATCAGATAATCACATTTCCTACACTACTGGGGATGCCCCTAGTAACCACTCCTGTCGCATACTGAGGCACACCCACCTACGACCCTACGCCTTCAAATCCCTTCCCGACTTCCACACTTTACAGTTCGCCTCGGGCTGCGATGCAAACTATTACACAGTTCCATCTCGAATCCACTCTGCCATTCTCTGTCTCTGTTCAGTAGCAGCTCTTCTTCTTGGCCTCAATGCAGTCTGTTCCAACACTTCATTCTGACACTGTCTATCATCACCTTCATCCCTATCACTAGCTACCTCTCGATCATCAATCTCGAGTCTATCAGTCTGGTGTGTGATATTAACTATCTCACTGTCATTATCACTATCATCACTCTGCTCTCTTACCTGCATCCCAGTACCTTTTCCTTCGTCAGCCTAGTGCTCATTCAGCTCGAGAGGCACAAGGTGTTTAACCAATCTCAAGTGCTCTTCTCCTTCAAACGGAACCTTCACAGAACGTATCACCCCTTTCTCATCAGGATAAATCTCCACTATCCGTCCCAGGGGCCACTGATTTCTCTTGCTGTTGTTGGCCTTAACCAGCATAATGTCTCCGACGTGCAGCGGAGTTGGGGTTCCTTCTTTGCAATCGTGTCTCTCTTGAAGCGACTTTAAATACCCATCCCTCCAGAGGGTCTTGAACCTCTCCAGAGTCTCTGTTAGACAGAAGTATTCGTGAGGAAACTGTTGAGTAGTTAATGTGGCATACATTTCTTCGTGAGGCACTATGGGAGGCAACAGGCGAATCACATCGCCCCGGATGAGATGGGAAGGTGTCAGGACCTTGTTTTCCCTGGTGTGGCTGGCGTACATCAGCGGTCTGTTATTAATCACTGCCTCGGCTCCCTTGACGAGGGTCCTCAGCTGCTCCTCTGAAATGATGGCGCGTCGTAACGTCGTGGAGAGTGTCCTTTTGACTACTCCCACCATCCTCTCAAAGAACCCCCTCCCCCTTCCATGGAGATCGCGGGGTCTGAAATGCCCGTCGAATCCTGCTCTCATGCAGGAATTGTTGAGTGACGTCCTCCTTGTATACCTCACGCAGGAATGTGCTGGCTGCTCTGAACACCATGGCGTTGTCACTGTATATCCTCGATGGAGCGCCATGGGTTGCAATGAACCTTTGAAGTAATAGCACAAAGGTGTCTGCATCCAACCTGCTGCAGTAGTCAGTGTATACTGCATGGCTGGCCAGACAGGCGATAATGAGGAGGTGCCCCCCCCCCCCTCCCTAACCTTCAAAGAACCTGTGCGGTCTACTCCCACTTTCTCAAATGGGCGAAGTAGTGGAACTCGGTCGGCTGGGAGTGGAGGAGGCAGCGGTCGTCATAGAAGAGGCTTGAAGGCAATATTACAAGCTCTGCAGCTTCGTTCTACGCCCTTGGCCAATGATCTCAAACTTGGAGTCCAACATTCCTGCTGGAAAAGGGTCCTTAGTATATTTACACCACAGTGAATGTGCGTTATGTGAAGGTGCTCTAGATAAAGCAGAGTTAGTCTTCCTTTATGGGGCAATAACACCAGCTGGCTTTTACATGACTCATTGTTCAACAGTAGATTACTAGAATGAATGATACCTTCTCTCAAAGTTAAATTCAACTGACAAATAAAATTATCAGTGTGTTTAGGCACACGCTCACCATTTTCCAAGCGACCACACACAGTTGGGAAAAGGTGCCTTTGCTCAAGGTAAACTAATTTAAAAAATGGATCAGGGCTACTATGCATGAACTTTAATACGTATTGCATTACTCTCATCATTACATGAAATCCACCCTACTTCCCTCTATGTTCCAGAGTTCTGCAGGTTTGGACAGGCTTCCTTCTTCACGCAATTCTCTAAGGGCGGAAATTACGGAGATGTTGCTTAGGTCAGTTACAGCAGCTTTGCTTATGGGTGGCACTAGTTCTCCAGGATGGTGTAGATAGTCAAGGCCTTCCTTCCAAAGGCGACATCCGTGCGAACAATTGTCACACTCAATCACTTGTCATATGGACCTCCGGTCACATTTCACTCATGCCTCGAGGCACTGAGCTCGAGCAAGGTGAACATTCACAAAAATGATAAAACTCAGTTTTCAAAATGCGAACGAAGCTTCTCATTGTCTCTGAGCTGAAAACAGCTATCATCACCATATCAGACACCTGCTGTGTTTGCAGCCCACAAAATTGGGAAGATGCTGAATCAAAGTTCACCTGTACATATGTATATATGTTTATATATATATATATATATATATATATATATATATATATATATATATATATATATATATATATATATATATATATATATAATGTATACACACACACACACACACACACACACACACATATATATATATATATATATATATATATATATATATATATATATATATATATATATATATACATATATATATATATATATATATATATATATATATATATATATATATATATATATATATATATATATATATATATATATATATATATATATATATATATACTGTATATATGTGTGTGTATGTATAATACAAAAAAGAAAGATAGAAAAGAGCGACATAAAGAAAGGCTAACCCAGGACTAACTGTACAAGCAAAATACCGCACATGCATGTCTCCCGAAAGGCAAAGGGGCTCCCGCCATTCCGAAAAGATAGATGTTGCGCTTCTGGGATTTACTAAAGTAAACGCAGCTGAGTCCTGGAAAATGATGAAATATATATTCAGCGACATAAATAAACAAGAGAGAGAGAGAGAGAGAGAGAGAGAGAGAGAGAGAGAGAGAGAGAGAGAGAGAGATTCAATGTATAAAAACATGCATCGCTCTTTTTCTTATCCGGTGTATCGATATAATCGCATTTTTATCAAAATACTGTTGTCATCATTTGTCACAGTTAGACCTAAATATTTCAAAAAGCTTAAATATCTTAATAAAAAATACCGTATTTTACAAATACACAGCCTTCATGATTTTCTTGCTTTTCAGTTTACATTTTAATTTTTTTAAGTCGTGTTTTCCTCTTTTTAGCTATTGTTATTTCTCGTATTTTCTTATATTTCGTTGCCCCTGTCTGTACCATGACAGATAAACTTTTAAATTTTTATTGTTTAAGTTTTGCATTTTACTTTCTGTCATGGACCGAACATACTTTTCTAACTTTTTAATTTTCCTTTGATTCAATTCTCAATGACCCCTGTCACAACTTTCTTATCTGTACTTTGATTTCCTGAAACAACGCCACATTAGCTCACATTTGGAATCTTTCCTAGATAGTGACCCCCAAGGGTTTTAAGCCGGTTAGTACCCACCTTTGCGGCGTGTTTAGTACAAGCCCTTTGGGATTACCGTTATAAACATAAACAGAAGACTGTAAATATCATTATTATAATGACCCCCAAGAAATATTAGTCCTAGATTACGACCCTCGAAAACCACAGGGGGGGGGGGGTTCACTATCTAGGAAAGGTCCCACATTCGTATATTGGTATCCACATCATTCATTATTTCAGTGAGAGGCTGTTATTACTGATCACCGGAGCCTAAACCACAGACACACTAACGCTAACAACTCGGTGTCACTGAGAAGCAAATTGTGCTCCATCAGTGCGTCAAAGACTGGCAGGCAAAGTCTATTTGTGTCTGTTTAATACACTAGCAGACCCATTTCACGTTGCATGCGCATCCCTGGACGAATAAACAACTCTCTCTCTCTCTCTCTCTGGTATACACAAGTTTACCAAAAGGAAATCAAAAGTATCAAGCTAGACTCCCCGCATCAAGCAATGCATTAAGTGACAAGTGAGCTTAGTGACAACCCAACTTCGGTTGAACAACGCATCTCTGTATGCGACACAGCAGGGGACACATTATACTCTGAACTACTGCGAAATTAAACTCATTTTTAGGCAGGACGTGCTACAGTGTGACCTTGTCCCTATTGCAGCAGCCCACCCCATCCCCTGTTTTCTAAAGCCGCCAAAAGAAAACTTAGTATTTATGTTTACTCCCCTTTTCACAACACTAGCTGTAGCTACTGAAAAAAAACAATTTTACTTCCTTGTTTTCATCTAATTCTTCGTTAAAAGATTCCATTGCTGCCTGTCCTTTTACTTACAATGTTATGCTTTCTATCAGTGTCTCTGAAGATTGAAAAATCCTTGGCAGGATAGCATCCACCCTTGACCTCTCGAAGAATCTGAACATGAGCTTTCTCCGTATTTCGTCATGTTTTTCGCCTTATCCTTAATCCTGGTATATATCTTTCCATTTGGAAGATGTCACTTGCATACCCCGATAACAAAAAGTACAATCATCCTAACTCCTCTAACTCTCCGCTTAATTCTTTTACTTTTTCCGTATTCAAATTCAACATATCTATTCAAAGAATACCTACTATACAGGTGGAATTTCACAAACTTTCCTCTGACCATTCGAAGAGTTCTCAGGTTGAATTTCGCCTTTATTGGGGCTATGGCTTGCAGAAAATATTCTTAAATGTAAATTAAATGATAAAATATAAAAACTAATTTATGAAAATACAAAGGCCCATGGGGCAATTAATAAAGAAAACTCCGAATTTTAAAAATCTTAAATTCTGATTTTCATCATTACTTAGTTTTTATTTATTTATTTGTTTTTTTTTATTGTGCACATAGAAATTTTAGTAAATGTATTTAATGCGTGCGTGTGTTCTAGTGCAGAAGCATATGCCTTTTTACATATTTTTAAAATTTCATTTTTCATTCGCCATTAGTCCCAGTGCTTGGCCTATGGCCTAGACCTGGTACTCCATTTCATGTTAATCCTTCGGGCTAGCCTTATGAGAGCCATTAATCAGCTCAGTGGTCTGGGTAAACTATTTTAATAATGAAAAAAAGAAGATATGCTTACGTGTAGGATCTCGCTCCGAGCCCTCCCAAAAAGGCTTGTAAAAGAAGATTTGACCAAATTACTGGAGTAAATAGGCATGCAAGCACCCATGTTTACATTTATGCATGAATAATGCTAAAAAAAATATGTAAAAATTGTTTGAAGAAATCTTTCTTCTCTAACCACGAAAAAAGAAGTTGAAGTTTTCACTCGTATCCTCTTGCTCTTAAGAGATGATATTGCACGGTAGAGGGCTATGTTTTACACGGAATTCGACAACTGGGCCTCATTTCCTGAGATATTTCTCCAAAATAGAATGAAGGGAAGCCAGAAAATTTGCTCTGGAGTAGCGTGAAAACGGCATTACTTTTACCCTTTTCATATATTTTCGTATCTGATGAAATTTAAAATACGAGAGAGAGAGAGAGAGAGAGAGAGAGAGAGAGAGAGAGAGAGAGAGAGAGAGAGAGAGAGAGAGAGAGAGAGAGAGAGAGAGAGAGGTTTTTAAACCATAATGATTATGGCACAAATACAATAAAATTGTAAGAAAACTGATTAAACAAATAAAACTAACACATCAGTATTGGGCTAATTACCGTGTTTAAAACAGGTGATCCAAATAAGATTTGAAATTGAGCAGGTAAACAACAGTGCACACTGCAAATACAAATTGGTGATATCTCCTGCATTATTTGGTCTTGTTTCCTTTAGTTAATGGTATTCAAAATCAAAATGTGAAATGTTAACGCCACCTGATGGTAATATATCACCTGGAATTTGGTCAGGTAATCTGAACATGCATAAGGAACATATGTTTATGATATTGTTTCAATGTAATCACCTGACAAGCTTAGCGCTCTATTCTCCAGTAAATATCGAGATGACTTCTAATCCTTCCAAACCCCTTGGCAATAACGGAACATAAAAGACATTGTCATACTTAGTCTGAACGAACGCACCTAAAATGAATAAGGAAAATATGCAAATGAGACACTCAGGAAGTCGAATAATGTGCACAAACATGACGAGAATGGATTCAATCTGTCAATGGTTTGTTAGTCGGGGTCGTTGCAAGTGGAAATCTAGCATGTGGTGGAGCGAAACTTAAGTAAAATGACATTATCCTAAGTATGACATTATTCTTCTGGAAAGAATGCTTTTCATCCACCAAAAGGCTCAAAATAGTGACCCTACTTCAAATGATTCTAATTAGCTACACTATAGCCACTATTTCATTCATAACAGAAAACCTATTGCGATCTATTCACGTTTTTATGAAAACTATGTGTGGTTAAGTTTCTCGTTCTTTTGGAAACGATACACTGCTTAGTTAAGACTGTTAAAATAAAATAAATGTTATTTAACATCATTAAATCATTCGTCATTTCAGTATCTCCACAAGTAGGAAACAGATATGAGAGAGAGAGAGAGAGAGAGAGAGAGAGAGAGAGAGAGAGAGAGAGAGAGAGAGAGATAATTAAGCAAATGAGGCACTGAGGAAGAGGAAAAATGAGCAAAACATGGCGGAACTAATTTAATCCTTCAAAATGATCGTGCTTGTCAGTCGTTTCAACTTCAAAGCCTAACGTTTGGTGTAGGGGACTTTGAACAAAATGACATTTAAAGTTATGCAATACTTCTCTTCGTTAGAATTCTTTTGGGGAACGAAAACATTAAAAATAATGACCTTACTGCTACCATACAATAAAAAACCATTTAAAATTAAACCCTTCCCTCTTCAGCACACCATATTCATCACCTGTGCTTGCTATCAATTTAAGATGGTAAATTCATCCCCTTGTAGAGCTTAAATTGCAACTATTTCACATAATTACATAAGGTTGGCATGGCAAGTTTCCCCTTCTTTTGTAGAGATGTACTGCTTCGTAAGACCGCTAAAAGTTTTTTTATACTATTTTTTATATAAACAGTTGATGTTAGAATGTTATTTAATGTCACTGTCCGACACAGCTTCAAAATTTGTGCAAATATACCTCTTCTTTCACAGTACGTACAAATTTGCGGCAAAACCGTCAAGAAATGGAGTGTCACCACTTGCACGGCACCTTCCCCTCCCCTCCCCGCCTCAGCCCCTCCGGCTTACTCTCCCTGAAGGAGTGAAACCTCCTCAAGGTATACTGATAAGCACAACGAAGGAAAAGTATGGATAAAGGGAGAGACGAAACCCCAGAAGACTGGTAAAAGATATGAATGAAGACAGCTAAAAAATAGAGGAGAAAGAGGTGAAACTCAAATATCTGTCCAAAGCCAATAGAACCAAACATTCTAGACGCAATGAGCAATATTTGGCTTTTAATACGAACTTATAGTAAATAATTGCCACCCTTTCTTCAGTAAATTTCTTTAACCGTTCCGAAACCAATTTCTAGCTATAAGTTTCCTCTATCCAAAAAAGTATATTATCGTCTGTTAAGTGAGGAAAAGAAGCTAAACGCGATAAAGGGAAAAATACAACTTCTAAAGAGTTTGCTGTGGATGCCGCCGTCCAATCACTTCTCAAAAAATAACTTCAGAATCTTAGATTCTGAGCACTTCTCTTAGATTGTAGCAAATTATGTCCATTTTTGCACGGATTCACTCATTCGTTCTCATTCAAGAGGCAAATGCTATATCTGAACGCCAGTGACTATACATATTACCAAAAAGTAAAAAGGTCATATTCATGATAAGGTAAGAATATAATGTCAAGGAAAACAACATTCCTTATTGCAATACTCAATACTTATACCATCATTACTAATATACTAGCACCCTCCCCAGAAAAATTAAAATGGGGAACAGAGGACTGGTACCGTGTACTCGATTACATGCGGGGATAGGACATCATTAAGCGAATTTCCGATAAAACACATTAATTTACAATTACCCCAGAACAAAAGAAGACAATATAATCACTAAGCACAGGGTGCACTGAGAGGAAAAAAAACACATCACTCTTTGCCAAACGACTTTTTCCTCTAGCCCAAAATAAAAAGAACCGTTAATGCATTTTGCAACTGGCCCACATTTTCTTCTAAAAAATCTCAAGACTGGTCTCACTGACATTGTAACATAACAGAGCTAGCGAAATGAGTAACGTAGCTGGCCTTCCAACTAGTTTACCTTTCGGACCCTGATATGACGTCAGTAGTGAATTTGGGGAGGAAAGGCCGTAAAGGCTACAGTTGCCATTTTCTTAGGAACCTTATCCAAACATAAACAAAATTCTTACTGGTATCAACACAGTTACCATATTAGCCAGAGTAGTTTATGGAAAACATTTCATTACCAATCATACCCCAGGCGGGAGAAATCAAAGTTATAGCGATACATGATTAATTGGGTTGCTATATAGACTGAGGAGATCAAGCAAGATTTCGGTGTTACAAACTCCTCCTGTCCTTGGCAGGTGATGGAGAATGAGATGCAAATATGTTCATCCAACTAGGGAAGGTTGCGTCATTTCACAAGGATTCCTTCAGAATCCTACAAGTAGAACATGATGAAAGTCTGCGGAACTTTTCGAGTCTGGCCGAAACAATGGTGTTCGTTGGGGGATCTCGTTGTTTTTAATTACGTTCAGCCAGCACTTCTCTTTTAGTGAGACGCTGTCAAGTTCTCATAAGAATGAATAAATATACGTGCAATCATAACGGTGAAAATGGAAACATTTTACCAGGTGCATTACACACCAAGAGCAATAATAATAATAATAATAATAATAATAATAATAATAATAATAATAATAATAATAATGACTTGCCCCCATCTTCTGATCTTCCCAGAGGAAAAGAGAATTTCCTGGAAAACGTCTTTCTCCGCTCATAAAAGAACATCAGTCCATTGACGGTCTCATATTTTCCAAAAAAATTCTTTGATGCTGTTCTTATCAAGATTCCAAACAGAGAAAAATGAAGGTAATTTCTCCTCTGGTTTTTCTTCCATTCACATCCCCGATGCCCAATAAAACGGCATCACATACTCAGACACATAAAAACGACAATAATATTAGCAAGAAAGATGATAACAAAGGCATTGATGATAATGATATAAAACACATCATATTCATATCACTATCACTACTACCTCTACTACTACCGCTACTACTAAAGGGCATATTGTGCTGCTGCATACTCTTGGAATCGTAGCGGGAATCATTGCAACCATAAATTTCACCATCCCCCCCCCACCTGCAGTTTCTAGGCACGTCTCATTCTTTCCATAAATGGACTGAGATGCTGTACAAGTTATCACCTGGCTACTTTGCCTCAAAATATTTATGTTAAGACAAACCTCCTCCACAGCCACCTGAATCACAGAATTGTGACACACATAGCCAACATTATATTCACTAATGCAAAGACGGTATAGGAGGAAACGAACCAGATATCCTACTGTATATATTTCTCAGTATAGTGGGTTCACTTCACCCATATCTATGGATTTACCCACTCTGCATCCAACCAGCAGTGCACAGACCTATTATTATTATTATTATTATTATTATTATTATTATTATTATTATTATTATTATTATTATTATTATTATTATTATTATTATTCATGACACGAACCCTATTCATATGAAACGAGCCCAAAGGGGCCACTGATTTGAAATTCAAGCCTTCAAAGAATATGGCGCTCATTTGAAAGAGGTAACAGAAGGTAACAGGAAATGCAGAAAGAACAGATAAATTATTAGTAAAGAAAACAAAAATTACCAAATTAACAAATAAATAGATAAAAATGTAAATAAATAATTAAAATACAAGGAAAATGTTTTATGGTAGTAATGCGTTATATCTTCACTTGCGCAACATCCTCCGGGAGTCTGTTCTACAGTACAACAGTGTGAGGAATAAAGGACCTCTGGAATTGAGAGTGCGATAGCAAGGCACATTTACTGCATATTGGTGGTGCTGTTCAGCAAATCTGGTTGCTCTCCGCAGAAAAAGTGGATCAGGGATCAATTGTTAATGCGAAAGATGTCTGTTGAAATACAACTTATAAAAAAAATGACATACAAGTCAGAGCTGCTAATATTAGGAAACAGAAACCTACCACCACGGACCACTCTATCTAAAAGAGATAAATCTCTGGCAGAAGCAGACGTCCACAAAGGAGAACAGTATTCTAGTAAAGGAAGGACAAATTACCTAAAACATGCTGCAGTGATTTTATCACTGTAATTAATATATGAGACATTACGCAGAATACCTAACTTTCGTTTGGCATTTGCTGACACTTTCATTAGATGGTTCTCAAAAATAAGCTGTGAGTCAAAAGATAAACCACGAATAGTTAAAACTTCAGACTCATTCAACAAAGTCCCTTCCACCTAAAGGTGAGGATGGGGTGGAAAATCTGCTAGTCAACAGTGCTTTCGTTTTACTGAAGTTCAGTCTCATACCCCACCGACTGCACAATTCAGTAATTCGCTCCATAAATATTGATCCACAAACGGTCTGTGATGATGTCTCGCATTTTAAGGCTCGGGTAGTCAAATGGACTTATTGGCCAGCAACTGTCAAGGAAGAGATTTGCTTTGCTATCCACTTCCGGGCAAGACTACGCACTTACAACGTATACATCACCTCAGACCCTTTACGAGGAGAACTGAATATCTCTAGCAACTGCTGCTGCTGACATGGGACAAGATATGTAATAACATACCCGTCCCTGTGAATAAAGTGATGGCCGTATGTCTCACTGGTAAACAAAACAGCTCATATCTCCAAAGAAGATGTTTGTCTCATCCTGTTCCCAGGCGTGACTGCTAGACTGCGTAAGCTGTATTATGTATTTATGTATCTATCTATCTATTTCCCGATCAACTGACAGACAGATACAGAGATAGATAGATAGATGACCTGGTAGCGTGGAAAGAATGGAGACGAAAGATTGAGGATTAATTAAACTCTGTGTGTGTGTGTATATATATATATATATATATATATATATATATATATATATATATATATATATATATATATATATATATATATATATATATATAACAGTATATATATATATATATATATATATGTATATACATATACATATATATATATATATATATATATATATATATATATATATATATATATATATATATATATATATATATATACAGAGAAGGAGAGAGAGAGAGAGAGAGAGAGAGAGGAGAGAGAGAGAGAGAGAGAGAGAGAGAGAGAGAGAGAGGTCTGGAACGAGGATGGAAGACATTCTTAAAGAAAGCTGGATAGTAGTGTAAAAGAGGTACTGGAAAGGAATGGCTTCATCTGGGAAGCAAGGAAGTATGTGTAAAATAGAAGTGAGTAGCGCAGAGAACGGGGAGTCTGACAAGCTGTCAGCTAGCCTTAGTGTAAGCATATGAAGTAGCTGATGCCATGTTTAATTCAATCTCGGCTTCTAAGACAAATGCCCCATAATTTGATGCACACCTTATATATTCCTCATGATCCTGGTAATATTTGTATAGTGTTACCGAGAAAAACATACACCCGACATCAGTTATATAGGATAGACAGTGCTCATAAATTTAGATCAAGGATCAAAGAAAACTACGTCAACAGAAATCCAGCAGAGATCATTAGGTAATTAATACTTCCCCTTAATTTTTAAAATAACAGACGAAGAACTGTCTTTGGAACAAAAGCCTATTTATGCCAATCTATCATTTCTAAACAGAAGTGCAGTATAGTGCAGTATACCTGATTTAAAAAAAGGAAATCACATGAATATATAGATGTACTTAAAAATTTTAAACAAATGATGGTTTCTTGTATCCCTACTCTCATTTAGAGCGGAAATAAATATCTGTACCTCAACTTACATCAAAATATCTGTCCATTTCACAAACATTCATTCATACTCAAGACCATTCCGCGAACTAGAGCATTTAATACTATCTTATGTGTAATCTCCACTTTTGCTAAATCTTCATATCCTGTTACATAGAAAAATATATGAAAAAAGTTAAAACTACAAAATGAATACCTATCAACTTTATTTGAGTAGTATAAACTGAAAACTAAATGGATGCGAAGAAAAATCCTCCGCAAAATTCAGGGCTTTGAAAAAAAAAATGGGGGTTTCAGGGGGAAAAAAATTTTGCAGATAAAAATTCATTCACTTCAGAAAATATTTTGCGAGACAAAAAAAGAAAGTGACATTTTATGGACACGAGCAATAAACATGAATCAAAATGATTTCACCAGTGTGCAAGGTTTTAGCGTGAAGGAAAATATTTACCCACACAGTCTGCATCTCTTCCATACCATAGTGTCGTTACAGATGCCTTTCTTTCAAACCATTCATACATTTATATATATATATATATATATATATATATATATATATATATATATATATATATATATATATATATATATATATATATATATATATATATATATATATATATATATATATATATATATATATATATATATATATATATATATATATATATATATATATATATCAAATCTTCATAAATCAAGTGATTAGCAGTTGAAACCTGATTACGGTATCCCCGAGAGTACAGATGTATCAGTGTTCTTAAGGGAGGTAATTAACCTTTCGAGAAATCTTTAGATGACTTGATAATTATCAAATCCTTAATAACGTCAAAGGTAATATGAACATCCCTTATCAATTATGCATATCGGTTGCTCCTCTCCTATACAATGCAGCGCTGAGCTATTTGTATTTAAAACAACAATGCAAAACATCAATGAGGACAGCCTTTAAATTATTCCAAAATACACAATCAATTTTATAACTATTAATAAATTAGACTACATTAACGTTAACTGAGAGAGAGAGAGAGAGAGAGAGAGAGAGAGAGAGAGAGAGAGAGAGAGAGTTTAACACGCCTTCATATCCATTCTTCTTCTATTCTTGTATGATATCTAGTCACATTCTTCCATATCTATCAATAATCTTGTGTGGAAGTGTTCACAAAGCCTGTATGGATTTAAGGAGCCTTTTATGAGTTTTTTTTTATGAACTTTTTTCCCTTTCTGCTTAAACTATTTATTTCCATCGTCGAAGACCACACTCACTGCGACATAAGTGTGCATAAATCAGTTACACACATTAACGATGGACAAAATGATAGTACCGACGTTCATATCAAAGAGAAAAAATGATGTGCACCACAGAAAAGATATTAACGCCCTCATCCCCCTCATGAAGTTCCATTAGAATTTATGGCGTCGTTTTCTTGACGTTGCTTCCTAATGGTAATGTGCTTAAGATGATATATAGCCATATACTACTCGCAAGTTCAGTCTCCAAGAGTGTTCCTCTGAAAGCACGGCAGCCAAATGTAACTTGGTAAATAAATGTTGAGTTTTCTGAGAGTGTCTCATATCCCAAACTAATAATAGTAATGAGGAATATATCTTCAAAGCGTTCCGGGAACTGCTACAAGCCTCTTGAGCGGCTGTATGGGGAGTAGCTATAAGCCTCTTCAAAGCGCCATTTTCTATCTCACAAAGTCCCTCGTGACATTATTTAACTTGTATTATTTTCTAATGAGAAACTATTTGTCTGGTACGGGTTTTAATATTTAGAACTTTTTTCCACCTACATATATTTATGTATAATATACAAATTTCGCCACAGACCAAATTTAACATTTTTGCAAAGGAATATAGTGAAATGTAGTTCTTTTCAGTCAAAACTTGTTTTATATTAATATATCAAAAACATGCATAATACAAAAAACATAACACCATACATGCACACACACACATATACACAATATCACAACATAATATACTGTTCAGTAAGGGAAATAACAGAAGCAGCAACCCCAAAACCTATGTCATCACGCGTTGCCTAATGTAAATTTTGGCAATATTCCCGAATGTTTTTGTTTTTCTTTTGAATATTTGATGAATGGTTGTGTAAAATAAAGGGTAATAACATAAAAAGCAGTATGAGTTACCATGATAATAAGTGTCTATTTTTTATTGGTTATGTCTAAAGGTCTATTTTGATAACAATGAAAGCGACTAACGTATCGTTGTCTGTGTTCTTGTTTGTTTGTCACTTTTTGTGGCCATGACTGGACGTCCTAACAACCCTCGGAAAAAGGAGACTGCGGCCTCTTCTGGCAAGCACTGCGAGACCACCAAGACAAAAGAGAAAATCTGCTTCCCAGAAGAGGCAAATACAATGACACAAGGAAAAATCAAAGCACAGCAACAGAAGGAAGTTGGAAGAAAGAGGGGTATGAAGAGAAGTGTTAGCGGAAACTATGTACCTCAGGAAAAGAAGCAATACCAAAGTACTGCTACCTCCATCTCACTGACACCATCAAGGCACGAATGTGATGCAATACCAAGTGCATCAACTCCTCCCCCATTCACTGCCCAAAACCGTCATTTACGGAATGTGACACCTAGCAAATTTTTACCTATATTATTTACCGAAGACGAAACAGACGAAGACATAGATGATACCATCAACTGTGGAGATGGTGATAGTGGTGAGATAGGGACCTCCGACGGCAGGGAAGATGATTTTGAAGCAAGATTATTTCGTTCAGACAGAGGACACATTGAAGAATGTGAAGAAGAGGACAGCGGATATGAAATAGGTAACGTGCGTGGAATACGAGAAGGAAATATTCAGTCTTATATTTGGTCAGATGCCAATAACTTTATCCCTGACATTCACCCCTTTAATGGTAATTGTGCTGGTGTAACAAGTGAGTGGCCTTGTGATGACGCTGCAAGAGAAAGTAAACATTTTCTTGCGCTTTTCAATGAAGAATTAGTTGACCTTATTGTCTGTGAAGCTAACAAGTGTTACCGGTGGGTAATGGAAAATTTCCCTTTCACACAAAATTCAAGAGTTCACAAATAGGTGGACACGGATGCCCATGAAGTTTATGTTTACTATGCATTATTACTACTGATACCTCTAATGAAAAAACATGTCTTACAAGACTACTGGAAACAAGACCCTTTGATTCCTACCCCAATTTTCCCCAAATTCATTAGCCGCGATAGATTCTTGCTGTTGATCCGTTTCATGCACTTTACTGACAACGGGAATCCAAACTCTACAGATCGAATTTGGAAAATAAGACCATTCCTTAGTTTAGTTGTAGGAAACTTCCAAAGGGTCTTTCACCCTTTCCAGAAATTTGTAATTGCTGTGTCCTTTATACTTTTCAAGGGCCGTCTTGTTTTCAAACAGTATATCCCAAGCAAGCGTCACCGTTCTGGGGTCAAATTGTTAATTTTATGCGATTGTGAAAGAGGAGTAGTGCTTGATATTATAGTATATACTGGCACAGATGCTGATATACCAAAAGAGGATCAAGGTAGTGGTTTGCGCTTCTCGGGCGCGGCAGTCAAGAAAATGATGACACCATATATGGGTCACGGACATAATTATATTGTGCACAGACAATTGGTATAGTAGCCCTACATGGCACAATTCCTTCATGTTAATGCCACAGGTACATGTGGCACTGTGAGAGAAAGCAGGAAATATATACCAAAATTTGATGTTCCCTCCACCTCTTATGATAACCCTGGTGACAGCAATACTCCGGATGAGGACGAAACTACAGGAACAAGCCATAAAGCTAAAAAAAGGAGAAAGCCAAAGGCCAAGACCATACATCGCGAAGCAGCTAACAAGATATTGTCTGTAAAGTGGATTGATAGAAGGCCCGTGACTCTCTTATCAACCGTACATAAAGGTGACATGGTGGACACAGATAAGGTCCACCACAGGACAAAAAAAAAAAAAAAAAAAATCTCCAAACCAGATGTTGTTGTTGATTACAAAGAAAATATGCGCCTCGCAGATAAGAGTGAATGCCAGCTAAGTGGGACAGAGTGTATGAGGAAATCCTTCATGTGGTATCACAAAATCGCTCTTCATCTTATTGACATCATTATGCTCAATTCATACAACATTTGGCTTGTGAAGACATCATAATCCACTTGCAAAAAATTAAAATTTCGCGAATTTATATACAATGTTTCATAACAACTTGAGGATTATGGAACCATGACAAGCATGACTCGGGCGTCGTGGACATCCTCCCGTAGAGGTACCTTATCGCGTGCATGGAGCAGCTTATACTATAAGCTAGCATCAACTCCAACACACAACATTCAACGAGGCCCAAAACAGAAAAAAAAACAACCAAACTGCTACGTTTGTACAAATACTTCCAGGCGACAAAAGAAACGAACAAACGTTAGAACTATCTGTGCTGAATATCATGTGCCCTTGTGTCCAGCTGACCGCTTTCGTGCATGGCATACTCAAAAAGAACTATTGAAAACAGAGAGAGAGAGAGAGAGAGAGAGAGAGAAAGAGAGAGAGAGAGAGAGAGAGAATAATCTTTTTATGAAATTTTTTATTTAATGTCTATATTCATTGCTTATTTCCATGATAAGAATTTTCTATACCTCTGGTATATTCTTGCGATAGGTGGTGGTGGTTGTGGTTTTGGTATACGTATTATATAGATATTACAAAAAAAAAAAAAATAAAATAAAATAAAATAAAAACATATTCTAATTAGTCTGACTGCTCTCAAGTAACCCTTAGGTCATGAGCTCATGTAAAGTTATTCATATTAGTTACTGGGTTTATTTACATAAAACTTCAATAATCAGAAGTAGGTTTTTTACATAATTACAATAATTGCTTTCTTTATCTAATTTAAATATCAAAGTATTTTCTTTGTTATAACTATTATATGTTTGCAAAAGGCTAGGAGATTGCATTATTTTTATTCACTTTGTTCCTTCAAATAGCATAGGTTTTTGTTATTGAACTTGTAAGTAATAAAGATAGAATATTCTCTCTAAATATGGCATATCATTTTAACTTACTTTACAATAATAGCAATGGTGATAATAGTTACTAAATGAACAGATAAAGGAAAAATACCTACGAAGCAAATAAAATATTTGTAAACAGTAAATGCTACTATAACACCTAGAAAGGTCACTCATTCTCCGAGAAGAGAAAAAATTCTATATTCTAGGATTTCAAAATATAAAGTAATTTTCATTACCATTACACTCTCCGATATACTGTATAAGTTGTAATGGTTATTTGTCAAAAATAACGTAACAGGGAGTGTAGTAAGTAAAAATACGCTATCCTCTAAGGGGTCTAACAACAAGCCCGTTATACCCAACTCCCTCCCCCTACATTAGTGTGCAAACTAACTGACCAACTACCAGCGGTGCGGTATTCATTGGGCAAAATAAACGTCGTGCAATAAAGTTAACTTTGATGGCTTATAACGAAATAACAAAGAGAAAGAGGGGAAAAAATATTTTGATGATACATGTTTTAAGTAATTACAAAGGCGTTGGTAAAGTTATGTATTAGATTCTGAAGAGTAGCATTATTGTCAAGATAGCCGCAACACTGGACTGTTGTAAAATGATATTGACGCATTTCTCGGGTTAAACAGTCACGTGAAGCAACACACTCCATGATTTATCCAGAACGTAAGAGTTGGACATCATGCATCCATCCATCTCCTTTCCTCAGCAGGTGGAATGGAGAACAGGTAAGGAGAAAAATAAAGACACATGTAATCATAAATTAATATGTGATGGTAATAAAATTTTCTTTACATATGTTCTATCACTTTAGTTCCTTTTATATTGGTTCTTTCCTTTATCTTTTCTCTTTGTCACGTTTCTTCTGGTTTTGGAACATCGCCTCACGAATTCGAAAAAGATCAAAGCGAACTGCTGACAGAATAAAATAATGAAGGAAAAACGTGTTAAAACGTACAAGAAAAAATGAACACCAACTTCTATCAGCCAATGCTAAAGGAGGTATCCTTGCTAAATAATGAATATAGAAAAATTCGAACGATATAAATACAAGTACAAAGTTTCTTTACTCATTCCAATAGGAATTACAAATATAGCAAAATACGAACGATATAAATACAAGTACAAAGTTTCTTTGCTCATTCCAAGTGTAATATCTCCTTCCATTACTCTGGAAGAAATAAGACTATTTACAGGCAATGCTATTCTTGGGCTTTTCCAAACTGCTTTTAATTACAGTAGTGGGTTTGTGGTTCCTTGCTCTCGTCTTGTGTTTTCTAATTTTTCCAATTCAAGACCTAGACTTGCGAGAATTGATTATCTGTTACTCTCGTTTAACTCGTTTGTTATAAACAGTTCAGAGAGGAACAACACTCACATTTCCGACACCAAGGATCTAATATTCTTTCGAGTCCCTGCGGTGGCTTCCAGTGACTCCATTTGCAATGAAAAGCGACCCAGAGGACACCTCCCGAAACCTAATCCACAAAGTGAATCCCTCATGAGACTGTTTTCCACCGGCAGTATCACAACTTTCATAAGCCATCCAAGGCTCAGGCAATTCGATGTTTGCTAATTGTATTAATGGGTAAACTACCAAAGCAACATAATTGCACCATTCGGCGTCCGTTCAATTTTACATTGGTCATTTCATAGCACTCAGTTAGTCCGTATAAACATCACCATAACATACTGTCCTCAATTGCAACACCTGCCTGTGTTATTATTACCGCCCTGAAAACGAAACTGCGTGATATGCCACACACGACTCACTCAAGCAATGATTATCTGACAGCAGAGAATTAGTAGCAGGGGCAGTTTACAAAAATATGAAACGGTATGAAAATATGAAACAGACTGGGATGATGTAAACAACCATTATTATCTGAGAATAAGTGACTGAGGAGTACATATATTTCAGAAAATATGGCTGCTACAATTTTAAAGGACACATATATGCATTTCATAGCTTCAATGCTTTAAGATGTGATGAAAGAATTTATGGAGTCAGATGGAAGTAGGTCGAGAGACTCGAGGTAAAATCTTTGTGTTCAGCAAATAGTTTGATTCCTCAGCAATATTGCCGGTCAGGTGATCTTCCGAAGTGTTATGTATATTCGTGAGTACGTGCGTTAATTTGATCTAGATTGTGCCAAAATCTGCCCTAAAAGTGAGTTTGATCGTTCATTAACGTGATAGAACTGCAGTTGTCTAGACGTAGCTTTGGAGAGGATCCAGGCTTTAAATCGGCAGATAAGGTAGACTTTGAAATCTCTGTTTTTATGGGAGAAAATTGAACTTGTGATTTTTTACCATGATTTTCTAATCATTATGAACTTTTGAACTGGTGTGGGAGATTTAATATGAATATTCATACATCTTTCATATTATTATTTTGTCATGTTACGTTTGCCATATCTTGGCTATGCATTTTACACTTTCCATTATTGTGTTTTGCATTTCATATGTTTTTGGGAGTTTTCTATCATGTTTAATTCTTCCGACAGATGTCTGTGGACAGATGTCGGTGGACAGTGTGGACTGTTTCGAATAACATGTGGTAGACTGGTTTTGACATGACTAATTATTGATTTGGGAGTATGTGTGAGTTTGGATATTTTCAGGCTATTAGCCATAGTGAGACTTCTTTAATCAGAAGTGTTTTACAGTTCAGAGTTTAGTTATCTAACTCGATAATTCATTTATTATGCATTTTAATCTTTGCTTTGTTTTGTTCATTTCTTGTTGGGTTATTTGAATAATAAACCTATTTTTGTAGAAATTATTGCGTTTCTTTAAATGGTCCATTTAATTGATTTGGTGAGAATGAGTGCGATTCGGGTGGGTGAACTTCGGAAAACGATGAGAGAGAGAGAGAGAGGCGATACACAGAGAGAGAGAGAGAGGTGATACACGGTGAGAGAGAGAGAGAGAGAGAGAGAGAGAGAGAGAGAGAGAGAGAGAGAGAGAGAGAGAAAGAGGAGAAAAATAGATGTAAGTGTTGCCGTGAGCGAACGTTCATACGCTGTTTCCTGAATAATGGTGGCAGCCGTGTCTGAATGAAATGGCGGCAGCGGGTGTCTTTTGATTTTAAATGGTGGCAGCATGATTTTAATGTCTTTAATGATGGCGAAAGAGGGAGATTGCTAATAGACTAATTGGTAACGTTGATGCCCAAGGCATAGGCGACTTCACCTAAGAGCTAAGGCGACGGGTCAGTGTTGAATGACTGAGTAGGTCGTGATTACGTGTGAAATGCGGGGAACCTTTCCTCTTTTTTCCGTTTCTATTCGAGTACTGGGAGTGGGGAGTTGTGAAATAGATCTGGTTGATCTCTAGAGCAATTTTGGGGTTAACAAAATACCCAAATAAGTGTGAATAGTGGCGATTGTGAGTTAATTACGCAAAGTGATGATTCAACTAGAAACGCGCTGGGTGTCCTTTTTGCTGAGCCGTCGAGTAGGTGACGTCACAGGTTAGCAAGTTGAGAGATAGGTACTTCGTTTTCTGTTTCAAAATTGGTAAGTACCCCATTCTCGTAAGTTGCGCAGAACGCCGTTTTCTGTTCTTCTTTTAGAGGGGGTAACTTGTGCCTTTCTCTAGTGTTCTTTTGGTTTCTCTTTTTATGTTGTTACGCTCAGGGCGTGTGATTACTCACAAAATGCCGGACGATGCAGCAAGCACATCCCAATCAATTGTGGTGCATAAAGTGACGAACATTAGCGCGGGAATTACAAATTTTAAAGGGCTAGTTGACGGAAAGCTAACCCAAAATATAGAAACTTTCATTGAGTCAGTGAACAATTATCTGAATTCCAAGAAAATTACGAATGGCGCTGAAGCTTTAACAGAGGCTAAATCATTTCTGGATTTAGATAAAGGAGATATTGGGAAACGAGCACGCAGTTTCGGGTTCAGAAGGTGCAAAACTTGGAATGAACTGCAGAAATTTCTACGAGCTACTTATGGCGGAGTTCAACGTGAATGCGCAGTTCGAATTTGCGAGAGTTTCTCAAAATAAAGAAGGGCAATGATTCACTAGTCACATACAGTGCGAATTTATTTGATGCAGTAGTTGAGTTAAAGAAATCTATAATAGGCTCTCCATGGGTAACTGGAAATAATATCTCCTTAGATAATTTTGAAAGATTGTTACACTTTGCTTGCCTTTTAACGTCGGTCCCAGATGTAATTGTAGATAGTTTTGATAAGAGAATTGATCAGGATACAGATGAATCCTTTTTGTTTGCACAGATTAACAAAAATCTAGCAAAATGCCCGACACTGGACAGTAGTTTTGTACAGGGAGGTGCAAAGATGTCAGCTGCGGTTTCCAAACCACAGAATAATGATAGTCGCTCGCATTCGGGAAATGATGCAACAGCGAAGACATGTGCACGAGTAGAATCGAAGAAAATTCCAGAGAGATCAGTCACAACGATACGTTGTTTTAATTGTGATAAAATAGGCCATAGTAAATCAAATTGCAGAGTGAGATATTGTTCAGTTTGCAAATCTTCAGATCATGGATGGAGATTTTGCCCAGCCACAAAGAGTAGAGATTATTCAGGAAGTCCCGGGAGGTTTTTCTAGATATGACAGGAGAATTCCACATGATGCAAGTTCTAGATACACAAAGGAACAGCAGAATTTTCACAAGATAAGTTCGAAAACAGACACAGGATAATGACTAATCAGGTCGTAGAGTCACTAGAACCTAGGCCGATTGTACGTGGATTCTCTAATGGCAATGAAATTCATATTTTCATTGATTCTGGTAGCTCAGTTAACTTAGTAAATGCTGACCTTTTTCACTCGAGGTTTCCAGAGTGCAAATTAGTCCCTTCTAGTGAGACAGTGTGTGATGTACAAGCAAGGAAACTGAATATTTTAGGTTCGTCATTTCTTACGCTTTGTATCGGTGGAAAGACAATAGTAGAATCATTTTTGGTCATAGAAGGATTAGCCTTAGGTGAAATGGTTTTGCTAGGACACCCTTCTTGTATGCGACATAACATCAACATTCTTACGGGAGTTCAGGGGATTACAATAGGTGAGTCGGGTTGTTTTGTTCCATATATACACAGGAAAAAAAACTTGTGAGAAACCTAAGACACAGTCGGAGACATGTGTAACACATTCATTAGAGAGTGAAGATATTCCGCAGAGATCTTTCAAAGGATTTTTGTTGGAAGATATTGAATTGCAACCGCGAGTTCCTACATTAGTTAAAGTGTCGCTGAAAGAGAAAAAGTTTCCTTCTCAAGTGTGCGTTGTTGAGGGAACCGAGAAATTCAAAGACGTTGTGAGTACGGTGTCAGTGAATGAAATTTCAGTCGCAGGCGTGACTTCAGTAGAATTAGTTAGCTATCAAGACTCAGTGAAAAAATATCACAAGGGTACTTATGTAATTGATTTTGAGGAGTTTAATGAAGAGCATAAATTAGTGAGTTTTTTGTGGAGACGGGAATATGTTTCCTAACGAGGAGCAACAGTTCGAAGTCAGGTTCTACATGAACACTTGGCTAAAGTTGATTATCCTGAATATTCAGATAAAGTAGAGAAAGTGTTGAAAGAATATCTAGATATCATTGCTTTGAAGGGAGATAAATTAGGAGTTACAGATGTTTTAGAACATTCAATCCGCCTAGAAAAGGGTACAAATCCCATATATATTCCAGCATATCGAATTCCTTTTAAGATCAGGGAAGAAGTAGAAAAAGAAGTTCAGAAGTGGGAGTCGGAAGGCATTATCAGACCGTCCAATTCTCCGTTTAATTTTCCTTTGCTTGCAGTTCCTAAGAAAGACGGTAGTATCAGAGTTTGTGTAGATTTTCGTAAATTGAATGAAAAAACATGCCCAGATAGATATCCGGTAGCTTGTTTGCCTGATTTGTTTGTGGAGATCGGTGGCAAGAATATATATTCATCTATAGATCTTATGCAAGGGTTTTACAGGTTCCCCTTTGTGAGAGTAGCCGTAAATATACAGCATTTTCGGTACCAAAGGGACATTACGAGTTTAATAGGATGCCTTTTGGATTACAAGGGTCCCCAATAACATTTACTAGACTGGTTAACACAGTGCTTCATGGCTTGTTAGGAAAGTCGGTGTTTGTGTACATGGATGACATTCTCATATGCACAGATACAACTGAAGAACATCTAAAGGTGTTAAAAGAAGTCCTCAAGCGATTACGGTTCGCTGGGTTAAAGGTCAAATTGGCCAAATGTGAGTTTCTGAAGAGAAAAATTGTCTATTTAGGACATGTTATCTCTAAAGAGGAGTTAGAGTGAATGATGAGAAAGTTAAAGCCATTGTGAATTTTCCAGTTCCCAAAACCAGGAAACAGATTCGTTCGTTCCTAGGTATGTCGGGTTTCTTCCGCCGTTTTGTGCGGAATTTTTCTACAATAGCGTCTCCATTGACAGATTTGTTACGAGAAGACGTTAAGTTTGTTTGGGGTGATAGTCAACAATTAGCTTTTGAGAAGCTTAAGAACGCTTTGGTGAACCCACCAGTTTTGAAGTTTCCAGATTTTAGTCAACCGTTCACCTTAGTGACTGACGCGAGTCAGGAAGGTATAGGTGCGTGTTTGATGCAGAAATTTGAGGGGAAATTACACCCAATTGCTTTTTATAGCAGAAAGTTCAAAACACGTGGTAGTAACGAAAGGCTGATGTCAGTTGTGGACAAGGAGGCTTTCGCAGTCGTCTCAAGCCTTGTTCATTTTAAGATGTTGTTGTTGGGAAATAAAGTTGAGATTTTTACAGATCATCAACCGTTGTTAGAGCTTTTTAATAAGCCAAATTTGTCGCCCAAGAGAGCACGTTGGTTCCTAACATTGAGAGATTTTGATGCAAACCTCAAATACATTGAAGGTAAGCATAATGTAGTTGCAGATGCATTGAGCAGATATTTTCCGGTCAAGGATGCGGAAATACACACCGAATCCTGTGTGGGAGAAGAGAGTAAATATTTGGTGTCTAATGTCTCTGATATTAGTAGTTCTGAGAGATCGCATGTAGAGGACATACACGTTCCTACAGTGCATACTTCGGGGAGAAATAGTGAGTCGGCAGTCTCGGGAGAGATTGTTATTCGTGATAGTGAGAGTAACGCAGTGTGTTATATTACGGGTGAAAATGTCACTTGGGACATAGGCTTGCTGGAACAAAAGCAAGATGAAGATAAATTGTTGTCAGATGCTAAGGCATTTCTTAAGGGAGTTTCACCGAAGAAAGGGTATAAGTTGCCTTTTTCTGGTCTAGAGTTGGAGAATAATTTATTGGTGAGAAAAGTTAAGTATAACTTGCGAAGTACTCGAAGCATGGGTGAGATTACACAAATCATCGTGCCAGAGAGTCTAGTACCACAAGTTCTAGACATTGTACATTGTAAATTTGGTTCTCCTCATTTGGGTGTAGACAAGACGTATGAAAACGTCAGGTCAAAGTTCTTTTGGAAAAATATGTTTTCCGCAGTAGAAGCCTTTGTGAAGAAGTGTGCTATTTGCAATGCGAATAAGCCAGCGACGACAGTGTCGTGTCGTTTGGGTTCATATCCCATACCACATAGGCCGTTTCAGAGAGTGCATATGGATATTCTGGGTAACTTCTCAGAGTCCGCTTATGGTTATAGACATTTATTAGTAGTTGTTGATGAGTTGACTCGCTTTGTCGAGATTTTCCCACTGAAATACAAATCAGCTGAGGAAGTTGCTATAGCGTTCTTTAAGGGGATAATTTGTCGATATGGTGTTCCTGAATGTCTGATCACAGACAATGGTAGGGAGTTTATTAATAAGACTTTAGACGGTCTTGCTAATTTGTTGGGGATAAAGAAAGTATCTATAATCCCATATAGACCTGAAGCAAATGGGTTGTGTGAGAGGGCGAATCGGAAAGTAATTGAAGCTTTGCGCATGACGGTGGGAGGTTCCGATACACATTGGGACAGATCTTTGGATGAAGTGCGATATAGTATCAATACTATGATGAATGACACAATTAAGATATCTCCAGCAGAAGCTTTGTATGGATACAAGTTGAAAGGACCTTTTGATTTGTTACCAGAGTGTGTTCAGGGTGATGTTACGGTCACTTCATTGATAAATACAGCGAGAGAAAGATTTGCACGTATCAGTAAAGAACTTGAACTTAGTTCGCGTGCAATGGTAGAGAAAAGTAACGCGAAATCGAGGGGAGTAGCTTTTTCGATGGGTGATAGAGTGTTTGTTAAAGTGAATGTTCGGAATGATCTGAATTATAAATTAAGTCCGAAGTTCCACGGACCTTTTGAGATTGTAGAGATCAAAAGAGGGAATAGATTTGTAGTTAAAGATGTAAACACTGGAGTGACGAAATTGACCCATATTTCGAAGTTAAAGAAAGTTGGGATGTAATGGAACGTTTGTATATAGTTAGGGGGATAAGTGGGTTGATATTTGTATATATATGACATTTATTTTTTAAATTTTTTTTGTCTCTTGTTCATTTTAGATGTTGAAGTTCTTAGTCATTTGTTTTCGAATGATTTTAGGAATTGAGACATGGGCTAATTTCATACGAGATTTGACCCGTGTGTTAGTGTGTTATTGTGTTATGATGTGTTTCATCATCTGACGCAATGTGTGTGTTGTTTAGGATGTTTTTTTTTGGGGAGGTACTTGGTATATCGGACCGAACAAGTCTGATCTTTTTTTTTCGAGTTGGGAGATCGTATTTGAGTGTTTGGATTTTTTTTTCCAGTTTCTTTTTTTTTTTAAATTAAGGGAGCTGTATCGTGAGTAATTGTAGTTGTTAAGATCGTGGGAGCGATTGCCATTACGTCAATTGCTATTTTGTTGAGAGTTAGTCAGGTGTTGCGAAATATTTGCTAACCGGAGTAGAACTTTCATGTCTTTTACGAGATATGATACCTTTTAGTGTTTGGATAGAATTTTTTTTTTTATGAGTGAGTTCCGTAGAGTTATTGTGCTTGATAGTGAGTTGACCGTGATTATTCTGAGATACAAACTTGGAATTAGTTCACATTGTGAGTGTTTGCTTTTGCATTAGTGGTTCTGTTTGGTTCAGTAACATGAAACCTTTTTGTTATTAGACCTTTTTCGAGTGTTTTTGGGAGACTCAGTAGTGACATGGGATAGATTAGAGACCATGTTCATTTTGGGAGATCAGTATCAAGGTTCGGGAGTTGATTGTAAGACGAGTTGTACTTTAGTTAGAGAGAGGTGTGTGTGTGACAGTAGTGTTTTCCAGTTGCGAGTTGTGTCTGTGGGTGGTTGTGAGTTATCATTAGTTCATAGACAGACTCCGACAGAATGTGACTTTAGACAGTTCCTGCGAGATTACCACATTGAGTCCACCAGTACTCTTCCTGCCGTGTTTTTGCAAGGGTATGCAGTTACAATGATGTGCCAGAGCAACAAGTCGACGACATTCGTTCATCGAGGGTCCGAGCAGTTCGATTCATCCTGCAGAATCCTGTCTACGGAATTTCTCGTACTTAGCCGTGCTGTATTCAACAGTTCGAGAAGATAATTATGCGTCATACGCATAACGAGCATTTTGTAGTGGAGGTACCTACAACCAAGGTGCCAATGACGGTTCCACCGTTGGAAGACATTGACGATTCCGTGATGTTCGAGTATCAGGAATATATTATGCCGACAATTTTAATTGTCTTAATAGCTATTTTACTGATAATTCTTCTTGTGGGAGTAGTAAAGCTTATTCGTGTTTGTAAGATTACATGTAAAGGCTCTAAGAACTCAACCCCAGTGACTTTGGAAGTGCGTCATGAGAGCAGTCCTTAAAGCTGCAGTGCAGTAGACATTGCTGATTGAGCATAGCTCTATTTTGTTATGTTTTATACATATGCTTTTGTTTTAGTTTGCCGTTAAGGAGAGCGAGACGCTCTTATGTGGTGGCCGAGCTCTATTTCAGAAAATATGGCTGCTACAATTTTAAAGGACACATATATGCATTTCATAGCTTCAATGCTTTAAGATGTGATGAAAGAATTTATGGAGTCAGATGGAAGTAGGTCGAGAGACTCGAGGTAAAATCTTTGTGTTCAGCAAATAGTTTGATTCCTCAGCAATATTGCCGGTCAGGTGATCTTCCGAAGTGTTATGTATATTCGTGAGTACGTGCGTTAATTTGATCTAGATTGTGCCAAAATCTGCCTAAAAGTGAGTTTGATCGTTCATTAACGTGATAGAACTGCAGTTGTCTAGACGTAGCTTTGGAGAGGATCCAGGCTTTAAATCGGCAGATAAGGTAGACTTTGAAATCTCTGTTTTTATGGGAGAAAATTGAACTTGTGATTTTTACCATGATTTTCTAATCATTATGAACTTTTGAACTGGTGTGGGAGATTTAATATGAATATTCATACATCTTTCATATTATTATTTTGTCATGTTACGTTTGCCATATCTTGGCTATGCATTTTACACTTTCCATTATTGTGTTTTGCATTTCATATGTTTTTTGGGAGTTTTCTATCATGTTTAATTCTTCCGACAGATGTCTGTGGACAGATGTCGGTGGACAGTGTGGACTGTTTCGAATAACATGTGGTAGACTGGTTTTGACATGACTAATTATTGATTTGGGGAGTATGTGTGAGTTTGGATATTTTCAGGCTATTAGCCATAGTGAGACTTCTTTAATCAGAAGTGTTTTACAGTTCAGAGTTTAGTTATCTAACTCGATAATTCATTTATTATGCATTTTAATCTTTGCTTTGTTTTGTTCATTTCTTGTTGGGTTATTTGAATAATAAACCTATTTTTGTAGAAATTATTGCGTTTCTTTAAATGGTCCATTTAATTGATTTGGTGAGAATGAGTGCGATTCGGGTGGGTGAACTTCGGAAAACGATGAGAGAGAGAGAGAGGCGATACAGAGAGAGAGAGAGAGGGAGGTGATACACGGTGAGAGAGAGAGAGAGAGAGAGAGAGAGAGAGAGAGAGAGAGAGAGAGAGAAAATAGATGGAGAAAGTGTTAAGTGTTGTGTGAGCGAACGTTCATACGCCTCCGTTTCATGAATAAAGATCGTTGGAGCACGTTACGTACACCTTCAAAAAGGTGTTAATTCTGTCCTCGTTACACATATGTCTCTCTCTCATCACATTTGCGCTTGGCGATATTTCTTTTTGACAGCCTGCGTAAGGTTAATTTTCATGCTAAGATACAGCTGAATAGTTATGTTTTAGCAATACGTTCAAGAAGGCCAAATAAAAAAAAATAAAAGGTAAACGTTGTAGTAATTTTAGACGACACGAATACACTAGTATATGCAATACAATGCAGTGAGTATTCCTTTGTTGAATTTTGTGTGTATCACAACGACAATCATTGGATAATCAATTTCGTATATATACTTTCATTGGGTAATCAATTTCGTGTATAGACTTGCCGTTGTCAACTAGGGGCCAGCCTTTGTTGCCAATGTGCCTCATGTAAGTAAGCAGAATGAAGGTACCCTGTTAACAGCCACTTATCTTATTCTACCAACGCCCATAAAGAGAGAGAGAGAGAGAGAGAGAGAGAGAGAGAGAGAGAGAGAGAGAGAGAGAAGAGAGAGAGAGAGAAAAGGTTCCTTCCGAATATAAAGTTTGCGTCGTGACCAGAACAACAGTCCACAGAAGAAGGTACATCGGCTAAAAGGAGGTCGGGTGTATGCAAGAGAATAACAGTTTTTTCCAATATTCAGAACACATACCGAAGCTTGGGATGCACAAAATAGTGAAAGAGAGTGATCATGTTTGCTGATGTAAATCAATTGTAAAATTGTAAAATTCTGCATTATTTTCGCTCTCCCCTTCGACGAGTCTTTCGTTGAAAATGAAAAATGTGATGGGACAAGTAAAAGTAAAACGGAGGAAGAAAAACGGGGAAAAACAATGTCTGGATCCCGGTGTATTTTCTTAGCTTGACATTTTGATGCAATTCAAACTGACATGATTTCCCTTAATTGCTTTCAGTCACATCAAGAGTTAAACCTTAAGTGGAACTCATCGTGAGTTACAAGAACATGCTTCGTCAAATGCGTATGTATACGATATCTACATACAAGTGCGTGTGCGCGCAAGGACATCATATCTGTACGAACTGTGACTGTAGTAAAGGAAGCTTTCCGTATGCACCAACTACTACTAAATTTCTTAGTCATGATTCTCAGTCATAACGCAATGATTTCTTTATAAAGAAAACATTAAAGGACTTACTCCTTGGCGTTATTTGGGAAAAATTTCTAGTTTAAATGCCACAATTATCTAGTTCAACTTCTGGATATAATTCTGTGTTTTAGCTTCTTGTTCTCAGAGGTGTGACGTTCTGCCTTCTGCTTATGCTTGGAGGACTTCTAACGCAGCCAATTCATTCATAGAATCGTTGCTATTTTATATATGCCTCTTAAGACATCGTCCGCTCTAGGTTCGACTTTGTTGTCTTCAAAATATTCAGATTGGTACGCCAATATACAAATAATCAAAATTACGCTAATCTTTATGTTTGTAAAGCTTCAGTCTTTAAAGTTTAACTCTGAATACGTGCAGCTTTTCAGGACAAGACCATGATTAGAGTCTGGAGGTAATTACTGACTACTTCAAAGTCTACGCGGCTTATTAGGCAGAAGCGCGTGACGCCCCGAACTTTTTTTTTTTATTTTTCAACCTATTTTTGCAACATTTTTCTTTTTCAGAAAGTTATAAGATGTTTACATCTATTCGCCTCCAATGATTTAAGGAAATAACTTTCATTACTTATATTAAATTGCAGTATCTCAAATACAAAAATATTTAAATATCTCTTGTACTGTTAGGACATGCTTTAACGTTAGATACTGCAGCACCTCAAATATAAAAATATTCAAATATCTCTTATGCCACCTAAATATGCTTTAACGTTGGAGAAGGCACAGAAGCTATTTTAAGAATAGAAAAGGGCACAAGTTTTATATATCAGGTATAAAGATACCACAGATACTTTACCATGTTAATGATGTTACAGTATAACTTAATATCTGTTTGCTCGAAAAACATGCACACAAACATCCATACGCAAATGCATATACTTGCATGAATACTGAATATTCTGCTGTTCGCTCCGAATTATATGGAATTAAATACTCCTCTTTATTGTATTAAAATTATTCTTGTGGTGCAGAATTACGAAAATACTTTTGATAAAACCCTAAATCGCAATTTCTTGTAGAAAAAAGTTGGTGCTACCTAAAAATAAATTGACTCTGTGAAATCACCAATAAGTTACGTTAGTTGATCATATAAAAAATTACTGAACAACCCTTAACCTTTAAAATATCAAGTAGTTATTGAGGCTTTAACAGTCAGTCACAGTAACAGGGATATCTTATTATTGACAACCTGATCGAAAGGATATTAGAGAGAGAAAAATAATGTTTTATATACTTGGCTTCGCAAAATCAATGGTGATCACGCCGAAATTATCCTTTGATATAACAACTCGACTTAATTGTCACCGTCATAATCCTTTACTATCGGTTATCATTTCTCCTCGACTCATCCGTCTCCCGGTCCATGGTCTTCCTCATCCCTTTTTCGTTGTAGAGAAGCTTTCCTCCTTTTACAACAACAAGACCAAAGTTTTTTTTCTTCCATGGTCTGGAAGTTACATAACGTCGCATCTTGCTAGGAATACAAGATTAGATCTTTCGGATTATTGTCTCCATTCCACTCGGTAGGTAGAAAAAAGCCTTTTCCTCCTCACGCTATATAGGTGCTGTGTGTGTGTGTGCGTATGTGGTATACTTCTTCATGTTTCAATGTTCAAGGTTATCAGTTTCACATTTGATCTTTTTTTACAGCGTATATCTTCTTACGGTAATTCTAAGTATTAGCTCCGCGCCTGTTTTTACCTTGGAAACTGTTTTATCGGTCAGATGGAATATCCTTTCGCCGTGTTTAGTACTGGCCCTAGGGGCGGGGAGGGGTTGCGGTTATCCATACGTTAACAAGTTATTGCACTTGCCGGCCAGGATATGAACCGTTCCACAAAGACGTACCCGTGCGTATGGAAACCCCTTGTTGGACGGACTTCAGGGGTTAATTACAGGTTAATTACATTCGTCCGACAAAAACTGAAGGTAAATCCATAATTAGCAACCAAAAAAAGGTAGAAAAAAATCAAGTTACAAGGTAGTCGCCGCCGCAGAGCTACTACTTAGTTCTACCGTTCTTACTTGTATTTACTTAAGCACTCGTCATTTTTTCATTCGTACTGAAAAATTTTCCCCTCTCAGTTAAACCTTTTCCTACATCTCTACCTCTCCCAGTGTCTTTGTTTAATCTAAACCATCAAATCTCACATGATTGTTATTTATTATTTGTTATTTCTGTATGCACAGATTTACATACAACAGATCCAATTAAACCTAGCACCAGCCAAAGTCTTTATTTAAAAAGCAACGTTGGCACCAATGACCTTTATACTGAATACAATTTTCTCACCTATAGCCATATATCAAATTACATAGCAATCACAAAAGGTATTAAGAGACAATGTTTTGCTAGAACTAGCTATACAAAATTCAATGAAGAACGTAATAACGATCCCAAAAAAGAAAATACACATCAAGCGAATGGCACCGAATCTTAAGTACAAGTCATCTGGCACAATTCTGTCCTCCACCTTCATGAAATACACGATTTTGTTTCATAATGTGGATGAATGTCGAGTTCTGCAATACTCCCTACAAGTCACACACACACACACACACACACACACAGAGAGAGAGAGAGAGAGAGAGAGAGAGAGAGAGAGATAAGAGAGAGAAATAATTTTTTTAGGATAACAATATATATACACACACACATATATATATATATATATATATGTATGCACAGTATATAATATGTGTGTATATATGTGTGTGTGTATGTATGTATATTATATATACACATTTATATATATATATATATATATATATATATATATATATATATATATATATATATATATATATATATATATATATATATATATATCCTTCAATTATCCTGATTAATAGAGCCACGGCCCTGTCAGATGATGACGAAATCCGGATGAGTGCGCGTAAAATAATCTTTGGGTGTGCAATGGCAACTTTGTACCCTCCCTCACCTTATCTTGTGAATACCACATGACCTTAGGCACTAAATAGGCTTATAAACAACAACCATCACACCTTAAACTGAAAACTTAATGCAAAGCAATAATTATCTACCATATTTTCACATATTTGTAACAAAATAAGCACTAAATACACCTTACCTTGTCAATACTGCATAGCCGTAAACAATAAATAAGCTTATAAACAACAACCATCGCACTTTAAACTGGAAACTTTATGCAAAAAGCAATTATCTACCTTATTTTCCAATATTTATAACAAAAACTCCATGAATACACTTTAATAAAATAGCACCCCTTTCTCTTTCTCTTGTACGCGACATCATATTGTATACAAAAAAGTAACTCCTTTTTTGTTATAAGCAGCACAATATGATAGTTTACATAAACAATTTTATCAAAATGATTCTAATAACACTGTATAAAAATGTGTGCTCTGCTCTTCCTGCTTACGATGGCTGGACGTTTTAAACATTCCTGGGTTATTGTTCTCTCTCTCTCTCTCTCTCTCTCTCTCTCTCTCTCTCTCTCTCTCTCTCTCTCTCTCTCTCTCTCTCTTTTTATATATATATATATATATATATATATATATATATATATATATATATATATATATATATATATATATATATATATATATATTGTATCTCAGGGCTGTACATATATTTTAATAAAATATGACACCAAACAAGCTCCAGGAAGTTTCCCGATTCCATTCAACGAGTGCTGCATATGTACGTAAAGTAAAAATTAAAAAATTAGAAAATACAGTAAAAATATACTGTAATGTTACTGTACTTAGGCTTCAAGGTACACATACCCCAGTTATTGTTATCTCTCTCTCTCTCTCTCTCTCTCTCTCTCTACTGTATCTCAGTGCTGCACATATTTTCAATATAATACGAATTACTGTATCAAACATAAAAAAGGTCCAGTAAGTTGACCGACACCATCGAATGAATGCTTGTGTATGTAGGCACCCTAAGCACACGATTGCGTTTATCTTACAGGAATGCTAACTCATTAAACCTCACTTTTTCCTCATATTGCATTTGCCTTGAACTCCAGAAAACCACCGAAACAATATATGCGTTTGGGGGAAAAGAGAGAGAGAGATGTCATTTAAATTACCCTGCCTTCGGGAGTCTCATGTTAATATCTTCAATTAGGAAGTGTTTGCAAAAAGTGAAGTGCTTTGCAAATTGCGCTTATCTGGACTATACCTCCTATTAACCAAAACAAATCTAAAAATTATGGCCTTACTCAAAGATTCGTACTTTGCTAACGCCTTACTAATTTGCCTCTTCACCTATTCTGAAACACTTCTCTCACCTTACCATCATCCGTTATATCTAATCTCAAATACTGACCCTTGTCAGCCGCTTCCATCCTTCTGCCATCCATATTGGCGTTCATTTCTCTCCATTTTTTTTATTCCATTTACCTCTTGCCCTTACATTGCCTAAAGCTACTCTCAAATTCTTCCTCTTACAAACTCTACCACTGGTTTCTAATCTCTTTCCACTACCCCAAATCAGAACTGCATCATCTTGCATACTTATATCATTTCACACTGCACAAGTGACTGATTTCATTACCACAAAACTTTGCACCTTTTCTCCGATCTCTCGCATCACTCCATTCATAAACATATTAAAGAGGCATGGGGACAAAAGTCTCACCTATGTGTCGACGAACTCTTCACTCCAAAAGAGATTCTCTCCCGTCCACAAATTCTAACACACGTTTACTTCGATTATAATATAAAATTTGCAATATACCTCAACATTTTATATACCATACGTCATTAAAGCGCCCCACATTGCCTCTCCATCTGTTCTACGTGTCACATAAAGCTTTTTCCTTGGCTTTCTAAACATCTCGAAAAACCAGTTAACGTAGGATGAAAAATATATATTTTACATGCCAATTAATATAGAGCACTGGAACGCGTGGTGACCGCCTATAACCATGAAAACAGACATACAATTTAATCGCTGCCTGACAGACTGGATAAAAAGTCAGATTTTAGAAATGGGATTTAAAAAATTCTCTAACTTATGATTTAATCGTAAATCTTTCATTCGCTACCTTGTGAAACTCTCTCTCTCTCTCTCTCTCTCTCTCTCTCTCTCTCTCTCTCTCTCTCTCTCTCTCTCTCAGGAATAGACGGTGATCACAGAGGAGATTCCCCACAAACGACACTAAATCTGAGAAGCAAACGAGTAATGTGTATTTAAAAAAAATATATATACATGACCATACATGATTATGAAAAAGTGAATATTCCACTTAGGCAGCGAAGATCAAGAGATTCTCTTCTCTTTTGAACAGAATGCAGTTTTGCTCAGCAAACAATCAGTTACAGACCGAAGCTATACATGAACAATGACATTCTAAGTAAGGAGAAAGAATAGGAAGTTTTATTTTTGGGTAAGATTTGCACTTAAAACACTGAGGACCGTCCGGAAAATAAACCTAAAATAAATTTTTCAGCCAAAATTCAAATACCCTGGAGACGGAAAATTTCACTGTGAATAGCTTTGGCAGCATTGGCAGGAGGAGCAGAATACAAAATACCGAAAACAATTGCACTGACGATTCTTTTTTTAAGTCTCCCCATTTTTCGAAACAGCATATATACCCTCAGTTTATGAAGGAACACCAATGCTCTTGAACCAGATCTTAACGCCTGGCTACTGACAATATCCAGTACACAGAATGAAAATGTGTAAAAGTTCTAATCTCGCAGAACGACCCTGATAATTAAAAGACTGGGCCACAAGGGGGGGTAGCTTCCCCCGAAATTTATAACGCTCTTGGGGCCACGGAAAAGTGAAGCCTTCTAAACAAGCCCTAGACTTAGATGTCGGTGCAAATATCCTGACTTGTCAGTAATTACATGATGGACGGCAGGATATCTTCAAGTCTACGATACCTGGTCAGTTGGACATTTATGAACACCGTGTAAATACAAATCTGAACACATAATAATTACGATAAAAACCGGGAGACAAATAAGTAATTAACAAAAATAATGACTAATGAGACATTGCCATCATAATGAATTCGCCATTATCAGGGACACCATTTCTGATGATAACCAAACTATGATAAGGAAGCTAGCGGAAATTTCATGCTTACTCCATATTCTGCCAAGTCTATTTTCATTAGAATTAGAATCGCTTACGGATAACCGGTATATACGTTCACAAATAAAGAAAGAAATATCATATACTGAACTTCAAACAACAATGAAATAGTGCGGAAATAGTTTCTAGCTTGTCAAGAACAGACTAAATCAACTTCTTTTTCAAAAACTGAAAGTGTTATGTTGTGACTGCACGCAAGCAGTGTCAGTGTTAATTTTGCAGGGTCATTTTATTATCCTCTAATTCCACCTTTTGCGCAAATCCGAATTTCGTAAATTACTATAGTAGATACTGTTAGTTCCAAGCATTCTCTCAGGGTAATGTATTTAGCTACCCTAGTCCTGAGAGAGAGAGAGAGAGAGAGAGAGAGAGAGAGAGAGAGAGAGAGAGAGAGAGAGAGAGAGAGAGAGAGAGAGAGAGAGAGAGAGAACCATAACTCAAACGTGAACGATTTACATAAAAAAAAAAATCAGGGATAATGTTATATCATTCGAAGGAATGAGAAAAAGAGGAAATAAATTATGGAAAATTTTATCTGAAAGAATTACGAATAAATAGACAGAATGGGAGCGAGCAAACAAAATGAGGCCTAATCCAGAATGAACGAACAAAATCGCCTATCAAGGAATGAAAGATTAAAAGAAGTGACATAAAAAGTACGAAAGACTTTCCCACGTCTTCGAGGTGGTGTAAAATAACAAATTTTCTTGTAAACTGTTTAATTACACGTCTCATCATGATAAATAGGAGGTGGGCAGGCGGGTGATACTACTCTTGCAAATGCTGAAGGAAATCATTTTGGTAACGTGTCAGATACACACACTGATACGTCTTCAATTATATATGAATATATACAACTACATGTATAAACTGTAACTATATAATATTACTTAGTTTAAGTGTTTTCGGATCTGATATAATTACCTGCGCTCTTGATTGAATGTTATTAAAAAATCTCATTGATCATACATGACAAACAAAAAGTTATTCAGAGATGGTTTTTTCATACTTCATAAATGGGAATCCTTAAGAGGGAACGGGGCTATTTAGTCTTTTGCAGAGCATGAATATGGCACTAAACTAGTAAAGATTGCCAACACATAACCCACAGTTGTACAGCCTACTTTAACTTTGGAGCAAGGCAGAACTAAAAGAAAAAAATTACACTGTATCGCTTCAGCAGATTCTGCATACTCCACCAAAAAATCATACACATACAGACACACAAACATGTATTATACAAACATACATATATATATACATATATATATATATATGTATATATATATATATATATATATATATATATATATATATATATATATATATATATATATGTGAGTGATATGTAAGTAATTTGTCTCTGCAGATGGGAATTCGCTTCATACTGTTTAAGGTTATTGAGGCCCCCTTGACGATACAGTTACTCAACGCCACAAGACAATTAGAGGCAGCACTGCCAGGAAACAAGAGAAAATTTGTCTAGAACAAATGCCGATGTCCAGATGCGACGCTTCCGTGAGACATCCAGAGAAGCATAGAGAAATTTGGAGTGAGAAGAGAGAAAGGACCCCGCAGGGGAGTAGTGTCGTCAGTGCACCTCATGCGGTGCACTGCAGGCATTACTTAAGGTTCTCTGCAGCGCGCCTTCGGCCCCTAGCTGCAACCACTTTCATTCCTTTTACTGTACCTCCTTTCATATTTTCTTTCTTCCAATTACTTTCCAGCCCTCTTCTAACAACTGATTCATAGTGCAACTGCGAGGTTTTCCTCCTGTTACACCTTTCAAACCTTTTACTGTCAATTTCCGTTTCAGTGCTGAATGACCTCATAGGTCCCAGTGCTTGACCTTTGGCCTAAATTCTATATTCAATTAAATTCAATTCAAGAGAAAAGGGCGAAGTTAGTAGGATTTTTCAAGAAATTACTTACGAGTATAAAATGAACTGGTAAATGGTATATCAGAGTTGGGGTGATCTTTATAAGGTAAATTTCGGTCTCGGGAAGAACGCCCTTTAAAAAAGGTAAGCTTGAGGATTATGGAATTATAAAAAAGGCAGAAAATTTAAAATCTGAGAAGTATGTGTAACGAACGAAGGAAAGATCAGACATACTGACCAATGTATATATGTCACCCTCACAGGGTGATGCCTGTGGAGAGGGTATGAGCGCACCTATTAAGTTCTCGAGAGTAATGTCATAAGAACTGCCTGCATATACTGTACAGTAGAACAGACACGGTGGCAGTCTAACATTGGTGACAGGATTAAAGAAGCAAAATATGCGCCGAAGTTTCTTCGGCGCAATCGAGTTTCCATACATCGTATAATCAAGACCACAGAAAAAGATCTATCTTTCGGTGGTCTCGGTATAATGCTGTATGAGCTGCGGCACATGAAACTTTAACCACGGGCCGGTGGTGCTCTGTCCTATAGCGTTGCCAGATGCACGATTATGGCTAACTTTAACCTTAAATAAAATAAAAACTAATAAGGTTAGAGGGCTGCAATTTGGTAAATTTGATGATTGCAGGGTGGATGATCAACATATCAATTTGCGGCCCTCTCACCTCAGTAGTTTCCTCTCGCCTCAGTAGTTTTTAAGATCTGGGGGCGGACAGAAAATGTGCGGATGGACAGACAAAGCCATCTCAATAGTTTTCTTTTCCAGAAAACTAAAACCTAAGTAAAAGCTTTTTGGTAGGCTATATTAGACGGAAAGCTCTTGAATCAACATGATCAAATGGTGTTTGAAACTATATATATATATATATATATATATATATATATATATATATATATATATATATATATATATATATATATATATATATATATATATATATATATATATATATATATAAATATTCTGCTGTTCGACCTCTCTTCAGTATTTGAGTAGAAATATAATCACAAAACCAAAAAGCAAAGACAAAGTCAGGGAAAAGCTTCTCCGTGGAAAGTAGAGAGGGACACGGGCTAGTTGTTATTGTGCTAAAAATCAACCGTCCTTGGTAGCGGATAGGTAGTATCAGAGACCTATCCAACAGGGAGAGTCTCACCAGGCCCTCTTAGTTAGGGAGTCCTGTAGCCTCATTTTCCTCTGTACTATGTATCGGCGAGTTCTTGTTGTTCTTTCACACTGTCCGCAAGCTATGGAAGGATCACTGTTTACAAAATCACAGTGACCCATTCTGTCCCAGGAAAGACAGAGAGAGAGAACCCAGCAGTCCTACAGAGCACATGCACTCGTCCATGCTCCTGCTAAATCTGTCCTTTATCTTTTTTCTTTTACTGAGAGAAACCGACGTTACGCGTTGTTCCAGACACCCAAGCGTCCATTGCAGTGCGCAAGTAACCCTACGTGAAGGTAAGTCTGAGAAGAACCAGTACTCACCGTGCCTTAGCTATGTCTCCCACTGTATTTCCTTTCTTTTAATTCCTCTCTTCTCAGCCTTTGACTAAAGATCCTGGTGGGACCATATTTCCTGCATGGAGTCAAGTATACGAATTATAATTAGCATTGCTTAGTGAGATTGCATAAGATATTCCCCTTGCAGTAAGTAGGATTTAGGGAGAGGTCAATTATTAGTAATCCTCAGGCAAGCCTTGAGGCCTGATCATACCATTGTTTGGGAGAGGAATAGCTTTTAATATACTAGACAATTGCTATGAGAACTACCAGCCATTGCGTTATAACTGAAGTAGGGAAATATATATATATATATATATATATATATATATATATATATATATATATATATATATATATATATATATATATATATATATATATATATATATATATATATATATTATATTGTTACGCGTGAGACTTGGCTGATAATTTTATTACTTGATTTACGTAATTTTTATGTGGCCCTGCATGCCAAGGACACACGTAACCTGTCAACTGAGCTACAAATTAACCTCAAAGACAGTCGTTTAACACTAAAGGTCACCAGCCGGGGTAAATTCCCGACAAAAATACAAGAATTGCAGTTACCTAATGAAATTAATTAATCTTCGCCCAACTTCGGATGCAGTCCACTTTACTCGCTAATATGGTAAAACCAAAATCACAACGGCTCTTCCAAACAATGGATTCGAGACAAAGAATGCATAAAGAATTAAAATGACTTGCTTACCCTAATTCCTAGGTACTCTTACTGGAGTAATTTGGAAGAAGCTAAACAATATAATAATTTGGCTTAATCTAGACTAAGTAAAAGCATCTACAGTAAGTGGTGGCGGGAGAATGGAACAAGGGAAATTGGAAATACTGAAAAGGAGGTAGTAATTGACAAAGTTTTGAACAAAACACAGATTTTACCTTGGACGACGGGTTGCTGCGCATACAACGGACGATCGGAAGTTCTGGGATTAATTCGCCACTTCACAATTCACTAATATAAGACGATAGACAAAGGCGGTGACAGAGCCACCTCACAGACGTCCGCTGGATTCGACGGCTGGTTTCTCTCTGTCTTTTGTCTGACCAGCGCTGGGTCAAAACAGGGCATGCGTTCATGTCCTCGGGGGTCTGAAACTTTGTCAAAACATTCGCCAAAGAGGACAGGTAAAGCAAGCTTAAGGCCACCTATCTTCTTAAGGTTGAATATGGAAATTTCCTATGGGGTTACATCCCTAATGCTACAAACGAACGTTGAAGTTTGAACTGGCGATGCTCCCTGCGGGACAAAGGCTTTCCTGTCTTGGTCAGAATGATATTACTACGACTAAATGTTCGAGGGCGAACAGCATAAATATTTATAAAAAAAAAAAAAAAAAAAAAAAAAAATATATATATATATATATATATATATATATATATATATATATATATATATATATATATATATATATATATATATATATATATATACATTATATATATATATATATATATATATATATATATATATATATATATATATATATACACATACACACACATACATACATACATACATACACACTAAGGTATGTTAAAAATATGAATCTTAAGAAAATGAACTACTGCTCGGGATCAATTCTTTTTAAAGAGGTAACTGCATTTCCACGATTCTTCTCTCTGTTTGAATATACATATATGTTCATGAAATACCATGAAATAAAGTCTTCCAGGGCAGTGAAAAAAATGGGAAGTTGCATTCAAATACAAATTGTCAATATGAATAATGATAACACACTTTAACGCAGTATATCGTTGACCTCTTCAATGATATGGGTGAAAGTCAACCGCCTCTTAAGAGAGAGAGAGAGAGAGAGAGAGAGAGAGAGAGAGAGAGAGAGAGAGAGAAATTACCGAACACAGAAGCAAAGCAAATGCAACCAGCAATTTCCTCGGACACTACTCAACTTCTTCAGCGTTAACAAATCTTGAGTTCCAATAACGTCTGGATGACTGAAGTTCAAGCGTCCTGAGAAACACGGAGGTTATTAGGGAGGGGATCATACTCTGGGGTAGCCTATGCGCACTTTCCAGTGATAATGCATGAATTAGTCTTCACTACACTCGACCCACGTCGAAGAAACCTCCCTGGCGTGGCGTTTAAAGATCTGCCCTGTTGCCAATTTTAGAAAACAACAACTTGACAGACCTTTGAATGTCTTTGAGACAAACCCTGAGGCTATAATTATAAGATTATAGGGGTTGTTTTTCATTTCCAGGTATTTTAATCTCCTTCCTATTCCGCCCTGCTTAGGATTTGTCTTCAGTCCATTTCTTCTCCACAACCTATGCACGGTAACATAGTTTTCCTATTACTTACAAAGATTTTCCGTTCTATGTATAGCCAATTTATAAATATTTCAAGGTGATGTATATCCATGGCAGTGAGATGATCAAGAATGACTTGTAAGTCGGTGTAAAGGTCACTCTACACTTCAGTCAGGCCAAAACTTTGTTCCCCTATCTTATTCAAGAAATATTCAGTCATTGTTTCCAATAAATTACTTTGTCAATTATATATACATATATATATATATATATATATATATATATATATATATATATATATATATATATATATATATATATATATATATATATATTTGTCATGATGCATACCAAGTACCTGGTTATTACATAACTAATCATAAAATTCAAAAATTTACTCCACTTCAGCCAGATACCTGAACTCTCATAACAATTAGAATTATAACTGAATATTCTACAGGTAATAGTGATCACTTAAAAGCTTATTAATCATGTGAAAAATCAAACTAAGTTTATCAAGATTAGTGTGAGGTATCCACCATTAAACAAGACATATACTAGAATAAAAGGGCATCACTCCATCACACAACTTTAACTGTTTCCCTGGTCTTAATTCACTTCAGCTAAACTAAAGGAACAATACATGTTTATCACTTTGCCTTATGCACACAATTAATCCTATTCACTGGTGGTCAATAAATGAAACACTGTTTTTAAACATTTTAAATACAAAAATTTATTTGTAAATTCAAAATTTATGATTAGGATTCACAATCTGAAAAATTTACTATTACTTTAAAACAACACAAAATTTAATTAATTCTTGAGTTAAATTATTAAACAATATTAAATCACAAAAGCTTTAATTTACCAAGAATTAAGTTAATCAAGCAAAATTTAAACTATCAAGGATTATTGAAAATTTGAAAAGAAAATCTTAACCCTTAGTGGACGGATTGAGCTTCAGTGTGAAGTAAAACAGGTCTGGGGAGGTGGACGGATTGAGCTTCAGTGTGAAGCAGAATTACGCACCACAGTTATGGTAATAATGATTCGAAACAAAGGTGCCAATACTTCTATATGCTATAAATTCACTAATGGCAACTTTTATGCAGACGTGAGAATTAGGCCAGTATCAGTAATGCTTGTGACTTCAAGGGGAAAGGCACGGCGACTCTCTCTCTCACATGAGTCTTTGTGTAAATTTTCTTGTAAATATACAAAGGGGTTGCTGTTGTTTTCTGTTTTTGTCTTTTACAATAGTATGTCGGTTGTAAATGTAATTTTACAAAGAAAATTGCAGAAATATTAGAAAAAGCATGTAAAAGTAAAAAAAAAAAGTTACTGAATCTTCCTTCTCGTAAACTTACTTGAATATTTTACAACAAATATGCAAAAAATATGTTACTGCTTTTATTTCTTATCTGTTTTGATATTGTGTGAGCAGTGATAATAATTTTACAAAATTAAAAAACTTATTTATTAGGAAAAACATATATAAGTTGGTAAAATTTATGATTGCCTTGTAAATGAGGCCCCACAAGGGGATGTAAATAGTCATTTTTAACTTCTCGTGGAAGGAAGGGAAAATTGTTTAGAATTTTTTTTATTTATACAGTGTGAATGTACGTGTTAATTCTCTTTCTATTGATGTGATTTTTTTTTATTTAGCTGACCTCAAAGTTTCCCCAGTCTGGGGTGCTGCACATTGATAAATTATGCCGTCCCTTAAGGGTTAATAAGTGAAAATTAAATCACGTATGCAATGTTAAATTATCAAGAAATATTTAAAATGCTAAGTAAATAAATGTTAAATCACCAATAAAAATCAAGAGATTGCAAACACAGAACACAAAAATATGCGAAAGATTTATCAATAATAATTTCACTAAGGCAAAAATTTCCCAGTACACCTTATTATACCATGGTAATAATAAGTAAAATTCACTTTACCTTACACAAGCTGTGAAAACCTTTGTAAGATCCCTTTGCAGCTGTGTAAAATTCACAAAACACAATTTTTTGTCTAGCGCCATTATACTTTAAACAATTTCACTAACTTAAGATCTCAAAAGCTATATTTAATACCAGTTACCACAAGTACATTAAGTTAATATTATTAAGAAATACAGAGAGATATAGAGAGAGGGAACAAAACTGAATGGTCTCTGAAATAAGAATGAATCGATTAATCTGAGGATTCCAGTAGAAATTCAACAGTCATATGACGTCATTAAGGCATTTTGGGGTGTGAGATACAAAAATTTTAATAGAAAAGGGAGGTGATGTCACTTCTGGCAAAACATTTTGAACGCAATCTTACAAAACATGACGCAACTGCCATGTGGTTCTGTGCAATACTTGTCCATATCTCTCAAAAGGGCATATGTGACCAGAGTCATGTATGTAATATTACAAAACCTTCATCTTTTTCTTGTATGAGACAAAGCTTTTACAGAAATCTTTACACAATCTAAACTGACTAATTATGACTGGCATGTTTTTAAAAACAAAAAAAAAAAAACCCAAGTTGATTTCTGAAGGAATCAACAATTGTTATCTCGCCCTGTCATCGCGTTATCTTTTGCGATGACAGCTGAAGTGAAACAAACCCTTCGCCAGGGCCCACATGTTCTTTTGAGATCAGACATCACACTACATATGCTATTTCAATAATTATCATCATTACACACAATACATGATAAACAGACGAGTAAATATAACAAAATTATAGGAGGATATACATTTACAAGGCAGCATCATGAAATTCCTCCCCCCAGAAGGTTAGCTATCCTGGGTTTGAATCCAACGATTCACAATGGGATAAATAATCTGCAATGACATTATCTTTTCCTGAAATATGTTTCACTTTTACATTATACGGTTGCAGGCATAAAGACCACCCGTTCAGTATCTGATTGTTATTTTTCATCTTATTGATGAATGAGATAGGGTTGTGGTCAGACAACACTAAAATTTCTTAATTCCTAGGTCAGTTCACATACATTTCAAACTTTTTCAATGCTGTGATTGATGCTAACGTTTCTTTTTCGATGGTTGAGAAAGTTTTCTGATGCTTTTTCAACTTTGAAGACATGAAACTTCTGTTGCCATCTTCTTGAAGTAGAACAGCTCCAATTCCACAGTCAGGTGTATCAACTTGTATTACAAACTTCTTATTGACGTTTGGAGCTTGAAGCACTGGTCTTGATGTTAAAATGGCTTTAACCTTCTCAAATGATTCTTGACATTCTGGATTCCAAACAAACTTTCTTTTCGGACTAGTTACGTCAGTTAAGGGAGCTACTACGGCTGAAAAATTTGGACAGAATCAGTGATAAAATCCAGTCATGCCCAAAAATCGTTGTAGCTGTTTCCTGGTAGTAGGGGGGTTAGCCTTGCAGATACCTTCTATATTAGCGTCAAGAGGAGCAAGAAGGCCTTTTCCAACTTAAAATCCCAGATACTGAACAGCTGTCTTTCCAAATTCACTTTTTTTGTAAGTTGATTGTTAGTCCTGCTCCCCATAGTTTCTTGAACACTTTCCTTAAAATCTTCAGATGTACTTCCCACGTATTAGAATAAATCACTATGTCATCAAGGTATACACCAACTCCTTCTATTGACCCCAGCAGTTGATCCATCACTCATTGGAATGTTGCAGGTGCATTCATCAGACCAAATGGCAAAACAGTGTACTGATACAGTCCAAAAGGGGTAATGAAAGGTGACAGCAACTTAGCATCCTCATCTAAGGGAATTTCATAATATCCTGTTAACAAGTCTATCTTGGAAACAAATTTGGCTTGCCCAACATTATCAAATAATTGATCAATAAGAGGCATGGGATAAGTGTCAGCCACACTGATGGAATTCAGTTTCCTATAATCAGTACACACCCTAAATAAGTCATCTGGTTTCTTCACTAATACACAAGGAGAGCTATAATGACTTGAACTGGGTTCTGCTAATCCATGCTGCAACAAATATTAAAGTTCTTTCTTCAAAACATCTCGATGAAAAGGTGATAAGCGATAAGCTCTCTGTTTAAAAGGTTTTCCATCTTCTCTGATCTTTATCTCATGCTTTGTCAGATCGGTACACCTAGGTACATCTGCAAAAATTTCTGGGAAACTTTGAATCACCTCACCAATTCACCACTTTGCTTGACACTCAGATGTTTTAGTTTATCCTCCAAATTTTCTAATATTGAAGAATTGTTCATCTTGCTTTCAGCTCCCAATTCATAGCCATCATCGTTCTCTGTAGATGAAGTTGTCTGTGTTGTTGACACTGTTTCAGTTTTAGTCTCTGAGAAGTAAGGTTTCAAAAGATTCACATGTATCTTTCTCTGTCGTTTCCTTCTTCCTGGTGTTTCAATCACATAAGTTCAATCACTTCTCTAATATCTTATAAGGACCTTGAAACTTATTGGCAAGGGGAAATCTTTTCACTGGTAAGAACACTAGAACTTGCTGTCCTACACTAAAATTTCTTAGCTTAGTCTTAGCATCATATTTCCTTTTCATTTTCTTTTGGCTTATTTTCAGATTTTCTAAAGAGAATTTTCTAATTTTTCTTAACCTTTTCCTCAAGTTCTTCACATATTTTCCTTGGATTTCATCTTCATTTTCTTCCCAATTCTCTGCAAGACCTTCAATGGACCTCTCACGTCTCGACCAAAAATCATTTCATTTGGTGAACATCCCATACTTTCTTGTTAAGCATTCCTAACTTCAAACAACATCAAGGGCAAATCAGAATCCCATTCTCTTCCTGATTCATTACAGTACTTTGTTACATACTTTTCAAAGTCTGGTGGAACCTTTCCAAGGCTACTTGAGTCTCTGGATGATAAGCAGTTGATAACTGTTGTTTCACTCCTTACAACTTCATCACATCCTGGAACAATTTTGAAGTAAAGTTCGTTCCTCTATCACTTTGCACAATTTCTGGTATTCCATACTTGGAGAAAAACTCCACCAACTTCTCAACAATTACCTTTGCACTTATACTTCTTACAGGAATCGCCTCAGGATACCTGTCACTGGACACATTAATGTTAAGAAATATTCATTTCCTTTCTTTGTTTTTGGAAGCGGCCCAACCACATCTATAATCACCTTGCTAAAGGGTTCTCCTCTAACTTCTATGAGTTGTAGGGGGCCTTTATGAATGGTTTCATTTGGTTTTCCAGCTATCTGGCATGTGTGACACTCTCTGCAACACCTACTAACATCCTAGTGAAGTCCAGGCCAGAAAAAATTCTTCATAATCTTCTCAACAGTCTTCCTGATTCCCATATGTCCAGACTCGTGCACTACTGCTACCACTTGCTTCCTCAATGGATATGGAATCAAAATTTGATGATATTCACCCCATTCAGTATTTCCTGGTATATACGTACATCGATGCTTCCCCATTAGCAACCCTTCCTTTAGATAATAACAGGTAGGAGTTTGTTGCATCTCTTCTTGATCAACAACCCTGAAGAACAAATCAGCCAACGTTGTATCCTTCTTCTGCAGTTCCATTAGCTTCTCTCTATTCACTTGACCAACTTCAAGGGCTGAACTCTCAATATCTGCTAACTCTGTTACTGTAGTTTCACTACTATCTTCAGGAACACTTTGACTACTCTGAGTATCTTCAAGAACAACAGGATCCTCGTCTTCTTGAGTAGTCTCTTCATTAATAACACTAGGGGAAACTTCACTTTCCTTGAACAACTCCTCTAAGCTCAAACAAATAAATCCTCGGTTTCTTCTCTTGCAGACTTAGTTCTCTTTATACTCCTGGTAGTTACACAACTTGAAAACAGGTGGGGGTTTGCCTTCTCTAGATCTACTGTAGGACTAATCCTCAACGGTTTGTCTGTCACTATAGGGCAAGGAACAAATGGTACACCACCAACTTCATTACCCAGTAAAACATGCAAGCCTTCAACAGCTAGTGAGTCCTTTACAGCAAAATCAACATTCCCTGTCACCAATTCACACAACAGGTGCAAGCGGCATATAGGAGTTACCTCTTCTCCTCCTATACCCTTCATAATAACTGAATCTCCAGTGAGATTCTTCTCCAAATGTCGGTGAGCACCAAGAAACTACCACACTATGGTTACTCCCTGTATCATGTAATACCTTGACTGGTATCTGCACACTCCCTCCTTGAGATGTCAGAGTACCTACATAGATATAAGGCTTAAAAGCCTCCAAGCTGCTCAGCCACTCACGGCTTGAGGTTACATTTCCGCTGGTTGCTAAACACTCTGCATATTTAGTCTCAGTCTTCCCAACTGTTTCAATCTTCCCCACACTGCTCTTTGTAGTTTGCTTCACCTGGTTACCTTTAACCATTTGACCAACTGGCTTGGTCTGCTGTTGTGTCTGATAACAATCTCGACTGTAGTGTCCCACTCTTCCACACTTGAAGCAGACAATATTAGTCTTCTGTATCTGTCTTGAGAAACTGGATGATGAGGATTTAACATAGCCACTAGAAGGATTCCCAGTTGTAATGTTCCTGAAATTTGGATGAGACCTAAAAC